>NC_041384.1:484485789-484535259 GCF_002162155.2 Triticum dicoccoides | reverse complement strand
TTGAAAAAATCCTACTGAGTGGAGAGCGATCCTCCCACTCAGGGGCTTAGCTGCAGTCCAGCACTCGCCTAAGTTCTCTCACCTAGAGACTTAGCTGCAGTCCAGCACTCGCCTAAGTTTGAAAAAATCCTACCGAGTGGAGAGCGATCCTCCCACTCGGGGGCTTAGGTGCAGTCCAGCACTCGCCTAAGTTCTCTCACCTAGAGACTTAGCTGCAGTCCGGCACTCGCCTAAGTTTGAAAAAATCCTACCGAGTGGAGAGCGATCCTCCCACTCGGGGCTTAGCTACAGCCCAGTGCTCGCCTAAGTGTTTAAAAACCCTACCGAGTGGAGAGCAAACCTCCCACTCGGAGGCTTAGCTACGGCCCAGTGCTCGCCTAAGTACAAGACTCAACCCAATCCGCAAGTCGACTGCTAACTCCCCCTTCGGAATTGCGCCGCAAATACAAGGTCATTCCGAGTGAAGATCAAGTTCCACTCGACGAATCAAACCATGAAGATGTCCAACGAGAAATCAATTTCAGATAAAGCCTAAAAGGTCCCAGACCTCAAAGTACTCGAGCCCTCGGCTCGGCAAAGTATAACTGTTACAAGTCCACTCGGCATCCCGAGGCAAATTTAAGGCAGAGTTTAAAGGTTACAAATCCACTCGGCATTCCGAGGTAAATTTAAAATTTTTTCACTCCTCAGGAGGAGGACTGGAAGGGGCGATGAACTCATCCAAGTCGATCCCGTCGGCAATACGGGTGGCAGCAGCGATGAAGGTCTCCATGAAGTCTTGAAAGCTTTGCTTCCTGGTATTGGCAACTTGGATGGCCACCAGCTTTTCTTCTCGCGCCTCCTTGCAATGGACGCAGACCAGGGACAGAGCGACATCAGCACCATATCTAGCTGAAGATTTCTTCCATTCCGCCACTCGACCTGGGACTTCGTTAAGTTGAGCCATCAGAGACTCGAGGTCATTTTGAAGCGTCGTCCCAGGCCAGAGTGATGCGTCGATCCGCGACATCGCAACTTTCAGCCGAGCCAAATAGTCAACGACGCTGGCAGTACGAGACTCCAGACGGAGCACGTTCATTGCAGCCTCGTCCTTCATGAGAGAGTTAACAGGGTCCAATCCTGGTTCCACTCGACTGGTCTCCTCTTCAAAGTTCTAGCAGAATTCTGCAAACACGATTCAAGGGTAAGACGGTGGCCGTACGCAGGCTCGACAACTACAAGACAGCCGGGTTGGAATAATTACCTTCGAGCATGACAAACAGCTTCTTGGCGAGTCCATCGAGATAAGCCTCCAGATCTTTTACCTTCCCCGACAGCTCACCCGCCTTGTCGTGCAGCGCCATCTTCTCTTTCTTCAGTCGACTGGCATCTCGATTAGCTGCCTCGAGAGCAGTCTTCAATCTGGAGTTCTCCTATTCAAGAGCTCCGACCGAAGCCAGTTTCTCTTCTGCGAGCTTCGTTTTGCTCGAGGCCTCCTTCTGTTCCTCTGCAAGATCTTGGTCCTTCTTCTTCAGAGCTTCCTCCAGTTTATCTGTGGCGCGTCGAGTGGAACCAACATCAAGAATGGACAAGAAAGAAAAGTCACCCGTTAAGAATGGAGAACCTCACCGGCCATACCTTTTGCTTCTTCTTGCGCCTTCTTCAAGTTCTCCTGAGCAAGCTTCAAGCTAAGGTTGAGCTGGATCTGCTGATTCTCCAACTCAGTATAGCGAGCAACAAGTTCACAAGATTTCTGTAAAAAGAAAAAATCAGTCGACAGACGTCCAAGATAAGTTGCTTTTGAGTAACTAAGAGACAATGATGACGCTTCTAAGACCACAGCCGAATCAAAAAACATTCGACAGTAGTCTCGGGGACTACACCCAGTGGGTGCACTCAGCGTGCCCCCACTAGTTTAACCAAAAAAAAGAGAGAAAAAGTCGACTGCCCGCAGTCGACCGGATACAGTTCCACTCGACCTGGACCGACCAAACCTAGTGAAGAAATACAGCTACAGCAACACAATGTAAAGACTACAGTCGACTACCAGCAGTCCACCATAGTCTCGGGGACTACACCCAGTGGGTGCACTTAGCGTGCCCCCACTCGTCCAAAGATTGGCAGACACACCCAGTGGGTGTACAGATACAAAAGATCTTCGGAAAAGAGACTCTTCAAACAACATATCATAACAGACCAAGTGTTGAGTCGACTGACCTGGACGTTGCTCTGAAGAGCCGAACTCGCGTCATAGGCTGCTTGGCTGGCCTCCCGAGCCATCTTCACTTGTTCCATCATGATCCCCGCCTGGCGTATAGCCTCCTTTGCAGCAGCCGCTTGGTTCTCAGGGACGGGGTATGCGGCAAAAAGTGAAGACGGATCCGTAGTCGACGACGAGGGCCGCGCACTCACCAGAGGAACGGCGAAGGTCACAGAAGCCCAAGCGGTGTCACCACCATCCCGAGCCACGGCCTCGGACGCCGGAGCGGATTCGGGGGTCTTGTCAGCTGACGCCCTCTTGTGCCTCCTCACTCTCAACGGACCGTTGTCGCCGTCATCTGGGAGGTCGATAACATGAGGAGGGGCTACAAAGGAAAAGTTCAGTCAACCAGAGCTGCAGTAAATGATCAGTCGACTCAATACAGAACGTCAGTAATCGTACCAGGGTTGGAGGTAACAGCATCCTCCATCTCTTGGTCGTCACCCTTGGCGGAGACCTCAGAAGTAGCGGCACTGCAAAACTCGAAAGTCAGTCGGTTGGCTCAATGAATCGACCAAGGATCTGTCCATGGTCGACGAAGGAAAACAAGTTTTATTATTACCCGGAAATGGTAGGGACAGCTATCTTCATCTTGGGTAGAGCCTTGGGCGGCTGGGACAGCGTCGTGCGTGGGAGCTTGGGGACCTTCCCAGTCGGCGTAGGAGAAGAGGTCCGAGGGCGTTTCGACGACTGCCCAACAGAAGCAGTCGCCTTGCCACGTTCCCGCGCTGGGTCATGTGTGTGCTTGGACCTCCCCTCTGGGCGAGGGGGTTCGGCCTCCTCCTCCTCCTCCTCTTCGCTGGAGTCGACATTGTCGTCTCCCTCTCCTTCACCGTCGGACTCCCACTCGCCTTGGTCGTCCCCGCTCTCACCTCCGCTCGCCTCCCCTTCCTCAGTTGGCCCCTGAGCCCCGTTGGGCGTCGAGTACATCTCAGTGGTCGCCTGGAAAACAATAGACAAGACGAAAGTCAATCGACCAACTCAAAGAAGACCAATGCAGAAAACAAGACTTCAGTCAGGAACATAAAGACATACCTGGTCCACCTCATACGAATTGTCGAGTGGAACCACCCTCCTGGCTCCTCGGGGGTTGTCTTTGTTCCCCGTAATGCTCGACAGCCACCCTTCCAGCATCTCGTGGGTGACCTCCTCTGGGTGGACCCGAATGGTGTCGTCAAGGCACGCGTACAGCCACATCGGGTGGTCACGGGCCTGGAGCGGTTGGATACGCCTCCGGAGGAAGACCTCCAGCAGGTCCATACCAGTCACACCCTCACGGACGAGCTCAACCACTCGACCCGCCAACACTTTGACCTGGGCCCTTTCCTCCGGCGACACTTTCAAAGAAGCAGGCTTTACAGCTCGGTCCAGAGAGAATGGAGGAAGTCCAGTCGACTGCCCTGGGGTCGCCTGGTCTTGACAGTAGAACCAGGTTGCCTGCCAACCGCGGACCGACTCCCGGAAAGTGATGGAAGGAAAACAACTCTTCCCCCTCGCCTGGATCGCCAGACCCCCGCACAGCTGGATCACCTGCGTCCTCTCGTCACTTGACTTGGCCTTCTTGACCAATTGAGAGCGACAGGTAAAGATGTGCTTGGAGAGTCCCCAGTGGGGGCGGCAACCCAAGAAGGCCTCACACATGGAAATGTAAGCGGCGAGGTATACGATGGAGTTGGGAGTGAAGTGATGGAGCTGCGCTCCAAAGAAGTTCAGAAAACTCCGGAAAAAGGGATGGGGCGGCAGAGAAAACCCTCGGTCGATGTGGGTGGCTAGGAGCACGCACTCACCGTCACGGGGTTGAGGTTCGATCTCTCCCCCCGGAAGACGCGCGGCTTGGTGGGGGATGACTCCCCCCTCGACCATGTCGTCGAGATCCTCTTGACGGAGCACCGACGGCATCCAGTCGCCCTGAATCCAACCTTTGGGCAGAGCGGTCCTAGAGGAGGATCCGCCCCGAGCTGACCTCTTCCCTTTCCCCGCCGCCGCCGCCTTCTTCGCGCGCTTCAGAGCGGAGGTCTTGCTCTTCATCATCGTCGCCGGCGAAGTCTCGCACGGTCCTGCTGCACTGGGGAGGTGGCGGAAGGACTTGCGAAGTGAGAGAGGCGGAAGAAAGGAGGAGAAGAGAGCGCACCGCTTGGAAACCCCGAGCCGGCGATTTATAAGGGACCGCTTCCGAGTGGCTGACTAGTAGGCCCAGGCTATCCAGTCAAATCCCGCAGCAGACGCGCGTGCACTACGTGGCAAAAAAGGCGACGCGGGGATCGAGGAGCTTCCGCTTTATCGCTTCCGATTACTGCGGCTGCTCCCGCCCCGCGCGCTTCCCGAAATACGAATCATGCGACATCCGCGGGCCACAGAACAACTTGTCAAAACAAAAGACCCCGATCGCGCCGGCGCTCAGTACGTCACAAGCAAAGAAATTCACTCGACGAAAGGCCTGGAATGGATCGAGGCGACTGAAAAAGGTTGGCAACGTCATCCGTGACGATTGACCCAAAGACGAGGCGCTCACGTAGCCCGAAGAATCAGTCAGAAAGATCTCCAACTCTTTCCCCACTCTAACCTCGACCCATTCGGGGGCTAATGATGAAGCTATGTACCTAGGGTAGGGGCACGGACCTGTCCAAAGGAGCCCTACCCTAGAACATCCCTAGGAGAAGTCGCCTTTCAATCGACTTGAAGGTATCCCACTCAACGGATTCAAGACACTCGACCTGCAGGCTATCACTCGACCATGAAGCCAACCACTCGACCGCCAGGAGACCTGTAGTCACTCCGCAGGCAAACGGTCAGCTGTTAAGTAGTCTTTATGGTCATTATGGCACTTTATTAGGGGCGTTACCAGTAACGCCCGACCTTAAATGTACCTTAAACCCTGCATTACTGAGGGCAGGAGGGGGCCGGCGAACTCTATATAAGCCACCCCCCTCATCAGTATGAAGGGTTCGCACCCCTATTATTCACACGCCAGTAATCCAATCGACCGCCTCCGGGCACCGAGACGTAGGGCTGTTACTTCCTCCGTGAAGGGCCTGAACTCGTACATCTTGGTGTGTTTACAACTTCCCAATAGCTGAGACCTAGCCTCTCCATACATACCCCCCTACATCACTGTCAGAGTTAGAACCACGACAGGCGGTACTACCGCTGTGGAGCGGTACTGCCGCTTGGCTCCTCAGCAGTACTACCGCTGGGTTGCGCGGTACTACCGCTTGGACCCAGAAAGGACAAGGAAGAGAGGAGAGATCTCTACAATGGAATGGAGAAGCTCGGAGGGTGAGAAGCTGATGTGTACGTGATGATTCCACCCATGCAATACCCCAGCGGACCCCCTCTTGATAGTACGGTGCCCTCTACACAACTAGTCCACCGAGAAAGAAACGAAAGAGCTACACCGTCTTGAAATACACTCCGAGGGGAAGAAAACATCTCGTGTCAGGGAAGAATCTGTGAATAATTCAAAGAACAAGATTAGTCCGCAAACATGTTGTCATAAATCACCAAAACCACCTTGAGAGGGATATGCCATAACAGCTGTCCGGTGATCCACTCCTAGATTACTTTGGTACCTCCCTGCTAAACTTATAGCAAGGCACACATCAGGTTTGGTACACAACATTGCATACATGATAGAGCCTATGGCTGAAGCATAGGGAACATCTTTCATCTTCTATCTATCTTCTGCAGTGGTCGGGCATTAAGTCTTACTCAACTTCACACCTTGTAACATAGGCAAGAACCCTTTCTTTGCTTGATCCATTTTGAACTTCTTCAAAACTTTGTCAAGGTATGTGCTTTGTGAAAGTCCAATTAAGTGTCTTGATCTATCTCTATAGATCTTGATGCCCAATATATAAGCAGCTTCACCGAGGTCTTTCATTGAAAAACTCTTATTCAAGTATCCCTTTATGCTATCTAGAAATTCTATATCATTTCCAATCAACAATATGTCATCCACATATAATATCAGAAATGCTACAGAGCTCCCACTCACTTTCTTGTAAATACAGGCTTCTCCAAAAGTCTGTATAAAACCAAATGCTTTGATCACACTATCAAAGCGTTTATTCCAACTCCGCGAGGCTTGCACCAGTCCATAAATGGATCGCTGGAGCTTGCAAACTTTGTTAGCTCCCTTTGGATCGATAAAACCTTCTGATTGCATCATATACAACTCTTCTTCCAGAAATCCATTCAGGAATGCGGTTTTGGCATCCATTTGCCAAATTTCATAATCATAAAATGCGGCAATTGCTACCATGATTCGGACAGACTTAAGCATCGCTACGGGTGAGAAGGTCTCATCGTAGTCAATCCCTTGAACTTGTCGAAAACCTTCCGCAACAAGTCGAGCTTTATAGACAGTAACATTACCGTCAGCGTCAATCTTCTTCTTGAAGATCCATTTATTTTCAATGGCTTGCCGATCAACGGGCAAGTCAACCAAAGTCCACACTTTGTTCTCATACATGGATCCCATCTCAGATTTCATGGCCTCAAGCCATTTTGCGGAATCTAGGCTCACCATCGCTTCTTCATAGTTCGTAGGTTCGTCATGGTCTAGTAACATAACCTCCAGAACAGGATTACCATACCACTCTGGTGCGGATCTTACTCTGGTTGACCTACGAGGTTCGGTAACAACTTGATCTGAAGTTCCATGATCATCATTAACTTCCTCACTAATTGGTGTAGGCGTCACAGGAACCGGTTTCTGTGATGAACTACTTTCCAATAAGGGAGCAGGTACAGTTACCTCATCAAGTTCTACTTTCCTCCCACTCACTTCTTTCGAGAGAAACTCCTTCTCTAGAAAGGATCCATTCTTAGCAATGAATGTCTTGCCTTCGGATTTGTGATGGAAGGTGTACCCAACAGTCTCCTTTGGGTATCCTATGAAGACACATTTCTTCGATTTGGGTTCAAGCTTATCAGGTTGAAGCTTTTTCACATAAGCATCGCAGCCCCAAACTTTAAGAAACGACAACTTTGGTTTCTTGCCAAACCACAGTTCATAAGGCGTCGTCTCAATGGATTTCGATGGTGCCCTATTTAATGTGAATGCAGCCGTCTCTAAAGCATAACCCCAAAATGATAGCGGTAAATTGGTAAGAGACATTAGGGCTGGAAAAAAAGCTCGAAGCTCGTGAGCTAAACGAGTAGCTCGTGACTCGGCTCGAATCGACTCGAACTCGAAGAATAACGAGTCGAGCCAAGCTTTAGTTTAAGATCGTTTATAGATCAAGTTAAACGAGCCAATCTAACGAGTACTCATGTAACTCGTTAGGCTTGGTACAAAAGATCAGCCACTACCAATACAAAAAAAGACCAGCCACTCAGTACCCTATGTCCTAGGCGCACAACACAAGGCCTAGCTGTTGAAGGCCCAACCATCTAGGAGACTCATGTGTTACAAGGAAATTACTATTGTTAGTGATATATGTGTTTAATATATGCATAATCATTTTTATACTATTTGAGGGTTTTATGTTCATATCTTTAACGAGCTTAACAAGCTAAACGAGCCAGCTCGCGAGTTATACGAGTCGAGCCAATCTTGGATTTGAGCTCGTTATAATAACGAGTCGAGTCGAGCTAGCTCGTTAACGAAACGAGCTCTAACGAGTCGAGCCGAGCTGGCTCGACTCGGCTCGAATTCCAGCCCTAAGAGACATCATAGATCGCACCATATCTAGTAAAGTACGATTACGACGTTCGGACACACCATTACGCTGTGGTGTTCTGGGTGGCGTGAGTTGTGAAACTATTCCGCATTGTTTCAAATGTAGACCAAACTCGTAACTCAAATATTTTCCTCCACGACCAGATCGTAGAAACTTTATTTTCTTGTTGCGATGATTTTCAACTTCACTCTGAAATTCTTTGAACTTTTCAAATGTTTTAGACTTATGTTTCATTAAGTAGATATACCCATATCTGCTTAAATCATCTGTGAAGGTGAGAAAATAACGATACCCGCCGCGAGCCTCAACATTCATCGGACCACATACATCTGTATGTATGATTTCTAACAAATCTATTGCTCTCTCCATAGTACTGGAGAACGGCGTTTTAGTCATCTTGCCCATGAGGCACGGTTCGCAAGTACCAAGTGATTCATAATCAAGTGGTTCCAAAAGTCCATCAGTATGGAGTTTCTTCATGCGCTTTACACCGATATGACCTAAATGGCAGTGCTACAAATAAGTTGCACTATCATTATCAACTCTGCATCTTTTGGCTTCAATATTATGAATATGTGTATTACTACTATCGAGATTCATCAAAAATAGACCACTCTTCAAGGGTGCATGACCATAAAAGATATTACTCATATAAATAGAACAACCATTATTCTCTGATTTAAATGAATAACTGTCTCGCATCAAACAAGATCCAGATATAATGTTCATGCACAACGCTGGCACCAAATAACAATTATTTAGGTCTAATACTAACCCCGAAGGTAGATGTAGAGGTAGCGTGCCGACGGCGATTACATCGACTTTGGAACCATTTCCCACGCGCATCGTTACCTCGTCCTTGGCTAGTGTTCGCTTAATCTGTAGTCCCTGTTTCGAGTTGCAAATATTAGCAACAGAACCAGTATCAAATAACCAGGTGCTACTGCGAGCTCTGGTAAGGTACACATCAATAACATGTATATCACATATACCTTTGTTCACCTTGCCATCCTTCTTATCCGCCAAATACTTGGGGCAGTTCCGCTTCCAGTGACCAGTCTGCTTGCAGTAGAAGCACTCAGTCTCAGGCTTAGGTCCAGACTTGGGTTTCTTCTCTTGAGCAGCAACTTGCTTGCTGTTCTTCTTGAAGTTCCCCTTCTTCTTCCCTTTGCCCTTTTTCTTGAAACTGGTGGTCTTATTGACCATCAAAACTTGATGCTCCTTCTTGATTTCTACCTCCGCAGCCTTTAGCATTGCGAAGAGATCGGGAATTGTCTTATCCATCCCTTGCATGTTATAGTTCATCACGAAGCTCTTGTAGCTTGGTGGCAATGATTGAAGAATTCTGTCAATGACGCTATCATCCGGAAGATTAACTCCCAGTTGAATCAAGTGATTGTAGTAGCCAGACATCTTGAGTATATGCTCACTGACAGAACTATTCTCCTTCATCTTGCAGCTGTAGAACTTATTGGAGACTTCATATCTCTCAATCCAGGCATTTGCTTGAAATACTAACTTCAACTCCTGGAACATCTCATATGCTCCATGACGTTCAAAACGTCGTTGAAGTCCCGGTTCTAAGCCGTAAAGCATGGCACACTGAACTATCGAGTAGTCATTAGCTTTGCTCTGCCAAATGTTCATAACATCTGGTGTTGCTCCTGCAGCAGGTTTGGCACCTAGCGGTGCTTCCAGGACGTAATTCTTCTGTGCAGCAATGAGGATAATCCTCAAGTTACGGACCCAGTCCGTGTAATTGCTACCATCATCTTTCAACTTTGCTTTCTCAAGGAACACATTAAAATTCAATGGAACAACAAAACAACATAGACAAGCAAGATACTATCAGGTACTAAGTTCATGATAAATTTAAGTTCAATTAATCATATTACTTAAGAACTCCCACTTAGATAGACATCCCTCTAATCCTCTAAGTGATCACGTGATCCAAATCAACTAAATCATAACCGATCATCACGTGAATGAAGTAGCTTTCAATGGTGAACATCACTATGTTGATCATATCTACTATATGATTCATGCTCGACCTTTCGGTCTCAGTGTTCCGAGGCCATATCTCCATATGCTAGGCTCGTCAAGTTTAACCTGAGTATTCTGCGTGTGCAAAACTGGGTTGCACCCATTGTAGATGGACGTAGAGCTTATCACACCCGATCATCACGTGGTGTCTGGGCACGACGAACTTTGGCAATGGTGCATACTCAGGGAGAACACTTTTATCTTGAAATTTAGTGAGAGATCATCTTATAATGCTACCGTCAATCAAAGCAAGATAAGATGCATAAAACATAAACATCACATGCAATCAATATAAGTGATATGATATGGCCATCATCATCTTGTGCTTGTGATCTCCATCTCTGAAGCACCGTCATGAGCACCATCGTCACCCGCGCGACACCTTGATCTCCATCATAGCATCGTTGTCGTCTCGCCAATCTTATGCTTCTATGACTATCGCTACCGCTTAGTGATAAAGTAAAGCATTACAGCGCGATTGCATTGCATACAATAAAGCGACAACCATATGACTCCTGCCAGTTGCCGATAACTCGGTTACAAAACATGATCATCTCATACAATAAATTTTAGCATCATGTCTTGACCATATCACATCACAACATGCCCTGCAAAAACAAGTTAGACGTCCTCTATTTTGTTGTTGCAAGTTTTACGTGGCTGCTACTGGGCTTAGCAAGAACCGTTCTTACCTACGCATCAAAACCACAATGATAGTTAGTCAAGTTGGTGCTGTTTTAACCTTCGTAAGGACCGGACGTAGCCACACGCGGTTCAACTAAAGTTGGAGAAACTGACACCCGCCAGCCACCTGTGTGCAAAGCACGTCGGTAGAACCAGTCTCGCGTAAGCGTACACGTAATCTCGGTCCGGGCCGCTTCATCCAACAGTACCTCTGAACCAAAGTATGACATGCTGGTAAGCAGTATGACTTATATCGCCCACAACTCACTTGTGTTCTACTCGTGCATATGACATATATGCATAAAACCTGGCTCGGATACCACTATAGAGGAACGTAGTAATTTTAAAATTTTCCTACGCACACACAGGATCATGGTGATGCATAGCAACGAGAGGGGAGAGTGTTGTCTATGTACCCTCGTAGACCGTTCGCGGAAGCGTTATATCAACGCGGTTGATGTAGTCGTACGTCTTCACGATTCAACCGATCCAAGTACCGAAAGCACGACACCTCTGAGTTCTACACACGTTCGGCTCGGTGACGTCCTCGCCTTCTTGATCCAGCAAGAGGGGCAAAGTAATAGATGAGTTCCGGCAGCACGACGGCGTGGTGACGGTGTTGGTGAAGAACAATCTCCGCGGGGCTTCACCTAAGCACTACGAAAACTATGACGGAGGATAAACTAGAGGGGACGGGGTTGCCGGTACATGGCTTGGTGTTTCTTGATGTGTCTTGGGTGCTAGCCCTGCCCCTCTATTTATATGTTGAGCCTTGGGGTCGAAACTTGGAGTAAAATCCTCCACAAAGTCAGTTTCACCCAAAAGGAAGGGTCCTTCTCATACTCCAGGGCCAGACGCCATGGTTCCCGGCGTCTGGACCCAGACGCCAGGGACTCTGGCATCTGGCCCCTGGACTCCGCAAAACTTCCTTTTGCGCTTTCCAAAAACCTCGTGGGCTTTCCCC
The DNA here is from genome assembly GCF_002162155.2 of Triticum dicoccoides. Lineage (NCBI taxonomy): Eukaryota > Viridiplantae > Streptophyta > Magnoliopsida > Poales > Poaceae > Triticum > Triticum dicoccoides. The sequence continues at coordinate 484,523,645 of NC_041384.1, read as the reverse complement.
TTTGGCCCAGATAAAGTGTTCTCGTGCCCAAACATTTCGGGAAACATCTGGAACCCCTTCCGGTGAACTCCGGAACCCTTCTGGAGATCAAATACTACTATCCACATATAAATCTTTACTTCCGGACCATTCCGGAGTTCCTCGTCATATCCGTGATCTCATCCGAAACTCCAAACAACATTCGGTCACCAACATACATAACTCATAGTACTATATCGTCAACGAACGTTAAGCGTGCGGACCCTACGGGTTCGAGAACTATGTAGACATGACCGAGACACCTCTCTGGTCAATAACCAATAGCGGGACCTGGATGCCCATATTGGCTCCTACATATTCTACGAAGATCTTTATCGGTCAGACCGCATAACAACATACGTTGTTCCCTTTGTCATAGGTATGTTACTTGACCGAGATTCAATCATCGGTATCTCAATACCTAGTTCAATCTCGTTATCGGTAAGTCTCTTTACTCGTTCCGTAATACATCATCCCGCAACTAACTCATTAGTTGCAATGCTTGCAAGGCTTATAGTGATGTGCATTATAGAGTGGGCCCAGAGATACCTCTCTAACAATCGGAGTGACAAATCCTAATCTCAAAATACCCCAACCCAACAAGTACCTTCGGAGACACCTGTAGAGCACCTTTATAATCACACAGTTACGTTGTGACGTTTGGTGGCACACAAAGTGTTCCTCCGGTATACGGGAGTTGCATAATCTCATAGTCATAGGAACATGTATAAGTCATGAAGAAAGCAATAGCAACAAACTAAACAATCGAGTGCTAAGCTAACGGAATGGGTCATGTCAATCACATCATTCTCCTAATGATGTGATCATGTTAATCAAATGACAGCTCATGTCAATGGCTAGGAAACATAACCATCTTTGATCAACGAGCTAGTCAAGTAGAGGCATACTAGTGACACTCTGTTTGTCTATGTATTCACACAAGTATTATGTTTCCGGTTAATACAATTCTAGCATGAATAATAAACATTTATCATGATATAAGGAAATAAATAATAACTTTATTAGTGGCTCTAGGGCATATTTCCTTCACCCCAACCATCATCCTCCTGAATATACAATTACATCCATCACTAGTAAATACGGAATCCCATTGAAAATTTAGATATGCACACATGACACATTGATCATAGGGCTCATATACTCCCAATATACTATGATCATTGTTTTGCATTTTCCATTGTCATGCACACAAATTGAACAACAGAGCTAATATAACTACATATTGTGGACAAATTTATATACTAATGAATCAAATAACTTCTTAATCAATGGATTCCATTTGGGCATATGACATTCAAAACCCCAATGTGAGTAGCATTCAAAAACAAATCTAATAGGGACCCAATCTAAGGCAACGAATCTGAGTAACATTAAAACCCCCAATCTATGAGCATTAAAAACAAATCTAATAAACATACATCTGTGTAGCATTGAAGCACAGAGATACCTATCTCTCATACATATCTATCTAGCATTTTGGCAATGAATTTATCCAACAAACCCTAGTCCAAAAACCCCCATCCCCCAATACAAAAAACCTCGGCCCATCCATCAAACCAACTACTCTAACCATCTGAACTACCGTATGAATCACAATCTAACCAATGCAACTAGGGAGCAACTAACTCTACAAGCTAAGCAAGTGCAAATACCTGCTGCTCCACGGTATTGAATTCATGCTCCAGCCAACTCATCCAAAAGTCTGAACTATGGGAGAGGGCCGGACATCATACCCCAACACTCCCCCTCACGTTTATGCTTCTTTGGAGCTATATGACGTGGGCAGCGGAAGTGGGGGCAGGCCGCAATTAATTATTGTGTTTACTGGGTTTTGAACCCTGAACCTCTTGGTTGTAAGTTTATGCACCTAACCAGTTCACCCATCAGTCCGAACTGATGGAGGGAGGTGGGCAATATATTTCAACACACGGCAGGCTGCGCATCGGGGGTAACGGGATGGGCTGCGCCACTCGACGTCGTCACCCTCTGCAGCGCTGAGCCGGAGCCCGCCACATCCTTCTCCACATCCGTAGTGGTTGCGAGTTTCCCCGCACCGCCGTGGAAATCGCCGACATCCCCGGTCACCGCACCCTGCAGCTTCACCACATCTCCGGCCGCTGTGCCGGCGTCTCCACGAGGTTCGGTCATCTAACAGATGGAGGCGATGAAGGTGAGGAAGAGGATGTGGTGGGGGAGAGCGAGACGGTGCGGTGGAGGCAGCGGAGGAGAGCGAGACGACGCTGGTGAGGGAGAGGAAGACGATGTGGCAGGGAGGGGATTTGGGGGAAAATGGAAGGGGCGATGGAGGTGGTTGCCCCTCTTTATATGGTTGGACGTTTCGGGCATGTCCATGGACACGTGCTACCACACGACCGCGGTCAGTTGCATGCGCCCACGTATACGCGGCCCCACTCGTCAGAGTTAACGGTCAAAGGCATTGACCCGACGGCAACGTCCGTTGTAACCTGTTCTGAGGGTTTCGGGCAAGGGAGTGGGGAAAATTGAGCAAAAGTTAAGATAGTGGGGATAAATGGGTATAACTAATGAATCAGGGGCGTAGAAATAAAAATCCCTTGATATATTATTCAGAGCATCGCACATGCACAAAATATATATGGTACTCCCTCTGTTTCTAAATATTTGTCTTTTTGAAGATTTTAAATGGACTATCATATATGAATGTATATAGACATATTTTAAAGTGTAGATTCATTCATTTTACTTTGTATGTAGTCATTTGTTAAAATTTGTAAAGAGACAAATATTTAGAAATGGTGGGAGTAGAAATGAAAGCTTAAATATGTGCAGGACGGAAGGACAGCCAAAGGTGCCGCCAAGTAGGAGCATCTCCCTTTCACGCGCACATGCACAGACAGACAGCGGAAGCGGTTGCTGGAGACACACGTCTCTGTGTGAAAACGTCGCGTGTTCCCTTGAGCTCTGTGCGTGCGTGCGTGCGTGCGTGCGTGCTCGATTTGCTCCTATTGGAGTATCGTTTTCTTTCCGGGCTGCAGATGAAATGTCTCAGCGTGCGGGCATGGTCCAGAGCAGTTGCCAACGTACCGAACTAGTCCCAGCCGTGTAGCAGCAATGTTTGGCTATTTTGGCTAGTCATTAACCAACCGTCTTGAGCTCCTGGGTTAACTTGGGAACCTAGAATTTTGGAGCTAATATGAGCTATCTGCGACGAAACCGCGTACTAGGCGCTCTGCGTTTGCCGTGTCATTTTTGGTGCGTGCGTGCGTGCACCGAGTTCCATTTTGCGTGCGGTTTGCGCCCTTTTGTGCCCAGCTCTCCCCAAATTATTACTCGCCGGCCCGACCATCAAAAGGCACCGTCCGTATATACACCGAACTTGTGCAAATGATCCATCCGATGTGGCCGAACAAAGGTACGCGATGCATGCATGTAGCAGCACATTGCAGGCAGCAGGTTCTCGGCATCTAGAACAGATTGACTGACAGCTCACCCTACTCCCGATTCCGACATACTAGTACATGAAATCTTCACTCGCTGCTCAGTACTGCATGCATTGCCAACATGATTCACGTGACACGGCGGCCAGTGCGCTCTCGGGGCAACCCTTCCTTCCTTGTCGTACGGCCGCGTCTCGTTTTTAACGGGGGCGCATCCACTCCACAGACCACAGCGAGCACAGTTATTACTTGTACTTGTAGCAGCTTATAGTCCAGTGACCAACGCAACCCATAAAATCAACTCTTTTTTTTTTAGAATAGAAAATCAACTTCTTGGCGCACGTGAGCTTCCGCTGTCATATCCAGGGCCGGAAGCCGGCTCGGCTCTATATAAAACCAACCACAGACCGTGAAAACCAGCAAGCCGACCGAGAGCAGAGCCACAGCCACCAAAGGCGTCTTGGCCGGGTCCATTTCTTGGACAGACCTACCAACGCTCTCGCAGGACACGCACGGCCGCACCGCATGTCGTGGTCTGACACGGACGCGGCGCTCTTCGCGGCCGTCCTGGGCCACGACGCCGCGCGCCACCTGGCCACCACACCGCCGCACCTCGACGGCCCGGCCTCGTCGTCGCCCGAGCTGCAGACGCGCCTGTACGACCTCGTCGAGCGGGGAGGAGCCTGGACCTACGGCATCTACTGGCAGGAGTCCCGGGCCGGCGCCGGCGTGCTCGGCTGGGGCGACGGGCACTGCCGCGACGGCCCGGCCGAGCAAGCCGGGGCCACGGACAGGAGCCTGGCGCGTAAGCGCGCGCTGCTGCGGCTCCACGCGCTGTATGGCGGCGGGGACGAGGACGGCGCCGACTACGCGCTCCGCCTCGACCGGGTCACTGGCGTTGAGATGTACTTCCTGGCGTCCATGTACTTCTCGTTCCGCGAGGACGCCGGCGGCCCGGGCCGCGCGCTCACCTCCGGCCACCACGCCTGGGCCGCCGTCGATCCCCACCTGCCCGCCGCACCCGGGTGGTACGTCCGCGCGTCCCTCGCCCAGTCCGCCGGCCTACGCACAGTCGTCTTCCTCCCTTGCAAGGGCGGCGTCCTTGAGCTCGGTTCCGCCGTGGCCATGCGCGAGAACCCCGAGGTCCTGCGCGCCATCCAATCTGTCTTCCACGTCGAGGCCGTCGCGCCGGACGATCGCATGAGGATCTTCGGGAAGGACGTCTCCCGCAGCCCCCCATTGCCGCCGGTGCAAACCACGGGGAGCGACGCCAGTTGGGCGCTGCGGCTCGGCGGGCAGGCTAAGCAGGAGGCGGCGGCGGCCAAACCGAAACCCCAGCAGGAGCCTCCCAAGACCATAAGCTTCAGCAACGCCGTCGGCGCGCAGAAGCAGGCGGGCGGCGAGGACCGGAGGCCGCGGAAGCGGGGGCGCAAGCCGGCGAACGGGCGGGAGGAGCCGCTGAACCACGTGGAGGCGGAGCGGCAGCGGCGGGAGAAGCTGAACCAGCGGTTTTACGCGCTGCGCGCGGTGGTGCCCAAGATCTCCAAGATGGACAAGGCATCGCTGCTGAGCGACGCCATCGCGTACATCCAGGAGCTGGAGGAGCGCCTCCGGGGCGGCGCACCGGCGCGGGCGGAGGCCGGGTCGTCCGTGGAGGTGAAGGCAATGCAGGACGAGGTGGTGCTGCGCGTGAGCACCCCCCTCGACGCGCACCCCATCTCCGGGCCGCTGAGCGCCATGCGGGACTCCCAGCTGAGCGTGGTGGCGTCGAGCATGGCGGTGGCGGACGACACCGTCACGCACACGCTCGTGGTGCGGTCGGCGGGGCCCGAGCGGCTCACGGCCGAGGCCGTGCTGGCCGCGATTTCCCGTGGGGTGATAATGAGCGCCACCCCCTCCCCGTGACCGTGCAGCTGTAACAATCGCGCGGCTCGTGCCGTAGTACGTACAGGCAACTGTCAACCGTTAGTGTGAGTTTAGGTGAGCATGCTCCTCGTGACTGCATGCCACGTGGCGCACAGGAGAAAGGTAAAATGGTCAATGGGGAGGCTAAAAGGTGAAACCCTTTTCCCCAAGTGGCAGTATCCCAGATTGCCAGTGGTAGATTCTAAGATTCATGTAGTGCACCTGGTTATCAATTTGCACCTACTAGCACACAGTAGATCAAATCTACGCAAAATTGTTATGTATAGGAAGATGCAGTAATTCTCAGCCTTGTGGATGACTCCGTGTTTCTTTGAAGAAGAGACCGTGGAATTTGAGCGCGTCGTGCGTGGCGGTGGGGGTTTACTTTGACCGACCGCACGCGCTCTCTCCGTTCCAGATCTTTACCTACACCCGCTGGCCTGAAAGTTTTCCTCGTCGGGTCGTCGTCCACGTCTCTCTCGCGCGGGCGCGAAAACCGTCGTCCCGCGTCTGGACTTGACAGTCGCCGGCCCGCACCGCGTCTTCGCGTGACGCCGCACGCGCGTTGCTTGTGACAACTTCTCTTGCGGCGCGTGACCACGGGACTCGCCTCTCGCCTCGCCACCTCTGGTAGCCCGGTGTCGTCGCATCGTGTGACCGCAACCCAACAACCGGGGCTCGTGTCGTGTGCACGCCTCCGATCGGCTTGCTACTCCTCGCGTCGTGCACGGTTGATGGAGATGTAAGATGTAACCGGTGGTCCGAAGGCAGGCGATGTGTCAGTCAGCTGCAGGGCGCGCGCACCGGGCCAATGGGACCGACGTTACGCGCCAACAACCTTAAACAGCAACCCTTTCAGTTGAGGACCTGATGTGCCGTGGCACCACGGCCTTTTTCTGAACTCACTCACCCATGCTCCGACGCGCGTTACGCTTTAGTCAAGTTACAATCAGTTTTTTTTTTCGAAAAACTTTCAATCTATTCATTTTCAATACAATTAGTCGAAGTCGCGAAATCTAAATCACCAACTTCCATCCAGTGCCATTAAGTAGGAGTAACTAAAAGCACGGTGGCCGATAGAAAGATGTTGATAGAAAAAAAAAGCCGTCTTGATAAACTTTTATAATAGACATGATCCTTTTCATAAGAAAAAAGCACTGCTAATGCTTCACCGTGTAGAGAGTGGGGGCTATGGAGCCAACTGATTTGATTACTCAACTAAGCTCACTAAAACACAACAAAACAAAAAAGTTCAACAACTATACAATTATGACACTGCACCTTTTAAGCTTAGTAGCATTTCGTTTTTTATATACACCTTATATGTAAAACTATGGGGGAAATCACGAATGCGCTCATTTATGCGTACATACACTCACCTTGAACGCTTGCATGCACACCTTATCCTACGAGTTATCTTCGAAAGACCGAGGGGCACGTCATCTTGAGATTGACGAAATCATCACAGATGTCTCCGTAGTCGACGGAAACATCTCCTCCCACTGAACAAGTATCGCCGAAAAGTCTGAAATAAATTCAAGAAAATACAATCATGATGTATATTTGTTCAAATAATATAAAGTGGCAATGGAAGTAAACTGTACTCCCTCTGTATCAATATACAATGCCCTTGTATTTTGAGGAAAACTTTGACTATCATTTGATCAACAAAAAATATGAGTTAATCAAAAGTATATATTATTAAAACCTTTTAAAACATCCGATGATAGAAAAATTGTGGAATATAACTTTTGATGATTATTATTTTTAGGCTAAGGCCAAGAGTCTATTTTTCGATAAAGGATGGATTTTATTGGCCCAGAGTGGAGCATCAAGAGAATACAAATATTATAAACTCACATACCTGGCCTCTATATAGTTAGGATGCACACAGTTAACACCAACGTGAACAAAAAATACACAGGCAACTAGTAAAGACATATAAGAACAAAGACGTGTGTAGGCAAGAAAAAAGGAAGAAAAAAAATGTTCAGATCCGTGATCTCGCAAACTGTAACAATGACCATATCCATGCCAACCATCTCAAGACACCATGTGGACGATGAAGCTCTTCAACAATGCATTCAGGAAGGAAGCGATGCTCATGCGCCACCGTCATCGGATCCAACTATCAAGACCAAAATCTAGGTTTTCACCCTGATTAATTAGTCTGAGCAATGCCCTTAACAAGGTAACGGCGAAAAAAGACATCATAATTGCCATGTATAACCAACTCAGATCAGACCTAGGCTTCACCACAGAGCTCAAAATCGGGTGCACGTAGCACCATCATTGAAGTAAGTCATGTGTTGTTGCCACCACTTTTCCCCGATCCCAACAACTACACGCGATGCGCGCCTACCGCCGCTGCACAATCAACCCTCTGCATTAACTCTCCGTTCATAGTTTGCATCTCACCGCCAAAGTCAACAACCAGATCTGGAGAGATTAACCGTCTCCGAAGAACTTTCGGTGACCACTGTGGTCGTGGAGCCGCGGAAGGTCGCTCTAACATAGTCGGCAACCACCACCCCCGACCGACAGGGTCTGAATAGCCACCAGATCTGAATCAGGGCAACCATGCCGAGTCAACCATGGATGACATTGAAGCAGTGGCTGAAGGAAATATGCCCTAGAGGCAATAATAAAGTTATTATTTATTTCCTTATATCATGATAAATGTTTATTATTCATGCTAGAATTGTATTAACCGGAAACATAATACATGTGTGAATACATAGACAAAAAGAGTGTCACTAGTATGCCTCTACTTGACTAGCTCGTTAATCAAAGATGGTTATGTTTCCTAACCATGGACAAAGAGTTGTTATTTGATTAAACGGGATCACATCATTAGGTGAATGATCTGATTGACATGACCCATTCCATTAGCTTAGCACCCGATCGTTTAGTATGTTGCTATTGCTTTCTTCATGACTTATACATGTTCCTATGACTATGAGATTATGCAACTCCCGTTTGCCGGAGGAACACTTTGTGTGCTACCAAACGTCACAACGTAACTGGGTGATTATAAAGGTGCTCTACAGGTGTCTCCAAAGGTATATGTTGGGTTGGCGTATTTCGAGATTAGGATTTGTCACTCCGATTGTCGGAGAGGTATCTCTGGGCCCTCTCGGTAATGCACATCACATAAAGCCTTGCAAGCATTGCAACTAATGAGTTAGTTGTGAGATGATGTATTACGGAACGAGTAAAGAGACTTGCCGGTAACGAGATTGAACTAGGTATTGAGATACCGACGATCGAATCTCGGGCAAGTAACATACCGATGACAAAGGGAACAACGTATGTTGTTATGCGGTCTGGCCGATAAAAGATCTTCGTAGAATATGTAGGAGCCAATATGAGCATCCAGGTTCCGCTATTGGTTATTGACCGGAGACGTGTCTCGGTCATGTCTACATTGTTTTCGAATCCGTAGGGTCCGCACGCTTAAGGTTTCGATGACAGTTATATTATGAGTTTATGCATTTTGATGTACCGAAGTTTGTTCAGAGTCCCGGATGTGATCACGGACATGACGAGGAGTCTCGAAATGGTCGAGACATAAAGATTGATATATTGGAAGCCTATATTTGGATATCAGAAGTGTTCCGGGTGAAATCAGGATTTTACCGGAGTACCGGGAGGTATATGGGCCTTAGTGGGCTTTAGTGGAAGAGAGGAGAGGTGGCCAGGGCTGGGCCGCGCGCCCCTCCCCCCTAGTCCGAATAGGACAAGGAGAGGGGGCCGGCGCCCCCCTTCCTTCTCTCTCTCCTCTTTCCCTCTCCCGAATCCTATTCCAACTAGGGAAGGGGGAATCCTACTCCCGGAGGGAGTAGGACTCCTCCTGGCGCGCCCTCTCCTGGCCGGCTGCACCCCCCCTTTGATCCTTTATATACGGGGGCAGGGGGCACCCCTAGACACACAAGTTGATCCAGGTGATCATATTCTTAGCCGTGTGCGGTGCCCCCTTCCACCATAGACCTCGATAATATTGTAGCGGTGCTTAGGCGAAGCCCTGCGACGACAGTACATCAAGATCGTCACCACGCCGTCGTGCTGACGGAACTCTTCCCCGACACTTTGCTCGATCGGAGTCCGGGGATCGTCATCGAGCTGAACGTGTGCTAGAACTCGGAGGTGCCGTAGTTTCGGTGCTTGATCGGTCGGGCCGTGAAGACGTACGACTACATCAACCGCGTTGTGCTAACGCTTCCGCTGTCGGTCTACAAGGGTACGTAGATCACACTCTCCCCTCTCGTTGCTATGCATCACCATGATCTTGCGTGTGCGTAGGAAAATTTTGAAATTACTACGTTCCCCAACAGTGGCATCCGAGCCTAGGTTTTATGTGTTGATGTTATTTGCATGAGTAGAACACAAGTGAGGTGTGGGCGATATAAGTCATACTGCTTACCAGCATGTCATACTTTGGTTCGGCGGTATTGTTGGATGAAGCGTCCCGGACCGACATTACGCATACGCTTACGCGAGACTGGTTCTCCCGACGTGCTTTGCACAAAGGTGGCTAGCGGGTGACAATTTCTCCAACTTTAGTTGAACTGAGTGTGGCTACGCCCGGTCCTTGCAAAGGTTAAAACAACACCAACTTGACAAACTATCGTTGTGGTTTTGATGCATAGGTAAGATTGGTTCTTGCTTAAGCCCGTAGCAGCCACGTAAAACTTGCAACAACAAAGTAGAGGACGTCTAACTTGTTTTTGCAGGGCATGTTGTGATGTGATATGGTCAATACATGATGCTAAATTTTATTGTATGAGATGATTATGTTTTGTAACCGAGTTATGGGCAACTGGCAGGAGCCATATGGTTGTCGCTTTATTGTATGCAATGCAATCACGCTGTAATGCTTTACTTAATCACTAAGCGGTAGCGATAGTCATGGAAGCATAAGATTGGCGAGACGACAACGATGCTACGATGGAGATCAAGGTGTCGCGCCGGTGACGATGGTGATCACAACGGTGCTTCGAAGATGGAGATCACAAGCACAAGATGATGATGGCCATATCATATCACTTATATTGATTGCATGTGATGTTTATCTTTTATGCATCTTATCTTGCTTTGATTGACGGTAGCTGTAGGATCGAAAGTATGTCTAGAGGGGGGGTGGTTAGACTACTTGACCAAATAAAAACTTAACATTTTCCCAATTTTAGTTCTTGGCAGATTTTAGCTAATTTAGGACAAGTCAAGCAATCATCACATAATTCAAGCAAGCATGCAAAGAGTATATAGGCAGCGGAAAGTAAAGCATGCAACTTGCGAGAATGTAAAGGGAAGGGTTTGGAGAATTCAAACGCTATTTGAGACACGAATGTTTTTCCCGTGGTTCGGATAGGTGGTGCTATCCTACATCCACGTTGATGGAGACTTCAACCCACGAAGGGTAACGGTTGCGCGAGTCCACACGGGCTCCACCCAAGGGTAACGGTTGCGCGAGTCCACACAGGGCTCCACCCACGAAGGGTCCACGAAGAAGCAACCACCCACAAAGGGTCCACGAAGAAGCAACCTTGTCTATCCCACCATGGCCATCGCCCACACAGGACTTGCCTCACTAGCGGTAGATCTTCACGAAGTAGGCGATCTCCTTGCCCTTACAAACTCCTTGGTTCAACTCCACAATCTTGTCGGAGGCTCCCAAGTGACACCTAGCCAATCTAGGAGACACCACTCTCCAAGAAGTAACAAATGGTGTGTAGGTAATGAACTCCTTGCTCTTGTGCTTCAAATGATAGTCTCCCCAACACTCAACTCTCTCTCATAGGATTTGGATTTGGTGGAAAGAAGATTTGAGTGGAAAGCAACTTGGGAAGGCTAGAGATCAAGATTCATATGGTAGGAATGGAATGTCTTGGTCTCAACACATGAGTAGGTGGTTCTCTCTCAGAACATATGAGTTGGAATGATGTGTGTGTTCTGATGGCTCTCTCTTTGAATGAGAACGAGGTGGAGGGGTATATATAGCCTCCACACAAAATCCAACCATTACACAAAATTTACCAATCTCGGTGGGACCGAATCAAGAAACTCGGTCTGACCAAAATAGTAAACCCAGTGACCGTTAGGAATTTCGGTGGGACTGACATGCAACTTGGTAGGACCGATTCGGTTAGGGTTTGGGCATAACGTAATCTCGGTGAGACCGATTGCACAAACTCGGTGAGACCAAATTTGGTAATTAGCTAACCAGAGAGTTAGTCAGGCAAACTCGGTGGGACCGATTTGCTCTTTCGGTGAGACCGAGTGGAACTCGGTGAGACCGAAAAGTTACAAAGGGGAAACACTGAGTTTACATTGCAATCTCGGTGGGACCGATTCGCTCTTTCGGTGGGACCGAAAAGTTACGAAAGGGAAACGGAGAGTTTGCAACACCATCTCGGTGAGACCGAGATCCCTATCGGTAGGACCGAATTGCTAGGGTTTGGCAGTGGCTAATGACAAGTGAAACTCGGTGGCGCCGGATAGGAAGAATCGGTAGGACCGAGTTTGGCTTAGGGTTTAGGTCATATGTGGATATGGGAAAGTAGTTGAGGGTTTTGGAGCATATCACTAAGCACATGAAGCAAGAGGCTCATTAAGCAACACCTCATCCCTCCTTGATAGTATTGGCTTTTCCTAAAGACTCAATGTGATCTTGGATCACTAAAATATAAAATGAAGAGTCTTGAGCTTTTGAGCTTGAGCCAATCCTTTGTCCTTAGCATTTTGAGGGTTCCACTTTCACATCCATGCCATGCCAATCATTGAGCTTTCCTGAAATAATCATCTTGGAATAGCATTAGCTCAATGAGCTATATGTTGTTATGAATTACCAAAACCACCTAGGGATAGTTGCACTTTCAATCTCCCCCTTTTTGGTAATTGATGACAACATATAGATCAAAGCTTCGACAAATGATAATAAGCATGAAATATATCGTCGCTTTGAGAAGTATGTGATAAGTAAGAGCTCCCCCTAAATTTGTGCATATTTAAAATTTGCTTTGGACTGCAAATGCACAAAGAATTAGAATTATGGGTTACTTTTCCATGTCACATACATCTTGGTGGAGCGCTAAAAAATGATAAGATTGAAATACATGCACTCATCACCAAGAATAGTGAATGATCACAAATGATAGACAGAATGATAATATTTAAGCAAGCATTAAGCAAACATTAAGTGTAGCTTATGATCAAACACATGATCATCAATGTCTCACAAACATAAGGACATGGTATCTCAAAAGCACACAAAAGCAAACAAGTTCGAAAAACAACCAAATAAAGCAAGAGAGAAAAGCAACACACTCTCTCTCTCTCTCTCAGCCTATGATCTATACATCTTCTCCCCCTTTGGCAACAAGTTACCAAAAAGTTCCTAGAAAATGCATAGCACTAGATCGACGCTCAGGCTTGATCTTCAGGTGGTGGTGGAGTCCGGATCACTCCAAGGACGAAGCCTTCGGTAGACGTGGTTGGAGTCGAGGGTGAAGTGGATGATGGAGCTGGTGGAACTGAGGCTATGGTTGGTGCAGACGTTGTAGCTCTGGTGTCAGCAACTGGCAGTGCAGACGACCTCGGACCTCGTGGCACCCTAGCAAAAGCATGAGTCGTGGTCCTGCCTCTCCTCTCATTCATGTCCTCCTGGAGCTGCTCCACGGCAGTCTGTATCTCTGTCACCTTGATGTCCAAGTCATAGAACCTTTGTTCCATGATCCTCTCTAAACTCGCCTGGTTCTGAGTCAGGGTGGCTATACTCTGCTCAATCCGCAGGGTGGACGCAATCAAGTAACTGAGCTGCTCTTGTTTGGTCTTCAAGAAGTAATCAGATGCCTCTGCTTGAGTAGGCATCCTGGCAGCTTTCTCCTTCTTCGCCTTCTCCTTCTGAGCTTGTGCATGGGCAGATGATGGTTCATTCTCTGTCATCACAACTTCATTGTTCTCAAAATCTGGACGGATGGGCAGGTGTTCCTTATCCAACAAATATACGCCCGTGCCCATCTTGGAGTTGATGAGCTCCTAAATCTGAGGGGCATATCCACAGCTCCTCTTCTGATCTGCCGCAGTCCTTTTGATTGTTTCCACTATGAGGCTCATGACTTTGAATTTTTGAGGCACGTCAAAGACATGAAGCAAATTGATCGCATGACCTCTGATCATCTTGTGATCTCCAGACTTGGGCAGAAGGGTGTGCCTAAGGATCCAGTTGATCGTAGGCAATCCTGATAGCAGATAATGTACTGAGCCAAACTTGAACGTGTCAAGTGCTTCATTCGGAATCTCCTTGTACATGTTGGACATGGAGTTGTGGTCCATCTTTTTCTTGGCATAAATGTCCAAGTCATCTGCTTGCTCCTCTGGGGCATTTATCAGCTTCGCCCATTCCTCAACAGTTGATTGGTACCTTGTACCCTCTGACATCCATGTAATCCTCCCATCTGGATAAAAGTGAGCTGTGGAGTAGAACTGCATGATGAGTTCCTCGTTCCACTTTGTGAGCTTCTGCCCAACAAAGTCCTCTACTCCACACGCTTTGAAGCTGTCCTGAACTCCTGGATAGTGCTCTTCATTGTCCTTGATATAGGTCCAGTCGACCCATCTCATATCACATACAATTGGCTTCTTGTCAAGTAGCACTGTCTCATAGAAATCCTGCTGCTCCTTGGTATGAAACCTGTAGTCCACTGCAGTCCTTCTCCTAGAAGCATATGGATCTGCTTCTCTCCACTTCCTGAGCCCTGAGTCTCTCCTGAGCTTCATATCCTCAGCCACAGGATGAGCATCGTTGTGGTCTGGGATCTTTGGCTTGAGCTTCCGAAGGACACTCTCTTCCTCTTCCTCTGCAACAGTCTCAGGCACTGGGGCCTTGTCCTTCTCAGTGGCTGGGATGCTTCTTGTGTTTCACTTTGGTGCACTCTTAGGCTTAGATGCAGCCTTAGGTGCTTCCTTGGGCTTGGATGCAGCTCCCCCTGACCTTATGGCATCTCCCATAAGTTTTGCTGCCTTGGGTGCTGGTGCAGCAACCTCTTCTTCTTCCTCCTCATCTACCATGATGGAGGCCTTCCCAAGCACTCTGGCTACAGTCTTCTTCACTCTCTCTTTCCTCTTCTTGCCCTTAGCAGCAACGGGCTCAATGGGAGCAGGCTTCTCGGTTGAGGCTCTAGCCTTTGACATGGGCTGCCTGCCTGCTGGCCTTTTGATTTTCATACCTGGCTTAGTGCCTTGAGCTGGTTCAATTCTCTTGGAAGTGGCCTCTTCCTCTGCCACATAGTCCTCATCTTCAGAGTCTGAGGTTCTCTTCTTCCTTTGTCTAGTGGCAGCTTTAGGCAGGTTGCTGGGTGTGCTCCTGCTGCCATCATCTGAGGAACTTGAGGGGCTAGTGCCCTCACTCAACTACACTTGCTGCTCTGACAAGTTTTGGCTGTCACTCTGGTCTGACATGCTGCAAACTGACTGCTGACCCTCTGAATAGATTATAGAGGAGATAGAGTGGATGAGCATCACAAAATGCAGAGATTTTTGCAAAAAGAATGATCCAAAAACTTAGTTTTAGTTTCCCACTGAAATCATCTTGGATCTACCGATTTTCAAACTCGGCGATACCGAAGCAGTTTTGGAACCTAAACTAGTGAACTCGGTAGGACCGAGTCACAGTTCGGTGGCACCGAGACTGCTAGGGTTTCACTGATTTCAAAAATCGGTCACACCGATAAGTAATTCTCGGTCAGACCGAGTCTCACTTGTGCAATGGCATAAGCCAAGTCGGTGGGACCGAGTTTTTCAACTCGGTGGGTCCGAGATGGCTTCGGCAGAAACTTAAACCTAGAATTTTCGAATCAAACCTAATCTACGGGCGTTTTGACTGGATAGAAGTTTCTCAAACGTGGCAAGAATCAATATGATCGCAATGTGCTAGGAATCAGATTGAGGAATAGCACAAAGATCAAGTCCATACCCTAGTTCGGCGGGGACTTGCTACGACGGCAACGGCGGGGCAGAATTCCCGTTGACAGCGACAGATACCAGCGACTGGAGGCTGCTGGCGGCGAGAAGACGATCCAGAGACCTCAAGGGCAGAGCAGGCTATCGCGCGGGCGAAGGGGTTCGGAGAAATTTCCAAATTTTGCCCGTGACTATATATAGCCCGACCCTGTCGGTGTGACCGAGTGGAACAACTCAGTGGCACCGAGATTCATAACTGCGTGCAGTTACTGAAACTCGGTGTGACCGAAAGGTTCAAATCGGTTGCACTGAGATCGAAAACCTAGATCAACTTAATGATCTCGGTAGGACCGAGAGTGGAGTATCGGTCAGACCGAGAATCATAAAGAGGTTTTGGAAGTTAAGTCTATGACGAATCGGGGACTCCGAGCGCTCCTCACACAGAGTGGTTCGAATCTGACTTGATCAAATTTTGTGATGCAGCATGAATAGAGTTTGAGACGAGAAAAGCATAGATAGCTAGAGGAGGTTCTTAGGCATTCTTGTCCATCCACTTGGCAAAAGAGGATAAAGCCAAACAATCAAAACAACAAGTGGATGTCCTCGAATGAGTAAAATATGCAACCAACATGCTCACACAATAAGATAGCAAATGAAATATGTGGCAAAGCATGCACAACCAATTCTAGCATCTATCAAGCAATTTGCGATGACTAGGTCATCTATATATGAGTATATTGACTTAGGAGTCAAGTGAGAACACTTGATCGTAGGTCATACTCATCGTTTAATCCCAAGTGGGGTTACCACTTTTACATAAAGCATTGTTGTGTTCACATCTTTAGAGTTGCTTTAGCTCAAGTCTTAGAGTAAAGCTCCCCCTAGATGTGATATCCCCCTTAAGAGGGATGAACTAACCTTGGGTTTTGTCGATGATGACTTCATGTAGATATTGAAGATGTGGATGCTCAATGTTGATGTAGATCTCTTGGAGCCATCCATTTGAGTGAATTGCACTTTCAATACCTACATGGGTTAGTCCCACAAGGAACAAACAAGGATATCCATAGACATAGAGTGATGCACACAAAAGATGATGTCCATGAAAACTTTTAGGTTACCTTGTACCTTGTCTTATCAACAACAGGGTTTGTGACTCCTTGAACTAGTGCAAGATGTGGAAGTTGATTGCACTTGTACTTGCCAAAATGATAAGAGTGAAGTATGTTGGTGGAGTCACCCTCAAGAACTCTCTAGTTCTTCTTCTTTTGGATCCACATCATCTTGATGGGAATCCTTGGAGTTGTAGTCGTACTTGATGAAGTAGAGCGTGAAGTAGTCTTGGGAATCCACTTGACTAAGGTCTTCGGAGCTTCTTCAAATGCATCAATTTCCTTTTGAAGCTTGTCCTTGCCTTTTTGCTTGTAGTCTTGTGGTGGAAGATCATCTTGAGCTTGTGTCCCCTTGAAAGAAGTATACTTCTCTTGTTGAGGGACAAACTTTGTCTTGGGGTATTGATCTTCTTCCCACTCAACTCCATTGGCATTGAACTTTCATTCAAAACCAACACCTTGATTCTTCGGGTGCATTCCTTGCTTGCGCACAATTTCTTCGAATTGCTTACTCCCGGCAAGGCTTTTGTACACTCCTTTCTCTATAATTCCCTTCAATAAGCTATTTTCTTGCTCAAGTGTAACTTGGCTAAGAGAATCATTAGTGGAATCAAGAGAACTACTAGAAGCAACAATATTGGATTTAGCACGATCATTGTTACTACTAGAGGAAGAATCTTTCTTGTTAAACTTGACTTGAGGCATGTAAGTAGATAAGAGTAAACGCTTGGCAATGTAAGAAGAACTTTTCTTGCGGAGATCATCATTGATTGCCTTTAAGAACTCATGCTCTTGCTCAAGATTGAGCATTTCAAAGCGTAATTTCTCATGAGCTCTTAAAAGTTCTCGATGATCTTCGAAGATAGTGTCATGAGCTAACTTAAGAGTGTTTATTTCTTTAGTTAGGGCCTCAATCTTCTCCTTATCATTGTCATTTGTTTTATCTTGATTAGCATGTTTAAATGACATTTCATCATAGTATTCATCACTAGAGTTGTCACCAAGCAAATCATCACCTAACAAGTCATCTTCATCACTATTGAAATCAACATACTCGGGGTGTGTTACCTTAGGACCTTTGGCCATGAAGCATCTTCCAATTCCTTCATTTGCTGAGTCAAATATGTCATAGGTCTTGGTTGACACAAGTGCTAGACCGGCAACACCTTCATCTTGAGTATCTTCGGAGTCGGAGTGATAACTTCTCTCGGAGTGGCTGTCGGAGTCGGAGCCGGATACCCATTCACCAACATGAGCTTGATGTCTTCGTCTTGTGTAGCTCCTTGATGATTTTTCCTTCCTTTCCAAATCCTTGCTTCTTCATGAGTATCTTCGTTCATAACGATCATCTTTACTCCTTCTCTCTCTTGGTGGTGATCCTTTGCTTCTTCTTTTTGGAGAATATTCTCTTCTCTTGTAGGGAGCCGTACACTCATTGGAATAGTGTCCGGGTCTTCCACAATTGTAACAGTTTCGCTCTCGACTAGAAGATCTTTTGTCATTGTAGGACCTTGACTTGGAGCTTCTATCTTTGCTTCTACTTTTGTAGAACTTGTTGAAGTTTCTCACCATTAAGCTCAATTCCTCATTGAAGTCTTGTTTCTCACTTGATGATGTAGGGGCTTCACATGAGGCTTTATAGGCACCACTTGATTTGTTGTGAAGTTCCTCTTTATCCTTAAGTGACATCTCATGAGCAACAATTCTTCCAATCACCTCCGTTGGATTGAGATCTTTGTAATTGGGCATCATTTGGATCAATGTGCACACGGTATCATATTTTCCATCCAAGGCTCTTAGGATCTTCTTGATGATGAATCTATCGGTCATCTCTTCACTTCCTAAGCCGGCAATCTCATTTGTGATGAGAGCAAGCCTAGAGTACATTTTAGCGACACCTTCACCATCCTTCATCTTGAACTTGTCAAGTTGGCTTTGAAGCACATCCAACTTGGATTCCTTGACAGAGTCGGTACCTTCGTGCATATCAATCAAAGTGTCCCAAATTTCCTTTGCATTCTCAAGGCGGCTGATTTTGTTGAATTCTTCGGGGCACAATCCGTTGAAGAGAATGTCACAAGCTTGAGCATTGTATTGCAACATCTTCAACTCATCCGCGGAAGATTCACGGTTTGGTTCTCTCCCATCAAAGAAGTCACCTTGCAAACCAACACACACAATAGCCCAAACAGCGGGGTTATGTCCAAGAATATGCATTTTCATTTTATGCTTCCAACTAGCAAAATTAGTACCATCAAAGTAAGGACCTCTACGGTGATAATTTCCCTCGCTAGACGCCATACTCTCCTAGGTTGTGAAACCAAGGCTATGACCACCAAAAGCTATGGAGATCAAGCAAATGGAGACCAAAGATCTGATACCACTTGTAGGATCGAAAGTATGTCTAGAGGGGGGGGGTGATTAGACTACTTGACCAAATAAAAACTTAACCTTTTCCCAATTTTAGTTCTTGGCAGATTTTAGCTAATTTAGGACAAGTCAAGCAATCATCACATAATTCAAGCAAGCATGCAAAGAGTATATAGGCAGCGGAAACTAAAGCATGCAACTTGCGAGAATGTAAAGGGAAGGGTTTGGAGAATTCAAACGCTATTTGAGATACGGATGTTTTTCCCGTGGTTCGGATAGGTGGTGCTATCCTACATCCACGTTGATGGAGACTTCAACCCACGAAGGGTAACGGTTGCGCGAGTCCACACAGGGCTCCACCCAAGGGCAACGGTTGCACGAGTCCAGACAGGGCTCCACCCACGAAGGGTCCACGAAGAAGCAACCACCCACAAAGGGTCCACGAAGAAGCAACCTTGTCTATCCCACCATGGCCATCGGCCACACAGGACTTGCCTCACTAGCGGTAGATCTTCACGAAGTAGGCGATCTCCTTGCCATTACAAACTCCTTGGTTCAACTCCACAATCTTGTCGGAGGCTCCCAAGTGACACCTAGCCAATCTAGGAGACACCACTCTCCAAGAAGTAACAAATGGTTTGTAGGTAATGAACTCCTTGCTCTTGTGCTTCAAATGATAGTCTCCCCAACACTCAACTCTCTCTCATAGGATTTGGATTTGGTGGAAAGAAGATTTGAGTGGAAAGCAACTTGGGAAGGCTAGAGATCAAGATTCATATGGTAGGAATGGAATGTCTTGGTCTCAACACATGAGTAGGTGGTTCTCTCTCAGAACATATGAGTTGGAATGATGTGTGTGTTCTGATGGCTCTCTCTTTGAATGAGAACGAGGTGGAGGGGTATATATAGCCTCCACACAAAATCCAACCGTTACACACAATTTACCAATCTCGGTGGGACCGAATGAAGAAACTCGGTCTGACCGAAATAGTAAACCTAGTGACCGTTAGGAATTTCGGTGGGACTGACATGCAACTCGGTAGGACCGATTCGGTTAGGGTTTGGGCATAACGTAATCTCGGTGAGACCGATTACACAAACTTGGTGAGACCGAATTTGGTAATTAGCTAACTAGAGAGTTGGTCAGGCAAACTCGGTGGGACCGATTTGCTCTTTCGGTGAGACCGAGTGGAACTCGGTGAGACCGAAAAGTTACAAAGGGGAAACACTGAGTTTACATTGCAATCACGGTGGGACCGATTCGCTCTTTCGGTGGGACCGAAAAGTTACGAAAGGGAAATAGAGAGTTTGCAACCCCATCTCGGTGAGACCGAGATCCCTATCGGTAGGACCGAATTGCTAGGGTTTGGCAGTGGCTAATGACAAGTGAAACTCGGTGGCGCCGGATAGGAAGAATCGGTAGGACCGAGTTTGGCTTAGGGTTTAGGTCATATGTGGATATGGGAAAGTAGTTGAGGGTTTTGGAGCATATCACTAAGCACATGAAGCAAGAGGCTCATTAAGCAACACCTCATCCCTCCTTGATAGTATTGGCTTTTCCTAAAGACTCAATGTGATCTTGGATCACTAAAATATAAAATGAAGAGTCTTGAGCTTTTGAGCTTGAGCCAATCCTTTGTCCTTAGCATTTTGAGGGTTCCACTTTCACATCCATGCCATGCCAATCATTGAGCTTTCCTGAAATAATCATCTTGGAATAGCATTAGCTCAATGAGCTATATGTTGTTATGAATTACCAAAACCACCTAGGGATAGTTGCACTTTCAATCTCCCCCTTTTTGGTAATTGATGACAATATATAGATCAAAGCTTCGACAAATGATAATAAGCATGAAATATATCGTCGCTTTCAGAAGTATGTGATAAGTAAGAGCTCCCCCTAAATTTGTGCATATTTAAAATTTGCTTTGGACTGCAAATGCACAAAGAATTAGAATTATGGGTTACTCTTCCATGTCACATACATCTTGGTGGAGCGCTCAAAAATGATAAGATTGAAATACATGCACTCATCACCAAGAATAGTGAATGATCACAAACGATAGATAGAATGATAATATTTAAGCAAGCATTAAGCAAACATTAAGTGTAGCTTATGATCAAACACATGATCATCAATGTCTCACAAACATAAGGACATAGTATCTCAAAAGCACACAAAAGAAAACAAGTTCGAAAAACAACCAAATAAAGCAAGAGAGAAAAGCAACACTCTCTCTCTCTCTCGAAGCCTATGATCTATACATCTTCTCCCCCTTTGGCAACAAGTTACCAAAAAGTTCCTAGAAAATGCATAGCACTAGATCGACGCTCAGGCTTGATCTTCAGGTGGTGGTGGAGTCCGGATCACTCCAAGGACGAAGACTTCGGTAGACGTGGTCGGAGTCAAGGCTGAAGTGGATGCTGGAGCTGGTGGAACTGAGGCTGTGGCTGGTGCAGACGTTGTAGCTCTGGTGTCAGCAACTGGCAGTGCAGACGACCTCGGACCTCGTGGCACCCTAGCAAAAGCATGAGTCGTGGTCCTGCCTCTCCTCTCATTCATGTCCTCCTGGAGCTGCTCCACGGCAGTCTGTATCTCTGTCACCTTGATGTCCAAGTCATAGAACCTTTGTTCCATGATCCTCTCTAAACTCGCCTGGTTCTGAGTCAGGGTGGCTATACTCTGCTCAATCCGCAGGGTGGACGCAATCAAGTAACTGAGCTGCTCTTGTTTGGTCTTCAAGAAGTAATCAGATGCCTCTGCTTTAGTAGGCATCCTGGCAGCTTTCTCCTTCTTCGCCTTCTCCTTCTGAGCTTGTGCATGGGCAGATGATGGTTCATTCTCTGTCGTCACAACTTCATTGTTCTCAAAATCTGGACGGATGGGCAGATGTTCCTTATCCAACAAATATACGCCCGTGCCCATCTTGGAGTTGATGAGCTCCTGAATCCGAGGGGCATATCCACAGCTCCTCTTCTGATCTACCGCAGTCCTTTTGATTGTTTCCACTATGAGGCTCATGACTTTGAATTTTTGAGGCACGTCAAAGACATGAAGCAAATTGATCGCGTGACCTCTGATCATCTTGTGATCTCCAGACTTGGGCAGAAGGGTGTGCCTAGGATCCAGTTGATCGTAGGCAATCCTGATAGCAGATAATGTACTGAGCCAAACTTGAACGTGTCAAGTGCTTCATTCGGAATCTCCTTGTACATGTTGGACATGGAGTTGTGGTCCATCTTTTTCTTGGCATAAATGTCCAAGTCATCTGCTTGCTCCTCTGGGGCATTTATCAGCTTCGCCCATTCCTCAACAGTTGATTGGTACCTTGTACCCTCTGACATCCATGTAATCCTCCCATCTGGATAAAAGTGAGCTGTGGAGTAGAACTGCATGATGAGTTCCTCGTTCCACTTTGTGAGCTTCTGCCCAACAAAGTCCTCTACTCCACACGCTTTGAAGCTGTCCTGAACTCCTGGGTAGTGCTCTTCATTGTCCTTGATATAGGTCCAGTCGACCCATCTCATATCACATACAATTGGCTTCTTGTCAAGTAGCACTGTCTCATAGAAATCCTGCTGCTCCTTGGTATGAAACCTGTAGTCCACTGCAGTCCTTCTCCTAGAAGCATATGGATCTGCTTCTCTCCACTTCCTGAGCCCTGAGTCTCTCCTGAGCTTCATATCCTCAGCCATAGGATGAGCATCGTTGTGGTCTGGGATCTTTGGCTTGAGCTTCCGAAGGACACTCTCTTCCTCTTCCACTGCAACAGTCTCAGGCACTGGGGCCTTGTTCTTCTCAGTGGCTGGGATGCTTCTTGTGTTTCACTTTGGTGCACTCTTAGGCTTAGATGCAGCCTTAGGTGCTTCCTTGGGCTTGGATGCAGCTCCCCCTGACCTTATGGCATCTCCCATAAGTTTTGCTGCCTTGGGTGCTGGTGCAGCAACCTCTTCTTCTTCCTCCTCATCTACCATGATGGAGGCCTTCCCAAGCACTCTGGCTACAGTCTTCTTCACTCTCTCTTTCCTCTTGTTGCCCTCAGCAGCAACGGGCTCAATGGGAGCAGGCTTCTCGGTTGAGGCTCTAGCCTTTGACATGGGCTGCCTGCCTGCTGGCCTTTTGATTTTCATACCTGGCTTAGTGCCTTGAGCTGGTTCAATTCTCTTGGAAGTGGCCTCTTCCTCTGCCACATAGTCCTCATCTTTAGAGTCTGAGGTTCTCTTCTTCCTTTGTCTAGTGGCAGCTTTAGGCAGGTTGCTGGGTGTGCTCCTGCTGCCATCATCTGAGGAACTTGAGGGGCTAGTGCCCTCACTCAACTGCACTTGCTGCTTTGACAAGTTTTGGCTGTCACTCTGGTCTGACATGCTGCAAACTGACTGCTGACCCTCTGAATAGATTATAGAGGAGATAGAGTGGATGAGCATCACAAAATGCAGAGATTTTTGCAAAAAGAATGATCCAAAAACTTAGTTTTAGTTTCCCACTGAAATCATCTCGGATCTACCGATTTTCAAACTCGGTGATACCGAAGCAGTTTTGGAACCTAAACTAGTGAACTCGGTAGGACCGAGTCACAGTTCGGTGGCACCGAGACTGCTAGGGTTTCACTGATTTCAAAAATCGGTCACACCGATAAGTAATTCTCGGTCAGACCGAGTCTCACTTGTGCAATGGCATAAGCCAAGTCGGTGGGACCGAGTTTTTCAACTCGGTGGGTCCGAGATGGTTTCGGCAGAAACTTAAACCTAGAATTTTTGAATCAAACCTAATCTATGGGCGTTTTGACTGGATAGAAGTTTCTCAAACGTGGCAAGAATCAATATGATCGCAATGTGATAGGAATCAGATTGAGGAATAGCACAAAGATCAAGTCCATACCCTAGTTCGGCGGGGACTTGCTACGGCGGCAACAGCGGGGCAGAATTCCCATTGACGGTGATAGATACCAGCGACTGGAGGCTGCTGGCGGTGAGAAGACGATCCGGAGACCTCGAGGGCAGAGCAGGCTATCGCGCGGGCGAAGGGGTTCGGAGAAATTTCCAAATTTTGCCCGTGACTATATATAGCCCGACCCTGTCGGTGTGACCAAGTGGAACAACTCGGTGGCACCGAGATTCATAACTGCGTGCAGTTACTGAAACTCGGTGTGACCGAAAGGTTCAAATCGGTTGCACTGAGATCGAAAACCTAAATCAACTTAATGATCTCGGTAGGACCGAGAGTGGAGTATCGGTCAGACCGAGAATCATAAAGAGGTTTTGGAAGTTAAGTCTATGACGAATCGGGGACTCCGAGCGCTCCTCACACAGAGTGGTTCGAATCTGACTTGATCAAATTTTGTGATGCAGCATGAATAGAGTTTGAGACGAGAAAAGCATAGATAGCTAGAGGAGGTTCTTAGGCATTCTTGTCCATCCACTTGGCAAAAGAGGATAAAGCCAAACAATCAAAACAACAAGTGGATGTCCTCGAATGAGTAAAATATGCAACCAACATGCTCACACAATAAGATAGCAAATGAAATATGTGGCAAAGCATGCACAACCAATTCTAGCATCTATCAAGCAATTTGCGATGACTAGGTCATCTATATATGAGTATATTGACTTAGGAGTCAAGTGAGAACACTTGATCGTAGGTCATACTCATCGTTTAATCCCAAGTGGGGTTACCACTTTTACATAAAGCATTGTTGTGTTCACATCTTTAGAGTTGCTTTAGCTCAAGTCTTAGAGTAAAGCTCCCCCTAGATGTGATATCCCCCTTAAGAGGGATGAACTAACCTTGGGTTTTGTCGATGATGACTTCATGTAGATATTGAAGATGTGGATGCTCAATGTTGATGTAGATCTCTTGGAGCCATCCATTTGAGTGAATTGCACTTTCAATACCTACATGGGTTAGTCCCACAAGGAACAAACAAGGATATCCATAGACATAGAGTGATGCACACAAAAGATGATGTCCATGAAAACTTTTAGGTTACCTTGTCCCTTGTCTTATCAACAAGAGGGTTTGTGACTCCTTGAACTAGTGCAAGATGTGGAAGTTGATTGCACTTGTACTTGCCAAAATGATAAGAGTGAAGTATGTTGGTGGAGTCACCCTCACGAACTCTCTAGTTCTTCTTCTTTTGGATCCACATCATCTTGATGGGAATCCTTGGAGTTGTAGTCGTACTTGATGAAGTAGAGCTTGAAGTAGTCTTGGGAATCCACTTGACTAAGGTCTTCGGAGCTTCTTCAAATGCATCAATTTCCTTTTGAAGCTTGTCCTTGCCTTTTTGCTTGTAGTCTTGTGGTGGAAGATCATCTTGAGCTTGTGACCCCTTGAAAGAAGTATACTTCTCTTGTTGAGGGACAAACTTTGTCTTGGGGTATTGATCTTCTTCCCACTCAACTCCATTGGCATTGAACTTTCGTTCAAAACCAACACCTTGATTCTTCGGGTGCATTCCTTGCTTGCGCACAATTTCTTCGAATTGCTTACTCCCGGCAAGGCTTTTGTACACTCCTTTCTCTATAATTCCCTTCAATAAGCTATTTTCTTGCTCAAGTGTAACTTGGCTAAGAGAATCATTAGTGGAATCAAGAGAACTACTAGAAGCAACAATATTGGATTTAGCACGATCATTGTTACTACTAGAGGAAGAATCTTTCTTGTTAAACTTGACTTGAGGCATGTAAGTAGATAAGAGTAAACGCTTGGCAATGTAAGAAGAACTTTTCTTGCGGAGATCATCATTGATTGCCTTTAAGAACTCATGCTCTTGCTCAAGATTGAGCTTTTTAAAGCATAATTTCTCATGAGCTCTTAAAAGTTCTCGATGATCTTCGAAGATAGTGTCATGAGCTAACTTAAGAGTGTTTAGTTCTTTAGTTAGGGCCTCAATCTTCTCCTTATAATTGTCATTCGTTTTATCTTGATTAGCATGTTTAAATGACATTTCATCATAGTATTCATCACTAGAGTTGTCACCAAGCAAATCATCACCTAACAAGTCATCTTCATCACTATTGAAATCAACATACGCGGGGTGTGTTACCTTAGGACCTTTGGCCATGAAGCATCTTCCAATTCCTTCATTTGGTTAGTCAAATATGTCGTAGGAGTTGGTTGACACAAGTGCTAGACCGGCAACACCTTCATCTTGAGTATCTTCGGAGTCGGAGTGATAACTTCTCTCGGAGTGGCTGTTGGAGTCGGAGCCGGATACCCATTCACCAACATGAGCTTGATGTCTTCGTCTTGTGTAGCTCCTTGATGATTTTTCCTTCCTTTCTGAATCCTTGCTTCTTCGTGAGTATCTTTGTTCATAACGATCATCTTTACTCCTTCTCTCTCTTGGTGGTGATCCTTTGCTTCTTCTTTTTGGAGAATCTTCTCTTCTCTTGTAGGGAGCCGTACACTCATTGGAATAGTGTCCGGGTCTTCCACAATTGTAACAGTTTCGCTCTCGACTAGAAGATCTTTTGTCATTGTAGGACCTTGACTTGGAGCTTCTATCTTTGCTTCTACTTTTGTAGAACTTGTTGAAGTTTCTCACCATTAAGCTCAATTCCTCATTGAAGTCTTGTTTCTCACTTGATGATGTAGGGGCTTCACATGAGGCTTTATAGGCACCACTTGATTTGTTGTGAAGTTCCTCTTTATCCTTAAGTGACATCTCATGAGCAACAATTCTTCCAATCACCTCCGTTGGCTTGAGATCTTTGTAATTGGGCATCATTTGGATCAATGTGCACACGGTATCATATTTTCCATCCAAGGCTCTTAGGATCTTCTTGATGATGAATCTATCGGTCATCTCTTCACTTCCTAAGCCGGCAATCTCATTTGTGATGAGAGCAAGCCTAGAGTACATTTTAGCGACACCTTCACCATCCTTCATCTTGAACTTGTCAAGTTGGCTTTGAAGCAAATCCAACTTGGATTCCTTGACGGAGTCGGTACCTTCGTGCATATCAATCAAAGTGTCCCAAATTTCCTTTGCATTCTCAAGGCGGCTGATTTTGTTGAATTCTTTGGGGCACAATCCGTTGAAGAGAATGTCACAAGCTTAAGCATTGTATTGCAACATCTTCAACTCATCCGCGTAGCTTCACGGTTTGGTTCTCTCCCATCAAAGAAGTCACCTTGCAAACCAACACACACAATAGCCCAAACAGCGGGGTTATGTCCAAGAATATGCATTTTCATTTTATGCTTCCAACTAGCAAAATTAGTACCATCAAAGTAAGGACCTCTACGGTGATAATTTCCCTCGCTAGACGCCATACTCTCCTAGGTTGTGAAACCAAGGCTATGACCACCAAAAGCTATGGAGATCAAGCAAATGGAGACCAAAGCTCTGATACCACTTGTAGGATCGAAATTATGTCTAGAGGGGGGGGTGATTAGACTACTTGACCAAATAAAAACTTAACCTTTCCCCAATTTTAGTTCTTGGCAGATTTTAGCTAATTTAGGACAAGTCAAGCAATCATCACATAATTTAAGCAAGCATGCAAAGAGTATATAGGCAGCGGAAAGTAAAGCATGCAACTTGCGAGAATGTAAAGGGAAGGGTTTGGAGAATTCAAACGCTATTTGAGACACGGATGTTTTTCCCGTGGTTCAGATAGGTGGTGCTATCCTACATCCACGTTGATGGAGACTTCAACCCACGAAGGGTAACGGTTGCGCGAGTCCACACAGGGCTCCACCCAAGGGCAACGGTTGCGCGAGTCCACACAGGGCTCCACCCATGAAGGGTCCACGAAGAAGCAACCACCCACAAAGGGTCCACGAAGAAGCAACCTTGTCTATCCCACCATGGCCATCGCCCACACAGGACTTGCCTCACTAGCGGTAGATCTTCACGAAGTAGGCGATCTCCTTGCCCTTACAAACTCCTTGGTTCAACTCCACAATCTTGTCGGAGGCTCCCAAGTGACACCTAGCCAATCTAGGAGACACCACTCTCCAAGAAGTAACAAATGGTGTGTAGGTAATGAACTCCTTGCTCTTGTGCTTCAAATGATAGTCTCCCCAACACTCAACTCTCTCTCATAGGATTTGGATTTGGTGGAAAGAAGATTTGAGTGGAAATCAACTTGGGAAGGCTAGAGATCAAGATTCATATGGTAGGAATGGAATGTCTTGGTCTCAACACATGAGTAGGTGGTTCTCTCTCAGAACATATGAGTTGGAATGATGTGTGTGTTCTGATGGCTCTCTCTTTGAATGAGAACGAGGTGGAGGGGTATATATAGCCTCCACACAAAATCCAACCGTTACACACAATTTACCAATCTCGGTGGGACCGAATCAGAAAACTCGGTCTGACCGAAATAGTAAACCTAGTGACCGTTAGGAATTTCGGTGGGACTGACATGCAACTTGGTAGGACCGATTCGGTTAGGGTTTGGGCATAACGTAATCTCGGTGAGACCGATTACACAAACTCGGTGAGACCGAATTTGGTAATTAGCTAACCAGAGAGTTGGTCAGGCAAACTCGATGGGACCGATTTGCTCTTTCGGTGAGACCGAGTGGAACTCGGTGAGACCAAAAAGTTACAAAGGGGAAACACTGAGTTTACATTGCAATCTCGGTGGGACTGATTCGCTCTTTCGGTGGGACCGAAATGTTACGAAAGGGAAATAGAGAGTTTGCAACCCCATCTCGGTGAGACCGAGATCCCTATCGGTAGGACCGAATTGCTAGGGTTTGGCAGTGGCTAATGACAAGTGAAACTCGGTGGCGCCGGATAGGAAGAATCAGTAGGACCGAGTTTGGCTTAGGGTTTAGGTCATATGTGGATATGGGAAAGTAGTTGAGGGTTTTGGAGCATATCACTAAGCACATGAAGCAAGAGGCTCATTAAGCAACACCTCATCCCTCCTTGGCTTTTCCTAAAGACTCAATGTTATCTTGGATCACTAAAATATAAAATGAAGAGTCTTGAGCTTTTGAGCTTGAGCCAATCCTTTGTCCTTAGCATTTTGAGGGTTCCACTTTCACATCCATGTCATGCCAATCATTGAGCTTTCCTGAAATAATCATCTTGGAATAGCATTAGCTCAATGAGCTATATGTTGTTATGAATTACCAAAACCACCTAGGGATAGTTGCACTTTCAGTAGCATTATAAGATGATCTCTCACTAATTATCAAGAAGTGTTCTCCCTGAGTATGCACCGTTGCGAAAGTTCTTCGTGCTGAGACACCACGTGATGATCGGGTGTGATAGGCTCTATGTTCAAATACAACGGGTGCAAAACAGTTGCACACGCAGAATACTCAGGTTATACTTGACGAGCCAAGCATATACAGATATGGCCTCGGAACACAGAGACCGAAAGGTCGATCGTGAATCATATAGTAGATATGATCAACATAGTGATGTTCACCAATGAAACTACTCCATCTCACATGATGATCGGACATGGTTTAGTTGATTTGGATCACGTAATCACTTAGAGGATTAGAGGGATGTCTATCTAAGTGGGAGTTCTTTAAGTAATATGATTAATTGAACCTAAATTTATCATGAACTTAGTACCTGATAGTATCTTGCTTATGTATGTTTGATTGTAGATAGATGGCCTGTGCTGTTGTTCCGTTGAATTTTAATGCATTCCTTGAGAAAGCAAAGTTGAAAGATGATGGTAGCAATTACACGGACTGGGTCCGTAACTTGAGGATTATCCTCATTGCTTCACATAAGAATTACGTCCTGGAAGCACCGCTGGGTGCCAGGCCTGCTGCTGGAGCAACACCAGATGTTACGAACGTCTGGCAGAGCAAAGCTGATGACTACTCGATAGTTCAGTGTGCCATGCTTTACGGCTTAGAATCGGGACTTCAACGACATTTTGAACGTCATGGAGCATATGAGATGTTCCAGGAGTTGAAGTTAATATTTCAAGAAAATGCCCGGATTGAGAGATATGAAGTCTCCAATAAATTCTATAGCTGCAAGATGGAGGAGAACAGTTCTGTCAGTGAGCATATACTCAAAATGTCTGGGTATAATAATCACTTGATTCAATTGGGAGTTAATCTTCCAGATGATTGCGTCATTGACAGAATTCTCCAATCACTGCCACCAAGCTACAAGAGCTTCATGATGAACTATAATATGCAAGGGATGAATAAGACTATTCCCGAGCTCTTCGCAATGCTGAAAGCTGCGGAGGTAGAAATCAAGAAGGAGCATCAAGTGTTGATGGTCAACAAGACCACTAGTTTCAAGAAAAAGGGCAAAGGGAAGAAGAAGGGGAACTTCAAAAGAAACAACAAGCAAGTTGCTACTCAAGAGAAGAAACCCAAACCTGGACCTAAGCCTGAAACTAAGTGCTTCTACTGCAAGCAGACTGGTCACTGGAAGCGGAACTGCCCGAAGTATTTGGCGGATAAGAAGGATGGCAAGGTGAACAAAGGTATATGTGATATACATGTTATTGATGTGTACCTTACTAATGCTCGCAGTAGCACCTGGGTATTTGATACTGGTTCTGTTGCTAATATTTGCAACTCGAAACAGGGACTATGGATTAAGCGAAGATTAGATAAGGACGAGGTGACGATGCGTGTGGGAAACGGTTCCAAAGTCGATGTGATCGCAGTCGGCACGCTACCTCTACATCTACCTTCGGGATTAGTATTAGACCTAAATAATTATTATTTGGTGCCAGCGTTAAGCATGAACATTATATCTGGATCTTGTTTGATGCGAGATGGTTATTCATTTAAATCAAAGAATAATGGTTGTTCTATTTACATGAGTAATATCTTTTATGGTCATGCACCCTTAAGGAGTGGTCTATTCTTATTAAATCTCGATAGTAGTGACACACATATTCATAGTGTTGAAGCCAAAAGATGCAGAGTTGATAATGATAGTGCAACTTATTTGTGGCACTGCCGTTTGGGTCATATCGGTATAAAGCGCATGAAGAAACTCCATACTGATGGGCTTTTGGAACCACTTGATTATGAATCACTTCGTACTTGCGAACCGTGCCTTATGGGTAAGATGACAAAAACACCGTTCTCCGGTTCTATGGAGAGAGCAACAGATTTGTTGGAAATCATACATACAGATGTATGTGGTCCGATGAATATTGAGGCTCGTGGAGGATATCGTTATTTTCTCACCTTCACAGATGACTTAAGCAGATATGGGTATATCTACTTAATGAAACACAAGTCTGAAACGTTTGAAAAGTTCAAAGAATTTCAGAGTGAAGTTGAAAATCATCGTAACAAGAAAATAAAATTCCTACGATCTGATCGTGGAGGAGAATATTTGAGTTACGAGTTTGGTGTACATTTGAAACAATGCGGAATAGTTTCGCAACTCACGCCACCCGGAACACCACAGTGTAATGGTGTGTCCGAACGTCGTAATCGTACTTTAATAGATATGGTGCGATCTATGATGTCTCTTACTGATTTACCACTATCGTTTTGGGGATACGCTCTAGAGACGGCCGCATTCACGTTAAATAGGGCACCATCAAAATCCATTGAGACGACGCCTTATGAACTGTGGTTTGGCAAGAAACCAAAGTTGTCATTTTTGAAAATTTGGGGTTGCGATGCTTATGTGGAAAAGCTTCAACCTGATAAGCTCGAACCCAAATTGGAGAAATGTGTCTTCATAGGATATCCAAAGGAAACTATTGGATACACCTTCTATCACAGATCCGAAGGCAAGATTTTTGTTGCTAAATTCGGAAACTTTCTGGAGAAGGAGTTTCTCTCGAAAGAAGTGAGTGGGAGGAAAGTAGAACTTGACAAGGTAACTGTACCTACTCCCTTATTGGAAAGTAGTACATCATAGAAACTTGTTTCTACGACACCTACACCAATTAGTGAGGAAGCTAATGATAATGATCATGAAACTTCCGAACAAGATACTACTGAACCTCGTAGATCAACCAGAATGAGATCCGCGCCAGAGTGGTATGGTAATCCTATTCTGTAAGTCATGCTACTAGATCATGATGAACCTACGAACTATGAAGAAGTGATGGTGAGCCCAGATTCCGCAAAATGGCTTGAAGCCATGAAATCTGAGATGGGATCCATGTATGAGAACAAAGTATGGACTTTGGTTGACTTGCCCAATTATCGGCAAGCAATTGAGAATAAATGGATCTTCAAGAAGAAGACTGACGCTGACAGTAATATTACTGTCTACAAAGCTCGACTTGTCGCAAAAGGTTTTCGGCAAGTTCAAGGTATTGACTATGATGAGACCTTCTCACCCGTAGCGATGCTTAAGTCTGTCCGAATCATGTTAGCAATTACCGCATTTTATGATTATGAAATTTGGCAGATGGATGTCAGAACTGCATTCCTGAATGGATTTCTGGAAGAAGAGTTGTATATGATGCAACCAGAAGGTTTTGTCGATCCAAAGGGAGCTAACAAAGTGTGCAAGCTCCAGCGATCCATTTATGGACTGGTGCAAGCCTCTCGGAGTTGGAATAAATGCTTTGATAGTGTGATCAAAGCATTTGGTTTTATACAGACTTTTGGAGAAGCCTGTATTTACAAAAAAGTGAGTGGGAGCTCAGTAGCATTTCTGATATTATATGTGGATGACATATTACTAATTGGAAATGATATAGAATTTCTGGATAGCATAAAGGGATACTTGAATAAGAGTTTTTCAATGAAAGACCTCGGTGAAGCTGCTTACATATTAGGCATTAAGATCTATAGAGATAGAACAAGACGCTTAATTGGACTTTCACAAAGCACATACCTTGACAAAGTTTTGAAGAAGTTCAAAATGGATCAAGCAAAGAAAGGGTTCTTGCCTGTGTTACAAGGTGTGAAGTTGAGTAAGACTCAATGCCCGACCACTGCAGAAGATAGAGAGAAAATGAAAGATGTTCCCTATGCTTCAGCCATAGGCTCTATCATGTATGCAATGCTGTGTACCAGACCTGATGTGTGCCTTGCTATAAGTCTAGCAGGGAGGTACCAAAGTAATCCAGGGGTGGATCACTGGACAGCGGTCAAGAACATCCTGAAATACCTGGAAAGGACTAAGGATATGTTTCTCATTTATGGAGGTGACAAAGAGCTCATCGTAAATGGTGACGTTGATGCGAGCTTTGACACTGATCCGGACGATTCTAAATCGCAAACCGGATATGTGTTTACATTAAACGGTGGAGCTGTCAGTTGGTGCAGTCCTAAACAAAGCGTTGTGGCGGGATCTATGTGTGAAGCGGAATACATAGCTGCTTCAGAAGCAGCAAATGAAGGAGTCTGGATGAAGGAGTTCATATCCGATCTAGGTGTCATACCTAGTGCATCGGGTCCAATGAAAATCTTTTGTGACAATACTGGTGCAATTGCCTTGGCAAAGGAATCCAGATTTCACAAGAGAACCAAGCACATCAAGAGATGCTTCAATTCCATCCGGGATCTAGTCCAGGTGGGAGACATAGAGATTTGCAAGATACATACGGATCTGAATGTAGTAGACCCGTTGACTAAGCCTCTTCCACGAGCAAAACATGATCAACACCAAGGCTCCATGGGTGTTAGAATCATTACTGTGTAATCTAGATTATTGACTCTAGTGCAAGTGGGAGACTGAAGGAAATATGCCCTAGAGGCAATAATAAAGTTATTATTTATTTCCTTATATCATGATAAATGTTTATTATTCATGCTAGAATTGTATTAACCGGAAACGTAATACATGTGTGAATACATAGACAAACAGAGTGTCACTAGTATGCCTCTACTTGACTAGCTCGTTGATAAAAGATAGTTATGTTTAGTAGACAAAAGTTCAACAACTATACAATTATGACACTGCACCTTTTAAGCTTAGTAGCATTTCGTTTTTTATATACACCTTATATGTAAAACTATGGGGGAAATCACGAATGCGCTCATTATGCGTACATACACTCACCTTGAACGCTTGCATGCACACCTTATCCTACGAGTTATCTTCGAAAGACCGAGGGGCACGTCATCTTGAGATTGACGAAATCATCACAGATGTCTCCGTAGTCGACGGAAACATCTCCTCCCACTGAACAAGTATCGCCGAAAAGTCTGAAATAAATTCAAGAAAATACAATCATTATGTATATTTGTTCAAATAATATAAAGTGGCAATGGAAGTAAACTGTACTCCCTCTGTATCAATATACAATGCCCTTGTATTTTGAGGAAAACTTTGACTATCATTTGATCAACAAAAAATATGAGTTAATCAAAAGTATATATTATTAAAACCTTTTAAAACATTCGATGATAGAAAATTTGTGGAATATAACTTTGGATGATTATTATTTTTAGGCTAAGGCCAACAGTCTATTTTTCGATAAAGGATGGATTTTATTGGCCCAGAGTGGAGCATCAAGAGAATACAAATATTATAAACTCACATACCTGGCCTCTATATAGTTAGGATGCACACAGTTAACACCAACGTGAACAAAAAATACACAGGCAACTAGTAAAGACATATAAGAACAAAGACGTGTGTAGGCAATAAAAAAGGAAGGAAAAAAATGTTCAGATCCGTGATCTCGCAAACTGTAACAATGACCATATCCATGCCAACCATCTCAAGACACCATGTGGATGATGAAGCTCTTCAACAATGCATTCAGGAAGGAAGCGATGCTCATGCGCCACCGTCATCGGATCCAACTATCAAGACCAAAATCTAGGTTTTCACCCTGGTTAATTAGTCCGAGCAATGCCCTTAACAAGGTAACGGCGCAAAAAGACATCATAATTGCCATGTATAACCAACTCAGATCAGACCTAGGCTTCACCACAGAGCTCAAAATCGGGTGCACGTAGCACCATCATTGAAGTCAGTCATGTGTTGTCGCCACCACTTTTCCCCGATCCCAACAACTACACGCGATGCGCGCCTACCGCCGCTGCACAATCAACCCTCTGCATTAACTCTTCGTTCATAGTTTGCATCTCACCGCCAAAGTCAACAACCAGATCTGGAGAGATTAACCGTCTCCGAAGAACTTTCGGTGACCACTGTGGTCGTGGAGCCGCGGAAGGTCGCTCTAACATAGTCGGCAACCACCACCCCCGACCGACAGGGTCTGAATAGCCACCAGATCTGAATCAGGGCAACCATGCCGAGTCAACCATGGACGACATTGAAGCAGTGGCTGAAGGAAATATGCCCTAGAGGCAATAATAAAGTTATTATTTATTTCCTTATATCATGATAAATGTTTATTATTCATGCTAGAATTGTATTAACCGGAAACGTAATACATGTGTGAATACATAGACAAACAGAGTGTCACTAGTATGCCTCTACTTGACTAGCTCGTTAATCAAAGATGGTTATGTTTCCTAACCATGGACAAAGAGTTGTTATTTGATCAAACGGGATCACATCATTAGGTGAATGATCTGATTGACATGACCCATTCCATTAGCTTAGCACCCGATCGTTTAGTATGTTGCTATTGCTTTCTTCATGACTTATACATGTTCCTATGACTATGAGATTATGCAACTCCCGTTTGCCGGAGGAACACTTTGTGTGCTACCAAACGTCACAACATAACTGGGTGATTATAAAGGTGCTCTACAGGTGTCTCCAAAGGTACATGTTGGGTTGGCGTATTTCGAGATTAGGATTTGTCACTCCGATTGTCAGAGAGGTATCTCTGGGCCCTCTCGGTAAAGCACATCACATAAAGCCTTGCAAGCATTGCAACTAATGAGTTAGTTGTGAGATGATGTATTACGGAACGAGTAAAGAGACTTGCCGGTAACGAGATTGAACTAGGTATTGAGATACCGACGATCGAATCTCGGGCAAGTAACATACCGATGACAAAGGGAACAATGTATGTTGTTATGCAGTCTGACCGATAAAAGATCTTCGTAGGATATGTAGGAGCCAATATGAGCATCCAGGTTCCGCTATTGGTTCTTGACCGGAGACGTGTCTCGGTCATGTCTACATTGTTCTCGAACCCGTAGGGTCCGCACGCTTAAGGTTTTGATGACAGTTATATTATGAGTTTATGCATTTTGATGTACTGAAGTTTGTTCAGAGTCCCGGATGTGATCACGGACATGACGAGGAGTCTCGAAATGGTCGAGACATAAAGATTGATATATTGGAAGCCTATATTTGGATATCGGAAGTGTTCCGGGTGAAATCGGGATTTTACCGGAGTACCGGGAGGTTACCGGAACCCCCCGGGAGGTATATGGGCCTTAGTGGGCTTTAGTGGAAGAGAGGAGAGGTGGCCAGGGCTGGGCCGCGCGCCCCTCCCCCCCTAGTCCGAATAGGACAAGGAGAGGGGGCCGGCGCCCCCCCCTTCCTTCTCTCTCTCCTCTTTCCCCCTCCCGAATCCTATTCCAACTAGGAAAGGGGGGAATCCTACTCCCGGAGGGAGTAGGACTCTTCCTGGCGCGCCCTCTCCTAGCCGGCCGCACCCCCCTTTGATCCTTTATATACGGGGGAAGGGGCACCCCTAGACACACAAGTTGATCCAGGTGATCATATTCTTAGCCGTGTGCGGTGCCCCCTTCCACCATAGACCTCGATAATATTGTAGCGGTGCTTAGGCGAAGCCCTGCGACGGTAGTACATCAAGATCCTCACCACGCCGTCGTGCTGACGGAACTCTTCCCCGACACTTTGCTGGATCGGAGTCCGAGGATAGTCATCTAGCTGAACGTGTGCTAGAACTCGGAGGTGCCATAGTTTCGGTGCTTGATCGGTCGGGCCGTGAAGACGTACGACTACATCAACCGCGTTGTGCTAACGCTTCCGCTGTCGGTCTACAAGGGTACGTAGATCACACTCTCCCCTCTCGTTGCTATGCATCACCATGATCTTGCGTGTGCGTAGGAAAATTTTGAAATTACTACGTTCCCCAACAGTGGCCACCCGACATTAGATCCGTCAGGAACCTCCACTATCGACTCATATTATCACTGCCACCGTGTGTCGAAAACCACACACCTCCTCGGTGGCAAGGCCGATTGGACCATGTGAAGGAAATATGCCCTAGAGGCAATAATAAAGTTGTTATTTATATTTCCTTATATCATGATAAATGCTTATTTTTCATGCTAGAATTGTATTAAACGGAAAATTGATACATGTGTGAATACATAGACAAAACAAAGTGTCCCTAATATGCCTCTACTAGACTAGCTCGTTAATCAAAGATGGTTAAGTTTCCTAACCATTGACATGTTTTGTCATTTGATGAACGGGATCACATCATTAGGAGAATGATGTGATGGACAAGACCCATCCGTTAGCTTAGCATAATGATCGTTAAGTTGTATTGCTATTGCTTTTTTCATGACTAATACATATTCCTTTGACTATGAGATTATGCAACTCCTGAATACCGGAGGAATACCTTGTGTGCTATCAAATGTCACAATGTAATTGGGTGATTATAAATATGCTCTACAAGTATCTCTGAAGGTGTTTGTTGGGTTGGCATAGATCTAGATTAGGATTTGTCACTTCGAGTATCGGAGAGGTATCTCTAGGCCCTCTTGGTATTGCACATCATGATAAGCCTTGCAAGCAATGTGACTAATGATTTAGTTGCGGGATGATGCATTACGGAACAAGTAAAGAGACTTGCCAATAACGAGATTGAACTAGGTACGAAGATACTGACGATAGAATCTCGGGCAAGTAACATACCGATGACAAAGGGAATGACGTATGTTGTCATTATGGTTTGACCGATGAAGATCTTCATAGAATATGTGGGAACCAATATGAGCATCCAGGTTTCGCTGTTGGTTATTTACCGGAGATGAGTCTCGGTCATGTATACATAGTTCTCGAACCCATAGGGTCCGCACGCTTAATGTTCGATGACGATTTGTATTATGATTTATGTGTTTTGGTGACTGAAGATTGTTCGGAGTCCCGGATGAGATCACAGACATGACGAGGAGTCTCGAAATGGTCGAGAGGTAAATATTGATATATTGGACGATAGTATTCGGACACTGGAAGTATTTCAGAATGTATCGGGTACGTATCGGAGTACC
>NC_041384.1:484452969-484485353 GCF_002162155.2 Triticum dicoccoides | reverse complement strand
GATATGGGCCACATGGGCCATAGGAGGGACGCAAGCCAGCCCACAAGGGTGGTGCCCCCCAAGGGAGGAGTCCGAATTGGACTAGGGGAGGGGGCGCGTCCCCCTTTCCTTCTTCTCCTCCCTCTCCTTTCCCCTTTCCCCTTCCGGTAAAAGGAAGGGGGGGGGGGCGAATTAGACTAGGAGTCCAAGTGGGACTTCCCCCACTTGGCGTGCCCCTAGGCCGGCCTCCTCCCCTCTCCCTCCTTTATATACGGGGGCGGGGGGCACCTCTAAGACATATCAATTGTTCTTAGCCGTGTGTGGTGCCCTCCTCCACCGTTTACTCCTCCAGTCATATTGTCGTAGTGCTTAGGCGAAGCCCTGCGCGGATCACTTCACCATCACCGTCACCACGCCGTCGTGCTGACGAAACTCTCCCTCGACACTTTGCTGGATCAAGAGTTCAAGGGATGTCATCGAGCTGAACGTGTGCAGAACTCGGAGGTGCCGTACATTCGGTACTTGATCCGTTAAATCGAGAAGACGTTCGACTACATCAAGCGCGTTAAACTAACGCTTCCGCTTTCGGTCTACGAGGGTATGTGGACACACTCTCCCCCTCTCGTTGCTATGCATATCCTAGATAGATCTTGCATGATCGTAGGAAATTTTTTGAAATTGCATGCTATGTTCCCCAACACCGTGATCTCATTGGTTGGATGGATCTAGGCCCGAGGCGGTGGCTGTGAGCCCGTGGCTAGCCATTGTGTTGTTGCAGTCCCTCCTGGACGAGCGACACAACAGGACGGAGCTCCACCATCCATCCATGAGGGCGGAGCAACCGATAGTGGCGGCGTGAAGCGGTGCAGATCCGACATGAGGAGGAGAGGACGGGGAAAAGGGGAATGCCTCGCCGCCGCAATGTGACACACGAAGCTTTGTTTGAACGCGGCCAATGACGATGAGGGGTGGCGGCCGGATGGACGGGAGTATGGGCGGACAATCAAAGGCGACGCAGGGGCTAGACAATTTTTAAAAAATTGGGTTGACTTAGAGTCGCAACTTTGACCCTTAGATTAAGGTCAACAATCTATATTACCCAAATATAAGCCCTTAAAGAATACCCCCAACAAAGATAAAAGTACAAACAGATCACAGGTAAATCCGTTCCCATCTTCGACCTACACAAACCGATGGTGTTCCATGAGCCTAGCTCAATGACATGCCTGCTCCACATCACCGGAGATTTCCATGAGACGCCAGCGGTGATGTTTCAAAGCGCAAATCATCGACCTAGATAAGATGGCGAAGGCCAACCGTGGGGACCCAACCCACATTGACACCAAAAGCATCGTCACATGATCTTATTGACAAGATCATCAATGCCACTGCAAACTGATGACCCGCAAGTATAAGGGATCACTCGTAGTCCTTTTGATAAGTACGAGTGTCGAACCCAAAGAGGAGCAAAAGAAAACTATAAAGCAATTTTCAGGAAGGTATTCTCTGCAAGTACTAAAAGTAGGTAACATATAGTTTGGTAGCAAGGTAATTCGTAACAAGTAGCAATAGTAACAAAGGTGCAGCAAGGTGGCCCAATCATTTTTATTGCAAAGGACAAGCCGGAAAGTTCTCTTATGTAAAGCAAAGTATTCTCGAGGACACATGGGAATTCTCATCTAGTCACGTTCATCATGTTTAGTTGATTCGCGTTCGCTACTTTGATAATTTGATATGTCGGTGGACCAGTGCTAGGCTGATGTTCTTACTTAAACAAAAAAACCCTCTTATGATTACCCCCTCTCTCAAGAACCCGCAACTATGAAAGAAAAATTAAGATAAATTTAACCATAGCATGCAACATATGGATCCAAATCATCTCCTTATGGAATAACGCATAAAGTAGGGTGTAAGCTTCTGTCACTCTTGCAACCCGTCATCTACATATTACTCTCCAATTCTTTCCCTTAGGCCCAAGTATGGTGAAGTGTCATGTAGTCGACGTTCACATGACACCACTAAAGGAGGAACAACATACATATCATCAAAGTATCGAACGAATACCAACTTCACATGATTACTTATAACAAGACTTCTCCCATGTCCTCAAGAACAAAAGTACCTACTTACAGATCATATTCATGTTCAAGATCTGAGGTATATTGAATATGCTTGAGGATCCGAACATTTAGTCTTCCACCAAATAAACCAACTAGCATCAACTACTAGATGTAATCAACACTGCTAGCAACCCACATGTACCAATCTGAGGTTCTGAAACAAAGATTGAATACAAGAGATGAACTAGGGTTTGAGAGGAGATGGTGTTGGTGAGTATGTTGATGAAGATTGGTCCTCCCATGATGAGCGGATCGTTGGTGATGTTGATGGCTTCGATTCCTCCTCCCGGGAGGAGGTATCCCCGACGGAGTTGCTTCGCCGGAGAGCAAAAGTGCTCCTGCCTAGGTTCCCCTTGAGACGGCGGCGCTTCATACCGAAAGTCTTCCTCTCATTTTTTCTAGGGTAAGAACCTTCATATAGCAGAGTATGGGCACGGGGGGCCAGCTGTGAGTCTCACAAGGCATCCGGGCGCGCCAAGGGGGGTAGATATGAGAGCATCTACAGCCGGGCGCCCCAAAACGGCCACAAACACACGAGCGGCTAGCCCGGTCACTGACCGGTCACGATTTTTCAACCCAGATGACCTCCTCAAACGGGCCTCCAACGCCCGAGTTGTCTGCCACCCGTCATATCCAGCCCAAATATGGGGCGGATGTGGGGGCGCCCAGGTGCGCCCGCCATGTCGGACTGACGGCAGGGTCCCACGCAGAAACGTCCAGAAACCCAACGGTCGGAAGCTCGTCTCCTCCGTCGGACCGGTAGCGCCGCTCCGGCGGGCCGGTTAGTGCCTAGCCCGACTATTTAAGTCGACCGGAGACATCGAAACCCTACCATCCATATTTTCTTCGCCTGTCCGCCACCGCAGCCACTTTCCACTTCACTCGTCTGCCTAGTAGCCATGACTTACACCGTCGGGTGAGGAGCGAGCCATTTCTAGCACCGGAGCGCCGGCTAGAGCTCCTTGAGAAGATCTGGGCAAAGCGCGAGGCCCGGATCACCGCGCGGCTACCTCCGGATGCAGCGAGTACGGAGGAGGAGGAGGAGGAGCCGGAGGAGGAGGATGTGGGGGACGCTGGCGACATGGATTTCCTTCGGTTGGAGTCAGCTGCGGAGGCCAGACGCCATCGCCGGTAGGAGATGAAGGCACAGCAGGACACGGAAGAGGCAGAGATGCTCGTGTACATGGATGCGATTGAGCAGGGGGAGGATGAGCCGGAGCCCTGATACGTCTCCATCGTATCTACTTTTCCAAACACTTTTGCCCTTGTTTTGGACTCTAACTTGCATGATTTGAATGGAACTAACCCGGACTGACGCTGATTTCAGCAGAATTGCCATGGTGTTATTTATGTGCAGAAACAAAAGTTCTCGGAATGACCTGAAACTTCACGGAACATATTTTCGGAAATAATAAAAAATCCTTGCAAAAGATGAAGACCAGGGGGGCCACTACCTGTCCACGAGGGTGGAGGGCGCCCCCCCTAGGGCGCGCCCCTACCTCGTGGGCCCCCTGGAGCTCCTCCGACCTCAACTCCAACTCTATATATTTGGTTTCGGAGAGAAAAAACTCAGAGAGAAGAAATCACCGCGTTTTACGATACGGAGCCGCCGCCAAGCCCTAAAACCTCTCGGGAGGGATGATCTGGAGTCCGTTCGGGGCTCCGGAGAGGGGAATCCGTCGCCATCATCATCATCAACCATCCTCCATCACCAATTTCATGATGCTCACCGCCGTGCGTGAGTAATTCCATCGTAGGCTTGCTGGACGGTGATGGGTTGGATGAGATCTATCATGTAATCGAGTTAGTTTTGTTAGGGTTTGATCCCTAGTATCCACTATGTTCTGAGATTGATGTTGCTATGACTTTGCTATGCTTAATGCTTGTCACTAGGGCCCGAGTGCCATGATTTCAGATCCGAACCTATTATGTTTTCATCAATATATGAGAGTTCTTGATCCTATCTTGCAAGTCTATAGTCACCTATTATGTGTTATGATCTGTTAACCCCGAAGTGACAATAGTCGGGATACTTACCGGTGATGACCGTAGTTTGAGGAGTTCATGTATTCACTATGTGCTAATTCTTTGTTCCGGTACTCTATTAAAAGGAGGCCTTAATATCCCTTAGTTTCCATTAGGACCCCGCTGCCACGGGAGGGTAGGACAAAAGATGTCATGCAAGTTCTTTTCCATAAGCACGTATGACTATATTCAGAATACATGCCTACATTACATTGATGAATTAGAGCTAGTTCTGTGTCACCCTATGTTATGATTGTTACATGATGAACCGCATCCGGCATAATTCTCCATCACCGATCCATTGCCTACGAGCTTTCCATATACTGTTCTTCGCTTATTTACTTTTCCGTTGCTATTGCTATCATCACTACAAAATACCAAAAACATTACTTTTGCTACTGTTACCTTTTGCTACCGTTACCACTACTATCATATTACATTGCTACTAAATACTTTGCTGCAGATATTAAGTTTCCAGGTGTTGTTGAATTGACAATGTTAATACTGGAGAATATTCTTTGGCTCCCCTTGTGTCGAATCAATAAATTTGGGTTGAATACTTTACCCTCAAAAGTTGTTGCGATCCCCCATACTTGTGGGTTATCAAGACTATTTTCTGGCGCCGTTGCTAGGGAGCATAGCTCTATTCTTTGAGTCACTTGTGATTTATATCTGCTTATCATTATGAAGAACTTGAGAGATCCAAAAACCAAGATTTATCCCTCAACTACGAGGGGAGGTAAGGAGCTGCCATCTAGCTCTGCACTTGATTCACCTTCTGT
The DNA here is from genome assembly GCF_002162155.2 of Triticum dicoccoides. Taxonomy (NCBI): domain Eukaryota; kingdom Viridiplantae; phylum Streptophyta; class Magnoliopsida; order Poales; family Poaceae; genus Triticum; species Triticum dicoccoides. The sequence continues at coordinate 484,480,447 of NC_041384.1, read as the reverse complement.
TTTGAGTAAGCTTGTGACACCTAAACCTGCTTCTGCTATTCGTTCTGATATGTCACATGTTATTGATGATGCCACTTCTGCTATGCATGATACTTATGATGAAACTACTTCTATGCTTGATACTACTGTGCCACTTGGTGAATTTCTTGATGAACAACTTGCTAGGGTTAGAGAGATTGAAAATATTGAATCTGATAATATTGATGCAAGTGATGATGAAGACTCTTCCCCTAATAATGAATCACTTGTTATTCCTGAGGGTTATGTCTTTGATAAAGAAGCTTCTTTAGCTATTTTAGCTTGCAAAGATAGATACGAACTTAAGAGGTTATTAGCTAAATGGAGTAAGCAATCCCTAAATGCTAGGATGAAACCTGACCCTGCTTTTGCTACTTCACCTATCTTTGTTACTGATAAGGATTATGAATTTTTTGTTGATCCTGATATAGTTACTTTGGTTGAATCTGATCCTTTTCATGGCTATGAATCCGAAACTGTTGTGGCACATCTTACTAAATTAAATGATATAGCCACCCTGTTCACTAATGATGAGAGAACTCGCTACTTTTATATCCTTAAAATATTTCCGTTATCATTAAAAGGTGATGCTAAGATATGGTTTAATTCTCTGGATCCTGGTTGTGTGCGTAGTCACTGGGATATGATTTATTACTTCTCTGCTAAATATTTCCCTGCTCATAAGAAACAAGCTGCCTTAAGGGATATAAATAATTTTGTGCAAATTGAAGAAGAGAGTCTCCCACAAGCTTGGGGGAGGCTTCTCCAATTACTTAATGCTTTGCCTGATCATCCTCTTAAGAAAAATGAAATACTTGATATCTTTTATAATGGACTAACGGATGCCTCCAGAGATTACCTGGATAGTTGTGTTGGTTCTGTTTTCAGGGAAAGAACGCCGGATGAAGCTGAAATTCTATTGAATAATATGTTGACAAATGAAAATAATTAGACACTTCCCGAGCCTATTCCTAAACCAACTCCGAAGAAAAGTGGTATTCTATTTCTCAATCCTGAAGATATGCAAGAGGCAAAGAAATTTATGAAAGAAAAGTGTATTAACGCTGAAGATGTTAAGTATTTACCTCCTATTGAAGAAATACACGGTCTTAATTTACCGCCCCTTGAAGAAACATATGGTCTTAATCCTCCACCTATTGAAGAAACTCATGGTCTTGATAACCCGACATAGGTAGTAAAGGTAAATTCTCTCTATAGATACGATAAAGCTGAAATCCCGTTTACTAAATTTACTAGCCCATGCTTAGATGAGTTTGATAAATTTATGGTTAAGCAAGAAGATTTTAATGCTTATTTTGGTAGACAATTGAAATACAATTCAAATATGCTTGAACACTTGGGTGATTATATGGCTAATGTCAAAGGTGAACTTAAACTTATTAGTAAACATGCTTCTATGGTTACCACTCAAGTAGAACAAGTACTTAAAGCTCAAAATGATTTGCTCAATGAAATGAATAGTAAGAAAAATGATAACGCTGTAAGAGTTATGACTAGAGGTGGTAGAATGACTCAGGAACCTTTGTATCCTGAAGGCCATCCTAAGAGAATTGAGCAAGATTCTCATAGAAATAATATAGATGCACCTAGTCCTTCTAAAAGGAAGAAAAAGAAAAATGATAGGACTTTGCATGCTTCTAGTGAACGTATTACTGAAACACTTGAGAGTCCAAATGATATTTCTATTTCTGATGCTGAAACACAATCTGGTAATGAACCTGAAACTAGTGATAATGTTAATGATAATGTTCATGATGATGCTCAACCTAGTAATGACAATGATATAGAAATTGAACCTGCTGCTGATCTTGATAACCCATAATCGAAGAATCAACGTTATGATAAGAAAGACTTTGTTGCTAGGAAACATGGCAAGGAAAGAGAGCCTTGGGTTCAGAAACCCATGCCTTTTCCTCCCAAACCATCCAAGAAAAAGGATGATGAGGATTTTGAGCGCTTTGCTGAAATGATTAGACCTATCTTTTTGCGTATGCGATTAACTGATATGCTCAAAATGAATCCTTATGCTAAGTATATGAAATATATTGTTACAAATAAAAGAAAGATACCGGAACCTGAAATTTCTACCATGCTTGCTAATTATACTTTTAAGGGTGTAATACTAAAGAAACCTGGAGATCCAGGAGTACCTACTATACCATGCTCTATTAAAAGAAATTATGTTAAAACTGCTTTATGTGATCTTGGAGCCGGTGTTAGTGTTATGCCTCTCTCTTTATACCGTAGACTTGATTTGAATAAGTTGACTCCTACTGAAATATCTTTGCAAATGGCTGATAAATCAACTGCTATACCTGTCGGTATTTGTGAGGATGTGCCTGTTGTAGTTGCAAATGCTACTATTTTAATGGACTTTGTTATTCTTGATATTCCCGAGGACGATAGTATGTCTATTATTCTTGGAAGACCTTTTTTGAACACTGCAGGGGCTGTTATTGATTGCACCAAAGGCAATGTCACTTTTCATGTTAATGTTAATGAGAATACGGTACACTTTCCGAGGAAACAACCTCAAGTTCATAGTATCAACTCTATTGGAAAAATTTCATCGATTATATTTGGAGGTTTTGAATTTCCTCTTCCTACTGTCAAGAAGAAATATGATATTCTTATTATTGGGGATGTGCATATCCCCGTTGAGGTAACATAGTGTTATTCGAAATTTCTCCAGTTCCATGTTATTCGGAATGAGTTTGTTAACAAGACTTGATCAACCTTGTTAGTGGATTCCTTTTGATGAGCATGAGATGGATGAAACTAGAAAGCACAACTCTCTGTACCTTCTTTTTATTTTCTGTTATTTGTATTAAATAAAATAAAAATAAGTATTTCCCGTCTGTTATCTAAATATCCATGCAATATAAAAATGCCCCGAAAATAAAAGTTCTCCAAATGCCCTGAAATTTAAATATGATTTTTTCTAGAATATTTGAGAATATCTGGAACTGAGAACACAACAGGGGGATCAACCACGTGGCCACGAGGGTGGAGGGTGCGCCCTGCCCCCTGCCTCGTGGGCCCACAGTGGACCTCCTCCACTTATTCCTGCACCCACACACTTCTTCTTCCTCCCACAAACACGAAAATATCCAGCTCAAAGCACCTCTCACAAAACTGCTTTGGGAGATTGTTCATTGGTATGTGACTCCTCCATTGGTCCAATTAGTTTTTGTTCTAGTGCTTTATTCATTGCATATTTTTGCTACTTAGGTGACCCTGTTCTTGAGCTTGCATGTCAAATTTATATGGTCAAAAGTAGTTTTGATGCATGATATAGGCTCTAGGAACTTGTAGGAGTAGTTGCTATCAATATTATTGCGTTTGGTTCACTTTTATTTTGAAGTTACTAAAAATTTCAGATTTTTTCAGAAAATGATGAAGAGATTTTTGAGAGGCTCATCAAGCCGAAGCTCGAGGGAAAAGCAAAATGAAGAGGCACAGAAGCGCAAATATAATTTGCCTCGCACCGCGGAGGTTCGGCCGTGTGAATGGCCCTCCGATGATTTCTTAAGAGCAGCCGGGATTTATAATGATTTCTATTCATTGGCTGAGAATGCTGGCCTCACCGACTTCCTCCGCGACCAACGCGAACAATATCTCTTACTCACCAATACTTTTGTGCAAAACTTCTACTATTTTCCTAAGGAATCACCTCCTTCAGTAGAGTTTCATTTATATGATGTGGTTAAGAAGGTGTCACTATATGATTTTTGCAGTGTTTGCAAAGTACCTTTCGGGGTAGTTTAGAGGAACCACATCGCAAGGATGTGGATGGGTTTATTGACACTATTACTGTAGGGGAAACTAGGAAGGCTTCCGATGCAAGAATCACTAGCATACATTTTCCTATTTTATGCTACTTTGCAATATTTTCTAGTCGTTGCTTAATTGGTCGCGGAAACTGTGGAAACCTTAGTGTTCCTGATATTTTTATTCTGTTCCATGGCTTATTCCGAGATAACTGATGTAGACACAGACCTAAGGTAGGGTAATAGGCCTGACCTATACGCCCCACCTAAAGTCTTGTCCTAAGAACTAAGGAGTTCAAGAGTCAGAAGCAGAGGACCAAAAAAGGTGTCGAAGCGAAGTCCACTCGACCTATCAATCACTCGAAGACCTCTCTTACTCAGGTCACTCGACCACCAAACCACTCGACATATCAGAAGACCTAAATCCACTCTGCGCAGCAACGGTCAAGCATTCATTCGCATACTTAATGCTCATTTGTAGCACCTTAATACAGACGTTACCTGTAACACCTCCTCTTAATGTATATTGAACCCTGTGTAACAGAGGGGAGCTGGGGTCCTGGCGTACTCTATATAAGCCCCCCCTCCTCTGGGACAAGGGTTTGCACCCCCTGTAACTCACACACGTATAATCCAGTCGACCGCCTCCAGGCTCCGAGACGTAGGGCTATTACTTCCTCCGAGAAGGGCCTGAACTCGTAACCTTGTGTGTACAACTCCTCCATAGCTAAGATCTTGCCTCTCCATTCCTACCCCCATATTCTACTGTCAGACTTAGAACCACGATAGTTGGCACCCACCGTGGGGCAGGTGTCCTAACGTCTTGTTGGAGAAGTTGCGATTTTTCCGATCCTCTTCATCATGGTTTCAGGCGGAGTTTTGGTGGAGGGCCACGAGATCCGTCTTGGCACGCTCACGTTCATCGCCGACGACTCCGCTTGGCTTCAGGAGGCTCCGCTTGACGTCGACGCGCTCCCTGTCCATGGTGCAACGCACTTTCGCGCATGCGTCCACGGCGTCCTCTTGCGGCAGCCGTCGACCTAGTATCGGTCGGCCCCTGTGTCGTCCTCCCTCCCCGTTTCCCACCGGCGCAAGCGCTCCGGTAGGTCGAGACTTCAGCGGTGGGCGAGACACGCAGTGGCTCGCCAGTCAGCCACCCCCAAGTCGCGGCGATCGAGCCCGACGAATCTCTCTACGGCATGTTCGACCTGTTGACTGGCTCCGTAGAGACTGCATCCGAGTGCGACAACAGTGATCCAACGGCAGAGGTTCTGATGGTCGATGAACCACGTAGTCCTCCCGGCTTTCCCCGCACTGACGGAGGCGACGGTGGAGGCGGTCCGTCGCATACTCATGAAGAGTATCTCCCAAGCCCCTTACTTCGCTGCAGAGAGAAGAACTTCGCCGCCGGAACATAGATGCGCTGCACACTCCTATCGTTGGAGAAACCCCCGAGGCCCGTGCCTTAGAGGACGCGCGCTTGGCCAACTTGGCTGAGCGCACTCGACTGGAGAACCTCCAGCGAGCACTCGACGAGCGTGAGCGACAACGGATTCCAACATCCAGTCGACGTCAGCTCTTTCCGCCACCGACTCAGGTATATCGAACTCTGATTCAGAATTTAGCAGCTGTAGCCCGTATAGCAGAGTCGATTCAGCCTTCTTAGTCAGAGGCTGGCAGAGGCTTGTTGCAGATCAGAGCATTGCTCCGGGCGGTAGGAGATCAGAATTTAGCTATGTCACAGTCGCGAAATAGGATCCACAGCAGATCCGTCGCTGCAGATATAGTCCAGTCGGCCCACAGCCCAAGATCGCCCCCGAGGAGTGAGGGACGTGGAGACCGGCATGATCAGAACAGGAACCGTGAGCAGTATGATCACCGACTCGATCGGGATGATCGACGTCGAGTACCCACCCCTCCCCCAAGGAGTGGATCGTACGTGCCTCGACAGCAGGATGACAGACACCCTCACAGTGTTGGGCGAAGGATTCTAGTCGACCCCAGGGAGCCGGGCTTTGATGCGAGATACGTTCTCGTTCAGGGTTTGGTCGACAGGAACAGAGCCCATCGAGAAGGTCGAGACAGAGATGTACCCACCAGTAGCAGAGTACACGTCTCAGGACCGGAGTGCTTTGGTAGAGCCATCAGAGCCGCGGTGATTCCTCCCAATTTCAGGTTGGCGACTGGAGTCAGTAAGTTCACTGGTGAGTCCAAGCCTGATACTTGGCTTGAGGATTACCGAGTGGCTGTTCAAATTGGTGGCGGTAACGATGAAGTGGCAATGAAACACCTGCCTCTTATGTTGGAAGGCTCGGCCAGAGCATGGCTGAATCAGTTAGCGCCCAGCAGCATTTACACTTGGAAAGATCTTGCCTGAGTGTTTGTCAGAACATTTGAAGGAACTTGCAAGCGACCAGCAGGGTTGATAGAGCTGCAATCTTGCGTGCAGAAGCCGAATGAAACTTTGAGGGCCTACATCCAGAGATGGATTACATTGCATCACACAGTAGAGAACATATCTGATCACCAAGCAGTCTGTGCCTTCAAGGAAGGCGTTAAGTACAGAGAACTGAACCTGAAATTCGATCGAACCGGAGACATGTCTCTGAGTCGAATGATGGAGATTTCCACCAAGTATGCCAATGGTGAAGAAGAGGATCGGCTCCGGAGTGGCAAGCACAAGTCAGTCGCCCACGAAACCGGAGGAGGGAACTCCAGTCAGAAGCAGAAGCGGAAAGCCGAGCCAGCTGCTCCTGGAGAAGCCTTGGCCCAAGGAAAGTTCAAGGGGAAGCCCAAAGGGCCTTGGAACCCCAAGAAGGTGAAAGACCAAGACAGAAATGATGTGTTGGATCTGCCATGTCACATTCACACAAAGAAAGATGAAGAGGGTAAACTCATTTATCCGAAGCATACCACTCGACAGTGCCGGCTCTTGATCCAGCAGTTCCAAGGGAAACAACCCAAAGATAAGGAAAAGGAGTCAGACAAAGTCGAGGACAAGGAAGATAGTGATGATGGGTATCCCCAGGTCAATTCTACCCTGATGATTTTTGCTGATGTTGAAAGCAAAAGTCGATTGAAAGTTATCAACCGAGAAGTGAATATGGTCGCCCCGGCAACACCCAGTTATTTGAAATGGTCTCAGACTGCCATCACATTCGACCAGTCCGATCACCCGACGCACATAGCCACCCCTGGGAGGCAAGCTTTGGTGGTCAACCCAATTGTTGAAGGCACTCGACTAACCAAGGTTTTGATGGATGGAGGCAGTGGCCTGAATATACTGTATGCAGAGACGTTGAAAGGGATCCGATGTCCAGACTCAGTACCAGCAACATGAGCTTCCATGGAGTCATTCCTGGAAAGAAGGCTGAGTCATTCGGCCAACTTGCTCTTGATGTGGTTTTCGGTGATTCCAAAAATTATCGCAAAGAAAAGTTGATGTTTGAAGTTGTGGACTTCGAGAGCGCTTATCACGCTATTCTAGGCAGGCCAGCTTATGCACGATTCATGGCTCGACCATGTTACGTGTACCTCAAAGTGAAGATGCCTGGTCCCAGAGGTGTGATCACTATTACCGGCAATCGGAAGAAAGCGGAAGAGTGGTTTCAGAAAGGCTCAAAGATCGCTGATGCTCAGATGGCAGTGGTAGAGCTGCATGAACACTAGAAAATTGTAGACCCGAGTGATTTGTTGCGAGCCAAGAAGCCCGCTACGGAATCAGCGTTTCAGTCGTCCGGTGAGACAAAGCCGATTCACATTCACCCGACCGACCCCAGTGCTGCTCCGACTCATATCTCTACGACACTCGACTCCAAATAGGAAGAAGCGCTCATCCAGTTCCTCCATGAGAACTGGGACATCTTCGCATGGAAGCCTTCTAACATGCTAGGTGTTCCCAGAGGGCTGGCTGAGCACCGTCTACGAGTCGACTCAAAAGTGAAACCGGTCAAAGAACATCTTCAACGGTCCGCCATCCAGAAGAGAAAGGCCATCGACGAGGAGGTGGCTCGGCTCTTAGCACCAGAGTTTATCCGAGAGATTTACCACTCCGAGTGGCTCGCCAATGTTGTCATGGTCCCCAAGAAGGACAAGTCGCTTCACATGTGCATTGACTTCAAACATATCAATCGGGCCTGCCTGAAAGATCATTTTCCTCTCCCCCGCATCGACCAGATAGTCGACTCGACTGCGGGATGCGAGCGCCTGTCTTTTTTAGACGCCTATTCCGGTTACCATCAGATCCGTCTGTATGGTCCCGACGAGATCAAAATAGATTTCATCACTCCATTCGGGTGCTTCTGTTATGTTACCATGCCATTCGGCCTCAAAAATGCCGGAGCCACGTTCACGAGGATGATTCAGAAGTGTTTGCTCACTCAAATCAGTCGGAATGTGGAAGCATACATGGATGATATTGTGGTCAAGTCACGGAAAGGTTCCGACCTGCCGACTGACCTTGCTGAGACATTTGCCAACCTCAGGAGGTATGATATCAAGCTTAACCCATCAAAGTGCACATTCGGAGTTCCTGGCGGAAAGTTACTTGGTTTTCTCGTTTCCGAACGAGGAATCGATACCAACCCAGAAAAAATTGGTACTATACTCTGAATGAAGCGCCCTGTGTGCGTGCACGATGTCCAGAAGCTTACTGGTTGCTTGGCCGCTTTAAGTCGATTCATTTCTCGTCTCGATGAAAAGGCATTGCCTCTTTACCGACAGATGAAGAAGTCAGACAAGTTTGAGTGGACTCCTGAAGCTGATGTAGCGTTTGCAGAGCTAAAATCCCTACTCTCCACCCAGCCGGTGCTTGCTGCCCCAATCAGCGAAGAGCCTTTGCTGCTTTACATTGCAGCCACGGGACAAGTCGTCAGTTTAGTACTTACGGTCGAGCGGGAAGAAGAAGGAAAAACCTTTAAAGTTCAGCGCCCAGTATATTATGTTTCTGAAGTTTTGACCCCATCAAAGCAAAGATATCCTCATTGTCAGAAGCTTGTATATGGGATTTATATGACCACGAAGAAGGTTGCACATTACTTCTCTGACCATTCCATTACAGTCGTCAGCGATGCTCCATTCTCAGAGATCCTGCACAACAGAGATGCAACTGGTCGAGTGGCAAAATGGGTGATTGAACTCCTTCCCCTAGATATCAAGTTTGAGGCAAAGAAAGCTATCAAGTCCCAAGCAATTGCAGATTTCGTCTCCGAGTGGATTGAACAGCAACTGCCGACTCAAGTTCACTCGGAGCACTGGACCATGTTCTTCGATGGTTCTAAGATGCTGAATGGTTCTGGTGCTGGGGTAGTATTGGTTTCCCCTCGAGGAGATAAGCTCAGATATGTTCTCCAAATCCACTTTGATTCCTCCAATAACGAAGCAGAATATGAAGCACTTTTGTATGGGTTGCGCATGGCCATTTCACTCGGCGTACGTCGCCTCATGGTCTGTGGCGACTCAGATTTGGTGGTGAATCAAGTGATGAAGGAGTGGGACGTCGGAAGTCCAGCCATGACTGGTTATTGCAACGCAGTGAGAAAGCTAGAGAAGAAATTCGAGGGGTTAGAGATGCATCATATACCCCGACTGAAAAATCAAGCAGCTGATGATTTGGAAAAAATAGGTTCCAAGAGAGAAGCCATTCCCAGCAATGTGTTTCTGGAACACATCCACACACCATCAGTTCAAGAGGATCCTTTCACCGAAGAAGTCCCGCAACCAAAAAGTGCCACGGATCCGACTGAAGTTGAGGTTCCAGCAGTGGTCGACCTGATCATGGAAGTTTTGGTCATCACTCCCGACTGGACAGTCCCGTACATCGCGTACATCCTAAGGAAAGAACTCCCAGAGAATGAAGAAGAGGCCTGACAGATCGTCCGTCGATCTAAGGCCTTCACTGTGATAAAGGGACAGTTGTACAGGGAAAGCGCGACTGGAGTCGGTCAAAAATGTATAACACCAGAAGAAGGTCAAATAATTCTTGATGATATCCACTCGGGGACCTGTGGCCATCATGTGTCCTCTCGAACAATCGTGGCTAAAGCATACCGAGCGGGATTTTACTGGCCAAAAGCAAATGAAATGGCAAAGGAGATAGTCGACAAATGTGAAGGATGTCAGTTCTATTCCAATATGTCGCAGAAATCCGCCTCAGCCTTGAAGACCATTCCACTCGTCTGGCCCTTCGCTGTTTGGTGATTGGATATGGTTGGACCGCTGAGAACTGGCAGGAGCGGCTTCACCCATGTGCTAGTGGCAGTCGACAAATTCACTAAATGGATTGAAGCTAAACCTATCAAGAATCTTGATGCCTGCACCGCTATTAGCTTTATCAGAGAGTTGATATTCAGATATGGAGTTCCGCATAGCATCATCACTGACAATGGGTCAAACTTCGATTCCGACAAGTTCAGAGCTTTTTGCGCCTCTCAAGGCACACGATTCGACTACGCATCAGTCGCTCACCCCCAGTTGAATGGACAAGCAGAAAGAGCTAATGGTCTAATTCTCAAAGGACTAAAACCTTGACTGATGCGTGACCTCAAGCATGCAGCAGGTGCATGGGTCGACGAACTTCCATCAGTTCTTTGGGGATTGAGGACCACCCCGAATTGGTCGACTAGACGAACCCCATTCTTTCTGGTCTATGAAGCTGAAGCAGTTTTGCCAAGTGACTTGCTTCACAATGCACCCCGAGTCGAACTGTACTCTGAAGATGAAGCAGAACAAGCCCGGCAGGACTCAGTTGACCTCCTAGAAGAGGAAAGAGAGATGGCCATGATCCGATCGACCATCTATCAACAGGACTTGCGTCGATTCCATGCCAAGAATGTGGAGAGTCGAGCCTTCCAAGAAGGAGACTTGGTCCTCTGAGTGGATCAACAGAAACCACACAAGCTCGCTCCTACTTGGGAAGGTTCTTTCATCGTCACCAGAGTTCTCCACAATGGAGCATACCATCTTTACAATGTCGATCGCCAGATTGATGAGCCATGAGCCTGGAATGCGGAGCTGCTCCGCCCCTTTTATACTTAAGTACTCACTCGGATGAGATGTAATAAGAGATACCTCTGTAATTTGTTTATCAAAAGACAAAAGTGTTATAATTTTCCCAGTGATTGTTGTTGCTTTTGTTTACGTGAGAAATCCCCCAGTGGGTGGCTTAGCAGCGAATCCATTTCGCCTAAGTTTTAAAAAATCCTACCGAGTGGTGAGCCAGCCTCCCACTCGGGGGCTTAGCTGCGAATCTGTTTTTCCTAAGTTTTAAAAAATCTTACCGAGTCGTGAGCCAGCCTCCCACTCGGGGGCTTAGCTGCGAATCCGTTTCGCCTAAGTTTTAAAAAATCCTACCGAGTGGCGAGCCAGCCTCCCACTCGGGGGCTTAGCTGCAGTCCAAGTACTCGCCTAAGTTTTAAAAAATTCTACCGAGTGGTGAGCTAGGCTCCCACTCGGGGGCTTAGCTGCAGTCCAAGTACTCGCCTAAGTTTTAAAAAAATCCTACCGAGTGGTGAGCCAGCCTCCCACTCGGGGGCTTAGCTGCAGTCCAAGTACTCGCCTAAGTTTTAAGAAAATCCTACCGAGTGGTGAGCCAGCCTCCCACTCGGGGGCTTAGCTGCAGTCCAAGTACTCGCCTAAGTTCTAAAAATCCTACCGAGTGGTGAGCGATCCTCCCACTCGGAGGCTTAGCTGTAGTCCTAGTACTCGCCTATGTTTAAAAAAAATCCTACCGAGTGGTGAGCCAGCCTCCCACTCGGGGCTTAGCTGCAGTCCAAGTACTCGCCTAAGTTTTAAAAAAATCCTACTGAGTGGTGAGCCAGCCTCCCACTCTGGGGCTTAGCTGCAGTCCAAGTACTCGCCTAAGTTTTAAAAATCCTACCGAGTAGTGAGCGATCCTCCCACTCGGAGGCTTAGCTGCAGTCCAAGTACTCGCCGAAGTTTTGAAAATCCTACCGAGTGGTGAGCGATCCTCCCACTCGGAGGCTTAGTTGCAGTCCAAGTACTTGCCTAAGTTTAAAAATTCTACCGAGTGGTGAGCGATCCTCCCACTCGGGAACTTAGTTGCAGTCCAAGTACTCGCCTAAGTACTCCCCACCTCAGAGCTGCATTCCAAGCACAAAGAGTATTCCGAGCAAAAAACAAATTCCAGTCGAAAGAAAACACCAACATATTCAGAAATAAACCAAGTTCGGATAAACCCCAAGGTCCCAGACGGCAGATCAAAAGTATTCGAGCATCAAGCCCGAAGAAGTTTAACGGTTACACAATCAGTCGGCATTCCGAGGCAAATAAAAGTGGAGCATAATGTTTTTCGGTCACACATCAGGAGAAGGACCGGCTGGGTCGCAGAAACTGTCGAGGTCAATGCTGTCTGCAATGCGAGTGGCGGCGTCAAGGAAGGTGTCCATGAAAGACTGAAACGTATGCTTCCTCGTGTTAGCAACCTTGAGCTCCGCCAGCTTGTCTTCTTTGACATCCTTGCAGTGCACTCGAACCAGAGATAGAGCAACATCAGCACCACAGCGAGCGGATGACTTCTTCCATTCTCGCACGCATTCAGGGATTTGATTCAGTCAAGCCATCAAAGACTCGAGATCTTGAGACAGCTCCGCCTGAGGCCAAAGACCAGCATCAAACCGAGTCATTGCAGCTTTCAAGCGTGCCAGATAAGCAACCGCGCTGTCCATGCGAGACTCCAACCGCAGCACGTTCATCGCAACATCATCTCTGACTAGACAGTTGATGGGATCGAGACCCGTCTCGGCCCGCCCGTTTTCCGCTTGAAAGTCTTGGCAAAGTTCTACATGATCGAGCGAATTATGAGTCGACGGCACTATTAGACTTGTCAGTCGACAGAAATAAAACAGATTAGTCAATACCTTCAAGTTTCAAGACTAGCTTCGCAGCAAGTTGGCCCGGATAAGACTCTAGCTCGCCATTCTTGGCCTTGAGGCTTCCAAGTTCGTCGGTCAACTTCTCTTTGTTCTTCTTCAGTCGCTCGACCTCCTGATTGGCGTCAGATATAGCAGTCTTCAGCTTGGAGTTTTCTTATTCTAACTTGCCGACTGAAGCAAGCTTCTTGTCAGCAAGCGCTGTCTTCTCGCGCGCCTCCTTCTGTGTTGCGGCAAGATCCAGATCCTTCTTCTCCAGAGCTTCCTTCATTTTCTCTAAAGAAATAACATTCTTCAGGCGAGCTTGGAGTTGGCGGTTTTCACTACATACATCTGCTCGAGTGAAGCCACTCGGTTCAAGGATGGAAAGGAAAAGTGCCAGTGTTGGGATATGGAGCGGTCGATTGGTTACCTCCCATGGCAGCTAGTTCATCACGAGCGGTCTTGAGGTTCTTCTTGGCCAGTTCCAGATCAAGGTTGAGGTTGATTTGTTGTTTGTTCATGTCAGAAAGTTGAGCCCCAAGATCACAAGATTTCTGTAGTCACAGCCATATCAGTCGACAGAGATAAAAAGAGATAATTATTCTAAGACTACCGCCGAATCAAACATTCAACGGCAGTCTCGGGGACTACACCCAGTGGGTGCACTTAGCGTGCCCCCACTAATTTCCAGATCACAGTCGACGGTCGACTGTCCTTCAAAAAAAAGACAGATCCAAATTCTCAGACCACAGTCGACTGCCCGCAGTCAACTACGGTCTCGGGGACTACACCCAGTGGGTGCACTCAGCGTGCCCCCACTAGTACAAAGAATCAGTTCGAACCGACACAAAGAGATATACTATTTCCGAACAGCCACACTCTAGTGGGTGGTCAGACAAAAAAACGGTCGATCAAAAAATCAACTAACCTGGACATTGGTTTGCATGGTAGCTCCGGTGTTGAAGGCCACCTGACTGGCCTCATGCACCACCTTTAGCTGCCCCATCATAAGGTTCAGTTGAAGAAGAGCTTCTCTGGCAGCAGCCAGTGGATTGTACGGAGTCTGATATGCAGCAAAAAGTGACGGAGGTAGAGCAGTCGAAGCAGCCGCCGGATCTGAAGCATGGAATGACGTTGGCGCAGTAGGAGCCTGAGCAGCTGATCCCGAGGGACAATCAGTCGACAGAGGAACAACGAAGGTGACATTGGTTCGAGCCGGGTCTGTCGACTGCTCGACCGTCGTCGCAGGCGTCCCAGTCGATCGAAGAACTTGGGCTTTGGTCGCCTTCCTGCCCGGCTCCTTGTCCTTCCTCCTCCTTCCTCTCAGCGGTACTTCCTCTTCGTCGTCTGGGAGCACAACAATGTCTCGTGGAGCTGCAATAAACAGAGAGAGCCATAAAGACAACTGACCAATATTCCAGTCGACCAAACAAACTTCGAGCCAGGCAAACTTACTGGCTTTGGAGGTAACAGCATCATCAGCTTCCTCATCGGCAGGGGTCTTGTCAACATCCATATCAGTCACAGCCGAGGTCGGGCTATACATGTCCATCATCCACTCGGTCAGAACAAGAAAACCGATCGGAACAAGAAAATATGAGAAGAACATTTACCCAGAGGCAACAGGGATGTCCATCTTGATCCTGAGCAAGGTCTTCCGAGCCTTCGAAGGATTAGCTTTGGGCTGCTTGGGAACCGTCTCAGTCAACTCTAGAGTCGGAGACCGAGTGCGCTTGTGAGATGGAGCACTCGACGCTGCAGTTTTGCCGCGTCTGCTCACGGGGTCGTGCCGCTGCTTGGATCGACGTTCAGAGCGAGGCGGCGAGTCGGCCACCTCCTCATTGTCAGACTCGTTACTCTCGTCATCTTCACCATCAGCTGGGGACTCCCACTCGCCGCTCTCCTCGGCGCTGCCCCCGCCCTCTTGGTCTTGCTCCAGGGCTTGTTCACCATTGGGCATCAAATACATCTCCATGTAGATCTGCAAAACAAGGAACCGATCATAAATCAGTCGGAACCTCAATCAGTTGGAAAATATGTTCAAAAATTCGGTTATGACGACCGGACCTTGTCTGGCAGGTTGCTGTCGCTGAAAGGGTCGACTCTCCTGGCACCCTGGGGTTGTCTTTGTTCTCGGTAATGCCCATCAGCCAGTCGGCCACGGTTTTGGCCTCCACTTCCTCCGGATGAACCTGAGCAGTGTCACCAGCCCCGGAGTACATCCACATAGAATGATCGCGAGCTTGGAGGGGTTGGATCCGCCGACTGAGGAACACCTCGAGCAGGTCCATACCAGTGACGCCCTGATTGATCAGTTGGACTACTCTCTCAACTAGCATGCCCGTCTCTGCCTTCTCAGTAGAGGTCACTCACAAGGAAGATGGAGTTTGGAGACGATCAAAAGAAAAAGGGGGAAGTCCGCTCGACTGGCCTGGGGTCGCGATATCCTGGCAATAGAACCAGGTCGACTGCCAACCCCTGACCGATTCAGGAAGAGTCATCGGAGGAAAAGAGCTCCTCTTCCTCTTCTGAATTCCCAGGCCACCGCACATCTGGATAACATGGGTTTTCTCGTCTTTCAAGTTCGCTTTCTTCACGGTTTGGGATCGGATGGTAAAGCTGTGTTTGAAGAGGCCCCAGTGCGGTCGGCACCCCAAAAAATTCTCACACATATAGACGAACGCAGCAAGGTACGTGATGGTATTGGGAGTAAAGTGATGGAGTTCGGCACCGAAATTTTTTAAGAAGCCCCGAAAGAAAGGGTGTGGTGGAAGCGAGAAACCACGGTCGACATGAGTGGCGAGCAAGACACACTCACCCGGTTGCGGCTGCGGCTCCGATTCCCCCTTCGGTAGGCGCGCGGATTCATGGACGATCAGCCCTAACTCGGCCAAATCATCCAAGTCCTCTTGCCGGAGCGAAGATCGGATCCAGTCTCCCTGGATCCAACCTGACGGCAGCCCCGAGCGCGATGAAGACCCCCATTTCATCTTCTTGTTCTTCGCCGCCCCTGTCGCCTTCTTCGCACGCTCTAACGCCGCCGTTTTGTCCTTCCCCATGGCAGCAGAACAGCGGTGTCGAGAGTGGTCGTGCAATGCGAGGTGGAGACGCAAAAGGAAGAAGAAGGGAAATGAGCATGCACGGTGCGAATGCCTCGGCTTCGCCGCTTTTAAAGTCCTACTTCCGAGTGGCTGAAGCGTGGGCCCGATCAGCCCTATCAAATCCCCCCAACAGTTGCACACGTGATACGTGGCGAAAAAGGTGGCGCGGGAATCGAAACGTCCGATTTATCTACTCCACTTACCGCGGGACG
Organism: Triticum dicoccoides; assembly: GCF_002162155.2. Taxonomy (NCBI): domain Eukaryota; kingdom Viridiplantae; phylum Streptophyta; class Magnoliopsida; order Poales; family Poaceae; genus Triticum; species Triticum dicoccoides. The sequence goes on along the minus strand of NC_041384.1, from coordinate 484,464,455 downwards.
CTCCGCCTGGCGCGCTTCCACCCAAATTTCGAATCCCGTGAGATCCGGAATCCTCTGTAACCGATCTCACCAAAGATTCGAATCAGAGATATCACTCGATAGATGTCACCGAACAAACTAGTCAGTGATTTTTGAATCGATCAAGGCGACTGAAACAAAGTCAAAAGTTTCAAACAGCCGTCTTCCACTCGAAGAAGGAGACAAGGCAGATCAAGGGCGAGAACCAGGTCAACTACCGTCCTTCTTTTTCACTCAAACCTCGATCCATTCGGGGCTAATGATGTAGACACAGACCTTGGGTAGGGTAATAGGCCTGACCTATATGCCCCACCTAAAGTCTTGTCCTAAGAACTAAGGAGTTCAAGAGTCAGAAGCAGAGGACCAACAAAGGTGTCCAAGCGAAGTCCACTCGACCTATCAATCACTCGGATACCTCTCTTACTCAGGTCACTCGACCACCAAACCACTCGACATATCAGAAGACCTAAAGCCACTCTGCGCAACAACGGTCAAGCATTCATTCGCATATTTAATGCTCATTTGTAGCACCTTAATAAAGGCGTTACCTGTAACACCTCCTCTTAATGTATATTGAACCCTGTGTAACGGAGGGGAGCTGGGGTCCTGGCATACTCTATATAAGCCACCCCCTCCTTTGGGACAAGGGTTCGCACCCCCTGTAACTCACACACGTATAATCCAGTCGGCCGCCTCCGGGCTCCGAGACGTAGGGCTGTTACTTCCTCCGAGAAGGGCCTGAACTTGTAAACCTTGTGTGTACAACTCCTCCATAGCTAAGATCTTGCCTCTCTATTCCTACCCCCATATTCTACTGTCAGACTTAGAACCATGACAATAACTCTGTTAGTATGGGCGGTATTATTGCTAAATGGTTAAGTCTTAACCGTACAAAAGGACCCATCTTTGGTGATATTTATGCTTCACGTCTTGCTGCACATTATAATATACCTATTAGGCACTATGAAAAAGAAGAAAAATTGTTGCCTACTATTTATTTAGATTATAAGAGTATGGTAGTGCATGATTTTATTATAAAGAATAGGGAAGGGGAACTGAAATACAAATTGTTCTTTGATAAACGTCATCCTGAGACTATCACCTTGCCTGCTCCTTCTTTGTTTGATTTGTCTTCAGGCAAGTATCTCGTCTCACTGGAGGATAGTCACGCCTACCGGAACCCTACAACAGCCACAGAGCCAGAGTCGGAACCACAAGTTGATCCTCCACGACAGTCTAATTACCTGTGGGACCCGGAGATGATTGACAACCAGTGGCAATCGGAGCCTCCTCATCGCAGTACAACCCCAACTATTACTATGGATATCAGCCAGGCCAACCGTGGCCATAGACCAACTTAGGCCAAAAGCCTAAGCTTGGGGGAGTACGTATTTCCCACCGACATTACATTCATGTTCACACACTCATTGCTAGATGTCGGTGCTCATACTTTTTTATTGTATCATCCATGCTAGTTTATTTTCCTTTTCATGCTTTCTTCTTGTGTGTTTAATAAACCTTAAGAAATACCAAAAAATTTAGTTGTAGCTTTTTATTAGTTTACTTTCCATGCTTGTAGTAGTAATTAAAAAGAAAACCCAAAAAGATTTCCTGCTCTTCTTTTGCTTGTTGGGAGCTTTCCCGTGTAAATAGTTTTATTTCTTTTCTTTTCTTTGGGGGTCGATAGGAGAAGACCAAAATTAAATTGTTGAAGTGGCTCTTATATGCATTATTGTTGATCTGACAAAAGAGCCCATATTGCCCTGTCTTCTCCTGCTTATTGAATGCTTGCAGATTCCAGCTTAGTCCAATGCACGTGCACTATTATTATTATTCACATCGTTCGGCCGTGCAAGTGAAAGGCAATTATGACGATATATGATGGACTGACTGAGATGAGAAAAGCTGGTATGAACTCGACCTCTTTTGTTTTTGTAAATATGATTAGTTCACCGTTCCCGATTCAGCCTATTATGAATAAACATGTTTGCAATGACAACTAGAGATCATAGTTTCTTGTGCCATGCTTGATTAGCTAGGAGCTTATAATGGTTTACCTTGCATGCCAACATGCTATTAAAATGGTTGTAATGTGGTATGATAGGGTGGTATCCGCCTCTGAATGATTTAAGTGACTTGACTTGGCACATGTTCATACATGTAGTTGAAACAAAATCAACATAGCCTTCACGATATTTATGTTCATGGTGGCTTATATCCTACTCATGCTTGCATTCAGTGTTGATTAATTTTAATGCATGTTCATGACTGTTGTCGCTCTCTAGCTAGTCGCTTCCCAGTCTTTTGCTAGCCTTCACCTGTACTAAGCGGGAATACTGCTTGTGCATCCAATCCCATAAACCCCAAAGTTATTCCACATGAGTCCACTATACCTTCCTATACGCGGTATCTACCTGCCGTTCCAAGTAAATTTGTATGTGCCAAACTCTAAACCTTCAAATAATTATCCTGTTTTGTATGCTCGAATAGCTCATGTATCAACTAGGGCTGTCTGTATCTTCCATGTTAGGCGGGTTATTCTCAAGAGGAGTCGACTCCGCTCCTCACTCACGAGAAAGTGTCTGGTCACCAGGGTTCCCAGTCCCATGCTTTATGCAAACTAAATCAAAATAATTGCAAAAAAAAAAACTCCCCCTGGGACTGTTGTTAGTTGGAGGCACTCGTTGTTTCGAGCAAGCCATGGATTGATGCTTGTTGGTGGAGGGGGAGTATAAACTTTACCATTCTATTTGGGAACCGCCTATAATGTGTGTAGCATGGAAGATATCGCCATCTCTTGGTTGTTATGTTGACAATGAAAGTATACCGCTCAAAATATTATTCATCTCTATTTCAAAACCAAGCTCTGGCACCTCTACAAATCCCTGCTTCCCTCTGCGAAGGGCTTATCTATTTACTTTCATGTTGAGTCATCATCCTCTTATTAAAAAGCACCAGTTGGAGAGCACCACTGTCATTTGCATTCATTACTGTTAGTTTACATTGAGTATGACATGACTGGATCTCTTTTACCATGAATTACAATGTCTAGTGAGTCCTTGATCTTTAAAGGTGCTCTGCATTTATGTTTTGCGGTCTCAGAAAGGGCTAGCGAGATACCATCTTGTTATATCATATTATGATTGTTTTGAGAAAGTGTTGTCATCCAAGATTTATTATTATTGCTCGCTAGTTGACTATGCCATTGATATGAGTAAACATGAGACCTAGGCATTATTTTGAATGTGGTTAGTCATAATCTTTGTTGAAAACCTGAATGTTGGCTTTACATATTTACAACAACAAGAGCAAACAGAGTTTGTAAAAGTTTTTCTTTATCACTTTCAGTTTATCAACTGAATTGCTTGAGGACAAGCAATGGTTTAAGCTTGGGTGAGTTGACGTATCCATCGTATCTACTTTTCCAAACACTTTTGCCCTTGTTTTGGACTCTAACTTGCATGATTAGAATGGAACTAACCCGGACTGATGCTGTTTTCAGCAGAATTGCCATGGTGTTATTTATGTGTAGAAACAAAAGTACTCGGAATGACCTGAAACTTCATGGAACATCTTTTCAGAAATAATAAAAAATCCTTGCAAAAGATGAAGACCAGGGGACACCACCTGTCCATGAGGGTGGAGGGCGCCCCCCCTAGGGCGCGCCCCTACCTCATGGGCCCCCTGGAGCTCCTCCGAACTCAACTCCAACTCTATATATTTGGTTTCGGAGAGAAAACAATCAAAGAGAAGAAATCATCACGTTTTACGATACGGAGCTGCCGCCAAGCCATAAAACCTCTCGAGAGGGCTGATCTGGAGTCCGTTCGGGGCTCCGGAGAGGGGAATCCATCGCCATCGTCATCATCAACCATCCTCCGTCACCAATTTCATGATGCTCACCACCGTGCGTGAGTAATTCCATCGTAGGCTTGCTAGACGGTGATGGGTTGGATGAGATCTATCATGTAATCGAGTTAGTTTTGTTAGGGTTTGATCCCTAGTATCCACTATGTTCTGAGATTGATGTTGCTATGACTTTGCTATGCTTAATGCTTGTCACTAGGGCTCGAGTGCCATGATCTCAGATCTGAACCTATTATGTTTTCATCAATATATGAGAGTTCTTGATCCTATCTTGCAAGTATATAGTCACCTATTATGTGTTATGATCCGTTAACCCCGAAGTGACAATAATCGGGATACTTACCGGTGATGACCGTAGTTTGAGGAGTTCATGTATTCACTATGTGCTAATGCTTTGTTCCGGTACCTATTAAAAGGAGGCCTTAATATCCCTTTGTTTCCATTAGGACCCCGCTGCCATGGGAGGGTAGGACAAAAGACGTCATGCAAGTTCTTTTCCATAAGCACGTATGACTATATTCAGAATACATGCCTACATTACATCGATGAATTGGAGCTAGTTCTGTGTCACCCTATGTTATGATTGTTACATGGTGAACCGCGTCCGGCATAATTCTCCTTCACCGATCCATTGCCTACGAGCTTTCCATATACTGTTCTTCGCTTATTTACTTTTCCGTTGCTATTGCTATTATCACTACAAAATACCAAAAACATTACTTTTGCTACTGTTACCTTTTGCTACCGTTACCACTACTATCATATTACTTTGCTACTAAATACTTTGTTGCAGACATTAAGTTTCCAGGTGTGGTTGAATTGACAACTCAGCTGCTAATACTTGAGAATATTCTTTGGCTCCCCTTGTGTCAAATTAATAAATTTGGGTTGAATACTTTACCCTCGAAAACTGTCGCGATCCCCTATACTTGTGGGTTATCAAGCCCTCCTACCCGCTTGTCCAGCCGGCGCACGACACAGTCGTGATGGACATCTCCGACGAGAAAGAGTAGCTAGGGTAGTATGTAGTGTGTAGATTTTCTTTTGCATGCTTTGGATGAATCTAGAGGATTGAAATATGAGAAACTCGGATGCAACGGCTAATTTAAGGCGTGACCAGTCATTGTCCGCGGACGCGCCTGGCCGCGTACGTGGACGTTTGAGGGGCCGGATTTGCAAAGTTCGGTTGTAGATGCTCTCAGGATCACCTGCGCAGACGTTTAGGTTGTATTTGGGACGACTGATTGGGTGACAATTTATGTCCGAGTAGCCATCCATGTGTATTTTTTTAGAAAAGGAGGATGGCCCCCGGCCTCTGCATCTGAGAGATGCATGCGGCCATTTTATTGATTATTCTCGAGGACCTTGCAAAGTAGAACAACAATATGCCTGAATCCGACATCTTGGCAACATCTACCGCTACTCCTATCCAAATGATGAAGGGGTGCAAGCTGGATCACATACCCAGAACTCTCACCTAAACCTAACATCTAAAGCTGGAGGCCCCACCCGAGCCATCTGCTGGGTCCGGTGCTCAAACCGACTCGACACACTCACAAGTATCATCTCCGCCATCTTCCACTGGTCCAGCTTCAGAGCAGATTGAGGTGACAACCTTGGCAGGTCCTCCGCCATCGACGCCACCACGACACCAAACGAAGACCTCCACCTACACGAGGCTTGGCAGGTCCTCTGCCATTGACGCCACCACGACGCCAGACGACGACCTCCGCCTACGCGAGTCCATCTCCAAGCAACAGACACAAATCCATGCTAGGATAGGGCCACACCACCGCCGTCGCCCACCATCCACAAGCGCCACCCAACCCCAAGGTTCCCAAAGCGGCACCTTCAAGAAGGGAACGGCACTGTGAGCACCACCGCCGCCCAACAAAGTTAGGGCTTTCGCCCGGGAGACCTAGGGAAAGGTGAAGTGAGGAGATCAGTCCATACGGACGCCTCCAAGGAGGGGAACGATGCCCTCAGGTGTCGCCGTCGGCATGGCCGGTCATGGCCAGCCAGGGGTTTCGCCCGAACTAGATCCCCGCCACCAGCAGCGCCTCCTATACAGAACTGGCGACCAAGAGGAAGCGCGGCCTGACCAGGTTGGCCCACACGCCGAACAAGGGAGGAGGGGAGGCGCCAAGTCGTGTGCACCGTCCATCGTAGAAGCCGCGGACGACCGCCAACGACCACCGGATCCCGTTGCTCATGCGACCGGGACACCAGATCCACTGCCCGCATGGCTGCTAGCTGGCAGTTCCTTGCCGATGGAGCCGCCGCTCCAGATCCGGGGTTCCCGGGGCAAAAGCAGGGCAACCGAGGCCCCGCCGTCACCATCCTTGGCGCCCTGGGTGAAGTAAATATGCCCTAGAGGCAATAATAAAGTTGGTATTTATATTTCCTTATATCATGATAAATGTTTATTATTCATGCTAGAATTGTATTAACCGCAAACTTAGTACATGTGTGAATACATAGACAAACAGAGTGTCACTAGTATGCCTCTACTTGACTATCTCGTTAATCAAAGATGGTTAAGTTTCCTAGCCATAGACATGAGTTGTCATTTGATGAACGGGATCACATCATTAGAGAATGATCTAGTTGACTTGACCCATCCGTTAGCTTAGCATTATGATCGTTTAGTTTATTGCTATTGCTTTCTTCATAACTTATACATGTTCCTATGACTATGCGATTATGCAACTCCCGAATACCGGAGGAACACTTAGTGTGCTATCAAACGTCACAACGTAACTGGGTGATTATAAAGATGCTCTACAGGTGTCTCCGATGGGTGTTTGTTGAGTTGGCATAGATCGAGATTAGGATTTGTCACTCCGATTGTCGGAGAGGTATCTCTGGGCCCTCTCGGTAATACACACCACCATAAGCCTTGAAAGCAATGTGACTAAAGAGTTAGTTACAGGATGATGCATTACGAAACGAGTAAAGAGACTTGCCGGTAACGATATTAAACTAGGCATGAGGATACCGACGATCGAATCTCGGGCAAGTAACATACCGATGACAAAAGGAACAACATATATTGTTATGCAGTTTGATCGATAAAGATCTTCGTAGAATATGTAGGAGCCAATATGAGCATCCAGGTTCCGCTGTTGGTTATTGACTGGAGATGTGTCTCAGTCATGTCTACATAGTTCTCGAACCCGTAGGGTCCGCACGCTTAACATTCGATGACGATTTGTATTATGAGTTATGTGATTTGATGTACTGAAGGTTGTTAGGAGTCCCGGATGAGATCACGGACATGACGAGGAGTCTCGAAATGGTCGAGACATAAAGATTGATATATTGTAAGGCTATATTCGGACATCAAAAAGGTTCCGAGTGATTCGGGTATTTTTTGGAGTACCGGAGAGTTACGGGGATCCGTTGGGAGAAGTAGTGGGCCTTAATGGGCCATACAGGAAAGGAGAAAAGGGACTCAAGGGGTGGCCGTGCACCCCCCCCCCCATGGCAAGTCCAAATTGGACTAGGGAGGGTCGGCGCCCCCTCTCTTTCCTTCTCCCTCTCCTACTCCTCTCTCTCCCCTCTTGGAAAAGGAAGGGGACTCCAACTAGGATTGGGAATCCTAGTTGGACTCCCCCTATAGGCGCGCCCCTCCTAGGCCGGCGTCCTCCTCCTCCCTCCTTTTATATACGTGGCCAAGGGGGAAACCCAAGACACACAAGTTGATTTCTTAGCCGTGTGTGGTGCCCCCTCCACAGATTTCCACCTCGGTCATATGGTCGTAGTGCTTAGGCGAAGCCCTGCATCGGTAACTTCATCATCACCGTCAACACACCGTCGTGCTGATTAAACTCTCCCAAAGCCTCAGCTGGATCTAGAGCTCGAGAGACGTCACTGAGCTGAACGTGTGTAGATCGCAGAGATGTCGTGCGTTCGGTATTTGATCGGTTGGATCGCGAAGACGTTCGACTACATCAACCGCGTTACTCAACGCTTCCGCTTTTGGTCTACGAGGGTGTATACACACTCTCCCCTCTTGTTTCTATGCATCTCCTAGATACATCTTGCATGATCATAGGAATTTTTTTGAAATACTGCTGTAACGCCCTTGATGCGGCTATATCTCCCACGTGTCGAAGCACGACTTAGAGGCATAACCGCATTGAAAGCAATGTTGCAAGTGAGGTAATCTTCACACAACCCATGTAATACATAAGGGACAGAGATACATAGTTGGATTACAATTGCCACTTCACGCAATACATGAATAAAGCATTACATCATCCACATACACACAAGGTCCGACTACGGAACCAAAATAAAAGAAGACTACCCCAAATGCTACACAGATCCCCGATCGACCCCAACTGGGCTCCACTACTGATCGACTAGAACGAAACAACACAAAGGACAAGATCTTCATCGAGCTCCTCCTTGAGCTTGGTTGCGTCACCTGCTCGGTAACATCGGCACCTACAAACTGGTTTTGGAAGTATCTATGAGTCACGGGGACTCAGCAATCTCGCACCCTCGCGATCAAGACTATTTAAGCTTATAGGAAGGGTAAAAGGTATGAGGTGGAGCTGCAGCAAGCGACTAGCATATTTGGTGGCTAACATATACGCAAAAGAGAGCGAGAAGAGAAGGCAAAGCACGATCGAGAAACTATGATCAAGAAGTGATCCTAGAACAACCTACGTCAAGCATAACTCCAACACCGTGTTCACTTCCTGGACTCCGCCGAGAAGAGACCATCATGGTTACACACGCGGTTGATGCATTTTAATTAAGTTAAACTTTAGGTTTTCTACAACCGGACATTAGCAAATTCCCATCTGCCTATAACCGCGGGCACGACTTTCGAAAGTTCAAATCCCTGCAGGGGTGTCCCAACTTAGCCCATCACAAGCTCTCACGATCAATGAAGGATATTCCTTCTCCCAAGACAATCCGATCAGACTCGGCATCCTGGTTACAAGACATCCTCGACAATGGTAAAACAAGTCCAGCAAAGCCACCCGAATGTGCCGACAAATCCCGATAGGAGCTGCACATATCTCGTTCTCAGGGTACACCGGATTGTCCAAACTTCCGGTAGGCCAGCCCAGAGTTGCCCCTGGTGGCCACCGGCGGCTGACAAGTTGGACCAACACTCAGAGGAGCACTAGCCCGGGGGGGTTAAAATAATGATGACCCTCGAGAGCGCGACTCCCAAGGGAAAAAAGGCTGGGTGGCAAAAGGTAAAAGTAAGGTTGGGCCTTGCTGGAGGAATTTTATTCAAAGCGAACTGTCAAGGGGTTCCCATTATAACCCAACCGTGTAAGGAACGCAAAATCCGGGAACATAACACCGATATGACGGAAACTAGGGCGGCAAGAGTGGAACAAAACACCATGCATAAGGTCGAGCCTTCCACCCTTTACCAAGTATATAGATGCATTAATTCAATAAGAGATATTGTGATATCCCAACAAATATCCATGTTCCAACAAGGAACAAACTCCAATCTTCACCTGCAACTAACAAAGCTATAAGAGGGGCTGAGCAAAGCGGTAACATAGCCAAACAACGGTTTGCTAGGACAAGGTGGGTTAGAGGCTTGGCTTAACAATATGGGAGGCATGATAAGCAAGTGGTAGGTATCGCAACATAGGCATAGCAAAATAGAGAGCAACTAGCAAGCAAAGATAGAAGTGATTTCAAGGGTATGGTCATCTTGCCTGAAATCCCGCAAGGAAGAAGAACGAGTCCATGAAGAAGACAAACGGACGTAGTCGAACGGGTCCTCACAAACGCGACTTTAACGGAACCAACCCGAAGAAGCAACACCGGAAAGAAGCACACAACATAGTAAACAACCAACATATGAACATGGCATGATATGCGGGATGCGGTATGTGATGCAAATGCATGATTCGGAAAGGAATGATTGAACCATGGCCTCAACTTGGAAATCCAAGAGTGCCACTGGAAAGGTGAGATGATTTCGGTCGAAATCGATATAAAGATCACCGAATCAGATGCACGGTTTGGAAATAAATATGGCACCGGTCTGCGATAATCAACACGAGACCATCTAAATGCATCAATAACAACATGCTACAGCACTCCAACATAGCAAAAAAATACATGGCAGGGATCCACTCATGATGCTTGACAATGAACACTGAGCTATGGCTAATTCACTCAATAGCAAGCTCAAACAAGCATGGCAAAAGTGCAAAAGATAACAGGTTCCAGACTTAGTGAAATTAACAGCATGTCAGGAATTTACCATCAGGAAGCAATGTTTAGAGCCCGATAACTATATGCTACAGGAACATATCATGGCAAAGCAAGGCATGGCATGAAGCTACTCAAAGCACATAACAAAAGTCCCTTAGTGACCATGAGCCAAAAGGTATCAGAAAATACAATTGCAAGCATGCGAACATAGCAAAAACTAAACAGATACAGACTTAGTGGAAAAACTGGAGCATGGCAAAACAGATAACGAGTAGGCATGTTTACGAGCTCGATGCACTCACTACAAAGTATGTAATGATAAACTAAGCATACACGCAGCAAGTAGACATGGCATAGAAGCTAGACATGGCAAGAACAACATCATAGCACGCATGGATCAACAACAACAAGCTCGGCAAAATTGTTAAACATGTTAACAATCTGCCAGAAACATTTTATAGCAAAAGTAGAGCTCGATTGACTCAAGATAGGGTGCTCCATAATTGCAAACAAAGACATGGATGGATAGAGCACAACATTATCTACAAACATCCTTACTGATCATGCTCAAAAGAGGCACAGATCACTAGGAAACAACATGAACATATGGCATAAAAATAATGACAGGGCAAGGACTTAGTGCAATTCTAAGTCCCTGAAATCAGCATCATTGAGTAAGCTACTTTGCATGCTTGTGCTAGTCACCACAAAGATCACAAAAATACATGGCATACACCCTTAGATGGCATGGCATTCTTCAAAACACATATAGAGCTCAGGATCATATCATGCACACATTAATCATGGCAAAAATGACAAAAATACATTTGTTGAAACAGATCTGAAATTATCATCACATAGCCCTCTTCCAACAGCATTTTGGGCATCAAGATGAGCTCAAATGAAATGTTGCAATGAATTGAAATGATGTACTCGTCGAGACGAACATTTTGATATGCTACACGCACGAATCGGAGCAACGGTGATGAAGTTATGATGCGATGAAAAATGCATAAAGTTACTGGGACTTAGTGGAATTTCAACCTCGCAAAAGTCAACCCAGGATGGAGAGAAGCGGGACGACGCGGATTCGGATCGGGACGGGGTGTTTGGTTGGTCGAACTAGTGGATCTCATCCACCCGGGCGGATCTCGCCGGAGGATGGCCGGATTCAGCGAGGGGAGACCGGATCTGGGGCGAGGACGAGCTCCGGTGGCCGGAGCTGGTGCAGCCACGGCTTGGGGAGGCCATAGCAGCGGGCGTCGCGGCGGGGAACGGCGGCTGGAGGCGCGCGCGGGCGGCGAGGCAGCAGGGTGGCGGTGCGGGCTAAGCAAGGTGGCGGCGCGCGGTGGTCCGGCGACTGAGGCGGCGGGGCAGGATGCCGGCGAACAGGGCGT
>NC_041384.1:484413362-484452740 GCF_002162155.2 Triticum dicoccoides | reverse complement strand
GTGGTGACGGGGGCGCGGGCAGCCACGGGCCGGCGGCGCGGTCGGACGGGCTCGGGCGGGCCGTGCCCGGGCTTCGCGGGCCGCGCGGAGGAGGAGAGAGATGCGGCGACACATGGCGGCGGCGAATAGGTCCAGGCGGCGGTGACGCTGAGGTGGCGGCCCCGGATTGGTCCGGGTGAGGTGGCCGGCTGAGCGGACATGTCCGGCCGGTGAGGGATTTGTCCGGCGGCGCGGAGAGGAGCGGATCTAGGGTTCATCCGTGAATTTTTGGGGGAGATGACATATATATAGGTAGAGGGAGCTAGGAGAGTCCAAAAGAGGTGCGGTTTTCGGCCATGTGATCGTGATCGAACGCTCTAGATGATGGAAGGTGTTTAGGTGGGTTTTGGGCCACTTTGGAGGGGTGTTGGGCTGCAACACACATGAGGCCTTTTCGGTCCCTCGGTTAACCGTTGGAGTATCAAACGAAGTCCAAATGACACGGAACTTGACAAGCGGTCTACTGGTAGTAAACCAAGGCCGCATGACAAGTCTTGGTCCAATCCAAAAACGTTTAGCACCCGCACATGAAAAGAGGTAGAAAGGGACGCCGGAGGACATATGAGCGCCGGATTGCAAAACAGACAACGGGGAAAATGCTCGGATGCATGAGACGAACATGTATGCAAAATGAAATGCACATGATGACATGATATGACATGCATGACACGCAAGCAATGACAAGGCAACAACAGCGAATAACTGAAGGACACCTGGCACATCGGTCTCGGGGCGTCACAACTGCGTTCCCCAACAGTCATCTGAGCCAGGTCTATGCGTAGATGTTATATGCATGAGTAGAACACAGTGTTGTGGGCGATAATAGTCATAATGCTTACCAGCATGTCATACTTTGATTCGGAGGTATTGTTGGATGAAGCGGCCCAGACCGAGATTACATGACCGCGTTCATGAGACTGGTTCTACCGACATGCTTCGCACACGGGTGGCTAGTGGGTGTCTGTTTCTCTAGCTTTAGTTGAATCGAGTGTGACTACGCCCGGTCCTTGTTGAAGGTTAAAACAACACACTTGACGAAAAATTGTTGTGGTTTTGATGCGTAGGTAAGAACGGTTCTTGCTAAGCCCATAGCAGCCACGTAAAACTTGCAACAACAAAGTAGAGGACGTCTAACTTGTTTTTGCAGGGCTTCTTGTGATGTGATATGGTCAAGACGTGATGATGTCAAGATGTGATGATATATAAATTGTTGTATGAGATGATAATGTTTTGTAAAATTTATCGGCAACTGGCAGGAGCCTTATGGTTGTCTCTTTATTGCATAAGATGCAAGCGCCATATAATTGCTTTACTTTATCGCTATGCGATAGCAATAGTAGCAAAAGCAATAATTGGCGAGACGACCATGTGACGACACGTCGATAAAGATCAAGATGATGGAGATCATGGTGTCATGCCGGTGACGATGGAGATCATGACGGTACTTTGGAGATGTAGATCAAATGCACAAGATGATGATGGCCATATCATGTCACATATTTCGATTGCATGTGATATTTATCTTTTATGCATCTTATTTTTCTTAGTACGACGGTAGCTTTGTTAGTTGATCCCTTACTAAAATTTCAAGGTATAAGTGCTTTCCCTGAGTATGCACCATTGCGATAGTTCTTCGTGCTGAGACACCATGTGATGATCGGGTGTGATAAGCTCTATGTTCACATACAATGGGTGCAAGCCATTTTTGCACATGCAGAATACTCAGGTTAAACTTGATGAGCCTAGCATATGCAGATATGGCCTTGGAACACTGAGACAGAAAAGGTCGAGCATGAATCATATAGTAGGTATGATCAACATAGTGATGTTCACCATTGAAAACTACTCCATTTCATGTGATGATCGGACATGATTTATTTGATATGGATCACATGATCATTTAGATGACTAGAGGGATGTCTATCTAAGTGGGAGTTCTTAAGTAATATGATTAATTGAACTTTAATTTCTCATGAACTTAGTCCTGATAGTATTTGCATAACTATGTTGTAGATCAATAGCTCACGATGTAGCTCCCCATTTATTTTTGATATGTTCCTAGAGAAAAACTATGTTGAAAGATGATAGTAGCAATGATGCGGAATAGGTCCGTGATATGAGGATTATCCTCATTGCTGCATAGAAGAATTATGTCCTTGATGCACCGCTAGGTGACGGACCTATTGCAGGAGCAGATATAGACGTTATGAACGTTTGGCAAGCTCGGTATGATAACTACTTGATAGTTTAGTGCGCCATGCTTTACGGCTTAGAACCGGGACTTCAAAAACGTTTTGAACGCCACGGAGCATATAAGATGTTCCAAGAGCTGAAATCGATATTTCAGACTCATGACCGAGTCGAGAGGTATGAGACCTCTAACAAGTACTTTTCCCACAAGATGGAGGAGAATAGCTCAACCAGTGAGCATGTGCTCAGATTGTCTGAGTACTAGAATCACTTGAATCAAGTGGGAGTTAATCTTCTAGATAAAATAGTAATTGACAGAGTTCTCTGTTCACTATCACCAAGTTACTGGAACTTTGTGATGAACTATATTATGCAAGGGATGACGAAAACGATTCCCGAGCTCTTGGTGATGCTGAAATCAACGAAGGTAGAAATCAAGAAAAGCATCAAATGTTGATGGTTGACAAGACCACTAGTTTCAAATAAAAGGGCAAGGGAAAGAAAGGGAACTTCAAGAAGAATGGCAAGCAAGTTGCCACTCACATGAAGAAGCCCAAAGCTAGACCCAAGCCTGAAACTGAGTGCTTCTACTACGAAGGAAATAGTCACTGGAAGCGGAACTGTCCCAAATACTTAGCGGATAAGAAGGATGGCAAAGTGAACAAAGTATATATGATATACATGTTATTGATGTGTACTTTACTAGTGTTCATAGTAGCCCCAGGGTATTTGATACTGTTTCAGTTGCTATGATTAGTAACGCGAAACAGGAGTTACAAAATGAACAAAGACTAGTTGAGGGCAAGGTGACGATGTGTGTTGGAAGTGATTCCAAGGTTGATAAGATCACCATTGCACACTTCCTTCGCACACTCCCTTTACCTTCGGGATTAGTGTTGAACCTAAAATAAATGTTATTTGGTGTTTGCATTGAGCATAATATGATTGGATCATGTTTATTGCAATACGATTATTCATTTAAGTCAAAGAATAATTGTTATTCTGTTTACACGAATAAAACCTTCTGCGGTCATACACCCAAGGTGAATGGTTTATTGAATCTCGATCGTAGTGATACATGAAGGAAATATGCCCTAGAGGCAATAATAAAGTTATTATTTATTTCCTTACTTCATGATAAATGTTTATTATTCATGCTAGAATTGTATTAACCGGAAACATAATACATGTGTGAATACATAGACAAACAGAGTGTCACTAGTATGCCTCTCCTTGACTAGCTCGTTGAATCAAAGATGGTTAAGTTTCCTAGCCATAGACATGAGTTGTCATTTGATTAACGGGGTCACATCATTAGAGAATGATGTGATTGACTTGACCCATTCCGTTAGCATAGCACTTGATCGTTTAGTTTGTTGCTATTGCTTTCTTCATGACTTATACATGTTCCTATGACTATGAGATTATGCAACTCCCGTTTACCGGAGGAACACTTTGTGTGCCACCAAACGTCACAACGTAACTGGGTGATTATAAAGGTGCTCTACTGGTGTCTCCGAAGGTACTTGTTGGGTTGGCATATTTCGAGATTAGGATTTGTCACTCCGATTGTCGGAGAGGTATCTCTGGGCCCACTCGGTAATGCACATCACTATAAGCCTTGCAAGCATTGCAACTAATGAGTTAGTTGCGGGATGATGTATTACGGAACGAGTAAAGAGACTTGCCGGTAACGAGATTGAACTAGGTATTGAGATACCGACGATCGAATCTCAGGCAAGTAACATACCAATGACAAAGGGAACAACGTATGTTGTTATGCGGTTTGACTGATAAAGATCTTCGTAGAATATGTAGGAGCCAATATGAGCATCTAGGTTCCGCTATTGGTTATTGACCGGTGACGTGTCTCGGTCATGTCTACATAGTTCTCGAGCCCGTAGGATCCGCACGCTTAAAGTTCGATAACGGTTATATTATGAGTTTATGTGTTTTGATGTACCGAAGGAGTTCGGAGTCCCGGATGAGATCGGGGACATGACGAGGAGTCTCGAAATGGTCGAGACGTAAAGATTGATATATTGGACGACTATATTCAGACATCGGAAAGGTTCCGAGTGATTCAGGTATTTTCGGGAGTACCGGGTGATGAAGCTATATAGCTAGGGTAGGGGCACGGACCTGTCCAAAAGCGCCCTACCCTAGGACATCCCTAGGAGAAGTTGCCTTTCAATCGACTTCAAGGTATCCCACTCGACGGATTCAAGACACTCGACCAGAAAGCTATCACTCGACCATGAAGCCAACCGCTCGACCGCCAGGAGACCTGTAGTCACTCCGCAGGCAAACGGTCAGCTGTTAAGTAGTCTTTATGGTCATTATAACACTTTATTAGGGGCGTTACCAGTAACGCCCGACCTTAACTGTACCTTAAACCCTGCATTACTGAGGGCAGGAGGGGGCCGGCGAACTCTATATAAGCCACCCCCCTCCTCAGTATGAAGGGTTCGCACCCCTGTTATTCACACGCCAGTAATCCAATCGACCGCCTCCGGGCACCGAGACGTAGGGCTGTTACTTCCTCCGCGAAGGGCCTGAACTCGTACATCTTGGTGTGTTTACAACTTCCCAATAGCTGAGATCTAGCCTCTCCATACATACCCCCTTACATCACTGTCAGAGTTAGAACCACGACAGTTGGCGCCCACCGTGGGGCCGGAATCTTAGCGCCTAATTGGAGAAGTTGCGATTTTTTCGATCCCTTCGATCATGGTTTCGTGCGGAGTTTTGGTGGAGGGCCGCGAGATCCGTCTCGGCGCACTCACGTTCATCGCCGACGACTCCGCCTGGCTCCAGGAGGCACCACTCGACATCGACGCGCTCCCCGTCCGTGGCGCGACACATTTCCGTGCAGGCGTTCGTGGCGTCCTTCTGCGACAGCCGTCGACCCAGTATCGGTTGGCCCCCGTATCGTCCCCTCGCTCGGTCTCCCACCGGCGTAAGCGCTCCGGTCGGTCGAGACTTCAGAGGTGGGTGAGCCATGCCGTGGCTCGCCAGTCAGCTACCCCGCAAGTCGCGGCGATCGAGCCCGACGAATCCCTCTGCGGCCTATTCGACCTGTCAACTGGCTCCGCGGAGACCGCATCCGAGTGCGACAGTAGCGACCCAGCGGCTGAGGTTCTGGCGGTCGATGGGACGCACAGTCCTCCTGGTTTCCCTCGCGCTGGTGGAGGCACGGGTGGGGGCGACCCGTCGCATCCCCATGATGAGTATCTCCCCGAACCTCTCACATCATCGCAGCGAGAGGAGCTTCGCCATCGGAACATGGACGCGCTCCACACCCCTATTGTCGGAGAAACCCCCGAGGCCCGGGCCTTGGAGGACGCGCGCTTGGCTAACCTGGCCGAGCGCACTCGACTGGAGAATCTCCAGCGGACACTCGACGAGCAAGCGCGTCGGCGGGCTCCCGATTCCAATCGACGTCAGCAAGCTCCCGAGTCTAGTCGGCGTCAGCTCTTCCCGCCGCGGCAGGTATACCGAACCCCAGTTCAGAATTTGGCCGCTGCGGCCCGTATAGCAGAATAAATTCAGCCCTCCCAGTCAGAGGCGGGCAGGGGCTTGTTGCAGATCAGAGCGCTGCTCCGGGCGGCGGGAAACCAGAATTCTGCTGTCTCTCAGTCGCGGAACAGGATCCACAGTCGATCCGTCGCGACGGATACAGTCGAGTCGGCTCACAGCCCAAGATCGCCCCCGAGGCGTGAGGGACGTGGTGACCGGCCTGATCAGTACAGGAGGAATGAGCAGTATGATCACCGATTCGACCATGATGATCGACGTCGAGTGCCAACCCCTCCCCCGAGGAGTGGGTCATATGCGCCTCGACGGCAAGATGACAGACGCCCTCATAGTGTTGGGCAGAGGATTCCAGTCGACCCTAGAGACCCGTGCTTTGATGTGAGATCCATCCTCGTTCAAGGTCTGGTTGACAGGAACAGAGCTCATCGAGAGGGCCACAACAGAGATGCGCCTGCTAGCAGCAGAGCACATGCTTCAGGGCCAGAGTGTTTCAGTCGAGCCATCAGAGCCGCAGTGATTCCTCCCAATTTCAGGCTGGTGACTGGAATCAGCAAGTTCACCGGCGAATCTAAGCCTGACACTTGGCTCGAAGATTACCGAGTGGCCGTCCAGATTGGCGGTGGCAATGATGAGGTGGCCATGAAGCATTTGCCTTTCATGTTAGAGGGCTCAGCCAGAGCGTGGCTAAATCAGTTGGCGCCCAGCAGTATTTACACTTGGGAGGACCTCTCCTGAGTGTTTATCACAACCTTTGAAGGAACATGCAAGCGACCCGCAGGCCTTACAGAGTTGCGGTCTTGCGTGCAGAAGCCGAATGAAACTCTGAGGGAATACATCCAGAGGTGGATCACACTGCATCACTCAGTCGAGAATGTGACAGACCATCAAGCAGTTTCTGCCTTCAAGGAGGGCGTTAAATACAGAGAGTTGAATCTGAAGTTCGGTCAAACTGGAGAGATGTCTCTGAATCGGATGATGGAGATTGCCACCAAGTACGCTAATGGTGAAGACGAGGACCGACTCCGGAGTAGCAAGCACAAGGTAGTCGCCCAAGAAACCGGAGGAAACTCCAGTCGGAAACAGAAGCGGAAGGCTGAGCCAGCCGCTCCTGGGGAGGCCCTGGCCGTAGCCCAAGGAAACTTCAAGGGAAAACCCAAGGGCACCTGGAAGCCCAAGAAAGTCAAGGATCAGGATGGAAACGATGTTTTGGATCTACCATGTCACATCCACACCAAGAAAGATGAAGAGGGTAATTTTATTTACCCAAAGCATACCACTCGACAGTGTCGGCTCCTGATCCAGCAGTTTCAGGGCAAACAGCCCAAGGATAAGGAAAAAGAGTCGGACAGAGTCGGGGACAAGGAAGATAGTGACGATGGATACCCCCAAATCAATTCCACCCTGATGATTTTTGCTGATGTCGAGAGCAAAAGTCGACTGAAAGTCATTAACCGTGAGGTGAACATGGTTGCTCCGGCGACACCCAGTTATCTGAAATGGTCGCAGACTGCCATCACATTCGACCAGTCCGATCACCCTACGCACATTGCTACCCCTAGGAGGCAAGCTTTGGTGGTCGACCCAGTTGTCGAAGGCACTCGACTGACCAAAGTCCTGGTGGATGGTGGCAGTGGCTTGAACATACTATATGCTGAAACATTGAAAGGGATGGGCATTCCGATGTCCAGACTCAGTACCAGTAACATGAGCTTCCATGGAGTCATTCCTGGGAAGAAGGCCGTGTCACTCGGACAGATTGCTCTCGATGTGGTTTTCGGTGATTCAAAGATTACCGCAAGGAAAAGTTGACATTCGAGGTTGTTGACTTCCAAAGTGCCTATCATGCCATTCTGGGCAGGCCAGCTTACGCACGCTTCATGGCTCGGCCATGTTACGTGTACCTCAAACTGAAGATGCCTGGCCCTAAAGGCGTGATCACCGTTACCTGCAATTGGAAGAAAGCTGAGGAGTGTTTTTAGAAAGGATCGAAGATTGCTGACGCTCAGATGGCAGTTGTTGAGCTGCAAGAGTACCAGAAGACTGCTGATCCGAATGAATTGCTATGAGCCAAGAAGCCTGCTTCAGAATCTGCTTTTCAGTCGTCCGGTGAAACTAAGACAGCTCACATTCACCCGACCGACCCCGACGCTGCTCCGACTCACATCTCGACGACGCTCGACTCCAAATAGGAAGAAGCGCTCATCCAGTTCCTCCGTGAGAACTGGGACGTCTTCGCATGGAAGCCTTCTAACATGCCTGGAGTTCCCAGGGGGCTGGCTGAGCACCGTCTATGAGTCGACCCGAAGTTCAAGCCCATGAAAGAACATCTTCGACGGTCCGCCGTCCAGAAGAGGAAAGCTATTGGCGAGGAGGTGGCTCGGCTCTTAGCAACGGAGTTCATTCGAGAGATCTACCATTCCGAGTGGCTCGCCAATGTTGTCATGGTCCCCAAGAAGGACAAGTCACTTGGCATGTGCATTGATTTCAAACATATCAATCGGGCCTGCCCGAAAGATCACTTTCCCCTCCCTCGCATCGACCAAATAGTCGACTCGACTGCGGGATGCGAGAGATTGTCTTTTCTAGATGCCTATTCCGGGTACCATCAGATCCGTCTGTATGGATCCGACGAGATCAAAACAACTTTCATCACTCCATTCGGATGCTTCTGTTACGTCACCATGCTGTTCGGCCTCAAGAACGCCGGAGCCACGTTCATGAGAATGATTCAGAAGTGTCTACTCACTCAAATCAGTCGGAATGTGGAGGCATACATGGATGATATTGTGGTCAAGTCACGGAAAGGTTCCGACCTGCGGGCTGACCTTGCTGAAACCTTTGCCAACCTCAGGAGGTATGATATCAAGCTCAACCCATCAAAGTGCACGTTCGGAGTTCCAGGTGGAAAGTTACTCGGTTTCCTCGTTTCCGAACGGGGGATCGATGCCAATCCTGAAAAGGTTGGCACCATACTCCGGATGAAGCGTCCTGTACGCGTGCACGATGTCCAAAAGCTTACAGGCTGCTTGGCCGCTCTAAGTCGATTCATTTCTCGTCTCGGTGAAAAGGCGTTGCCTCTTTACCGACTGATGAAGAAGTCTGACAAGTTCGAGTGGACTCCAGAAGCTGACGCAGCATTTGCAGAGCTCAAAGCTCTGCTCACCACCCAGCCGATGCTCGCTGCCCCAATCAGCAAAGAGCCTCTGCTGCTTTACATTGCAGCCACAGGACAAGTTGTCAGTGCAGTACTTACGGTCGAGCGGGAAGAAGAAGGAAAGGCCTTCAGAGTTCAGCGCCCAGTCTATTATCTGTCTGAAGTTTTGACCCCTTCAAAACAAAGATACCCTCACTACCAGAAGCTTGTATATGGGATTTACATGACCACGAAGAAGGTTGCACATTACTTCTCTGACCACTCCATTATAGTCGTCAGCGACGCCCCATTGTCAGAGATTCTGCATAACAGAGATGCAACTGGTCGAGTGGCCAAGTGGGCGATTGAACTCCTTCCCTTAGATATCAAGTTTGAAGCAAAGAAGGCCATCAAGTCCCAAGCAATTGCAGATTTCGTCGCCGAGTGGATTGAACAGCAACTTCTGACTCAAGTTCACTCGGAGCACTAGACCATGTTCTTCGATGGATCTAAGATGCTGAATGGTTCCGGTGCTGGAGTAGTTCTAGTCTCCCCCCGAGGAGATAAGCTCAGATATGTTCTCCAGATTCACTTTGATTCCTCCAATAATGAAGCAGAGTATGAAGCCCTTTTGTATGGGTAGCGCATGGCCATTTCACTCGGCGTTCATCGCCTCATGGTCTATGGCGACTCAGATTTGGTGGTTACAGGTGATGAAGGAGTGGGACGTCAGAAGTCCGGCCATGACTGGCTATTGCAACGCAGTGAGAAAGCTAGAAAAGAAATTCGAGGGGTTAGAGCTTCATCACATCCCCCGACTGAAAAATCAAGTAGCTGATGATCTGGCAAAGATAGGCTTCAAGAGAGAAGCCATTCCCAGCAATGTGTTTTTGGAGCACATCCGCTCGCCGTCAGTCCAGGAGGATCCTTTCACAGAAGAAGCCCCACAACCGAAAAGTGCCACAGATCCGACTGAAGTCGAAGTTCCTGCTGTGGTCGACCTAATCATGGAAGTCTTGGCAATCACTCCCGACTGGACGATACGATACATCGTGTATATCCTAAGGAAAGAGCTCCCAGAGGACGAGGAAGAGGCTCGATAGATCGTCCGCCAATCCAAGGCCTTTACAGTCATAAAGGGGCAGTTGTATAGAGAAAGCGCGACTGGAATCGGTCAGAAGTGCATAACACCGGAAGAAGGTCAGGTAATCCTTGACGATATCCACTCGGGGACCTGTGGTCACCATGCGTCCTCTCGGACCATTGTGGCTAAAGCATACCGAGCGGGATTTTACTAGCCTAGAGCAAATGAGATGGCAAAAGAGATAGTCGACAAGTGTGGAGGGTGCCAGTTCTACTCCAACATGTCACACAAGCCTACATCAGCCCTGAAGACCATTCCACTCATCTGGACCTTTGCTGTTTGGGGACTAGACATGGTTGGTCCACTGAAAACAGGCAGAAGTGGTTTCACTCATGTGCTTGTGACAGTCGACAAGTTTACCAAATGGATCGAAGCTAAGCCTATCAAGAATCTTGATGCTTGCACTGCTATCAGTTTCGTCAGAGGGCTAACATTCAGATATGGAGTCCCGCATAGCATCATCACTGACAATGGGTCAAACTTCGATTCGGACAAGTTCAGAGCTTTTTGAGCCTCTCAAGGCACTCGAGTCGACTACGCATCGGTTGCCCATCCCCAGTCGAACGGACAAGCTGAAAGAGCAAATGGTCTGATTCTCAAAGGACTAAAGCCTCGACTGATGCGTGATCTCAAGCACGCGGCAGGTGCTTGGGTCGACGAGATTCCGTCTGTTCTGTGGGGATTGAGGACCACCCCTAACCGGTCGACTGGAAGAACTCCATTCTTTCTGGTTTATGGAGCCGAAGCGGTTCTGCCAAGTGATCTTCTTCACAACGCGCCCCGAGTCGAGCTTTACACCGAAGATGAAGCAGAACAGGCCCGACAAGACGCAGTCGACCTCCTAGAAGAAGAGAGGGAGATGGCCATGATCAGATCGACCATTTATCAGCAAGACTTGCGTCGATTCCACGCCCGGAATGTGAAGAGTCGAGCCTTCCAAGAAGGAGATTTGGTCCTCCGAGTGGATCAACAGAAACCACACAAGCTTGCTCCTACTTGGGAAGGCCCCTTCATCATCACCAGAGTCCTCCACAATGGAGCGTATCACCTCTACAATGTTGATCGCCAGGTCGACGAGCCACGAGCTTGGAATGCGGAACTACTCTGCCCCTTTTACACTTGAGCTCTCCCTTGGACGAGATGTAATAAGAAAAATTGCTGCAGTTTATTTTTATCAAAGGCAAGAGTGTTTCAATAATTGCTGTCACTCCTGTTTGCTTACGAAATCCCCCGGTGGGTGACTTAGCTGCGAATCCTCTTCTCCTAAGTTTGAAAAAAAAATCCTACCGAGTGGAGAGCGATCCTCCCACTCGGGGGCTTAGCTGCGGTCTAGCACTCGCCTAAGTTCTCCCACCTAGAGACTTTGCTGCAGTCCGGCATTCGCCTAAGTTTGAAAAAAAAATCCTACCGAGTGGAGAGCGATCCTCCCACTCAGGGGCTTAGCTGCGGTCCAGCACTCGCCTAAGTTCTCCCACCTAGAGACTTAGCTGCAGTCCGGCACTCGCCTAAGTTTGAAAAAATCCTACCGAGTGGAGAACGCTCCTCCCACTCGGGGGCTTAGCTGCAGTCCAACACTCGCCTAAGTTCTCTCACCTAGAGACTTAGCTGCAGTCCAGCACTCGCCTAAGTTTGAAAAAAATCCTACCGAGTGGAGAGCGATCCTCCCACTCGGGGGCTTAGCTGCAGTCCAGCACTCGCCTAAGTTCTCTCACTTAGAGACTTAGCTGCAGTCAGGCACTCGCCTAAGTTTGAAAAAATTCTACCGAGTGAAGAGCAAACCTCCCACTCGGGGACTTAGCTGCAGCCCAGCACTCGCCTAAGTTCTCTCACTTAGAGACTTAGCTGCAGTCAGGCACTCGCCTAAGTTTGAAAAAATTCTACCGAGTGAAGAGCAAACCTCCCACTCGGAGGCTTAGCTACAGCCCAGTGCTCGCCTAAGTACAAGACTCAGCCCAATCCGCGATTCGACTGCTAACTCCGAGTGAAGATTAAGTTCCACTCGACGAATCAAACCACGAAGATGTCCAACGAGAAATCAATTTCAGATAAAGCCTGAAAGGTCCCAGACCTCAAAGTACTCGAGCCCTCGGCTCGGCAAAGTATAACTGTTACAAGTCCACTCGGCATCCCGAGGCAAATTTAAGGCAGAGTTTAACGGTTACAAATCCACTCGGCATTCCAAGGTAAATTTAAAGTTTTTTCACTCCTCAGGAGGAGGACTGGAAGGGGCGACGAACTCGTCCAAGTCGATCCCATCGGCAATACGGATGGCAGTGGCGATGAAGGTCTCCATGAAGTCTTGAAAGCTATGCTTCCTGGTATTGGCGACTTGGATGGCCGCCAACTTTTCTTCTCACGCCTCCTTGCAATGGACGCGGACCAGGGACAGAGCGACATCAGCACCACATCTAGCTGAAGATTTCTTCCACTCCGCCACTCGACCTGGGACTTCGTTAAGTCGAGCCATCAGAGACTCGAGGTCGTTTTGAAGCGTCGTCCCAGGCCAGAGGGATGCGTCGATCCGCGACATCGCAACTTTCAGCCGAGCCAGATAGTCAACGACGCTGGCAGTACGAGAATCCAGATGAAGCACGTTCATTGCAGCCTCGTCCTTCACGAGAGAGTTAACAGGGTCCAATCCTGGTTCCACTCGACTGGTCTCCTCTTCAAAGTTCTGGCAGAATTCTGCAAACACGATTCAAGGGTAAGACAGTGGCCGTAGGCAGGCTCGACAACTACAAGACAGCCGGGTTGGAATAAGTACCTTCGAGCATGACAAACAGCTTCTTGGCGAGTCCACCAAGATAAGCCTCCAGATCTTTTACCTTCCCCGACAGCTCACCCGCCTTGTCATGCAGCGCCATCTTCTCTTTCTTCAGTCGACTGGCGTCCCAATTAGCTGCCTCAAGAGCAGTCTTCTGTCCGGAGTTCTCCTGTTCAAGAGCTCCGACCGAAGCCAGTTTCTCTTCCGCGAGCTTCGTTTTGCTCGAGGCCTCCTTCTGTGCCTCTGCAAGATCTTGGTCCTTCTTCTTCAGAGCTTCCTTCAGTTTATCTGTGGCGCGTCGAGTGGAACCAACATCAAGAATGGACGAGAAAGAAAAGTCACCCGTTAAGAATGGAGAACCTCACCAGCCATACCTTTTGCTTCTTCTTCTGCCTTCTTCAAGTTCTCCTGAGCAAGCTTCAAGTTAAGGTTGAGCTGGATCTGCTGATTCTCCAACTCAGTATAGCGAGCTACAAGTTCGCAAGATTTCTGCAAAAAGAAAAATTCAGTCGACAGACGTCCAAGATAAGTTGCTTCCGAGTAACTAAGAGACAATGATGACGTTTCTAAGACCACAGCTGAATCAAAAAACATTCGACAGTAGTCTCGGGGACTACACCCAGTGGGTGCACTTAGCGTGCCCCCACTGGTTCGACCAAAAAAAAGAGAGAAAAAGTCGACTGCCCGCAGTCGACCGGATACAGTTCCACTCGACCTGGACCGACCAAACCTAGTGAAGAAATACAGCTAGAGCAACACAATGTAAAGACTACAGTCGACTGCCAGCAGTCCATCGTAGTCTCGGGGACTACACCCGATGGGTGCACTTAGCGTGCCCCCACTCGTCCAAAGATTGGCAGACACACCCAGTGGGTGTACAGATACAAAAGATCTTCGGAAAAGAGACTCTTCAAACAGCATATCATAACAGACCAAGTGTTGAGTCGACTGACCTGGACGTTGCTCTGAAGAGCCGAACTCGCGTCATAGGCTGCTTGGCTGGCCTCCCGAGCCATCTTCACTTGCTCCATCATGATCCCCGCCTGGCGTATAGCTTCCTTTGCAGCAGCCGCTTGGTCCTCAGGGACGGGGTATGCGGCAAAAAGTGAAGATGGATCCGCAGTCGACAATGAGGGCCGCGCACTCGCCAGAGGAACGGCGAAGGTCACAGAAGCCCGAGCGGCGTCACCACCATCCCGAGCCACGGCCTCGGACATCGGAGCGGATTGGGGGGTCTTGTCAGCCAACGCCCTCTTGTGCCTCCTCACTCTCAACAGACCGTTGTCGTCGTCATCCGGGAGGTCGATAACATGAGGAGGGGCTACAAAGGAAAAGTTCAGTCGACCAGAGTTGCAGTAAATGATCAGTCGACTCAATACAGAACGTCAGTAACCGTACCAGGGTTGGAGGTAACAGCATCCTCCATCTCTTGGTCATCACCCTTGGCGGAGACTTCAGAAGTAGTAGCACTGCAAAACTCAAAAGTCAGTCGGTTGGCTCAATGAATCGACCAAGGATCTGTCCATGGTCGACAAAGGAAAACAAGTCTTATTATTACCCAGAAATGGTAGGGACGGCTATCTTCATCTTGGGTAGAGCCTTGGGCGGCTTGGGCAGCGTCGTGCGTGGGAGCTTGGGGACCTTCCCAGTCGGCGTAGGAGAAGAGGTCCGAGGGCGTTTCGACGACTGCCCAACAGAAGCAGTCGCCTTGCCACGCTCCCGCGCTGGGTCGTGTGTGTGCTTGGACCGCCCCTCTGGGCGAGGGAGTTCGGCCTCCTCCTCCTCCTCCTCTTCGCTGGAGTCGACATTGTCGTCTCCCTCTCCTTCACCGTCGGATTCCCACTCGCCTTGGTCGTCCCCGCTCTCACCTCCGCTCGCCTCCCCTTCCTCGGTTGGCCCCTGAGCCCCGTTGGGCGTCGAGTACATCTCGGTGGTCGCCTGGAAAACAATGGACAAGACGAAAGTCAATTGACCAACACAAAGAAGACCAATGCAGAAAGCAAGATTTCAGTCGGGAACATAAAGACATACCTGGTCCACCTCATACGAATTGTCGAGTGGAACCACCCTCCTGGCTCCTCGAGGGTTGTCTTTGTTCCCCATAATGCTCGACAGCCACCCCTTCAGCATCTCGTCGGTGACCTCCTCCGGGTGGACCCGAGTGGTGTCGTCAAGGCCCGCGTACAGCCACATCGGGTGGTCACGGGCCTGAAGCGGTTGGATACGCCTCCGGAAGAAGACCTCCAGCAGGTCCATACCAGTCACACCCTCTCGGACGAGCTCAACCACTCGACCCGCCAACACTTTGACCTAGGCCCTTTCCTCCGGCGACACTTTCAGAGAAGCGGGCTTTACAGCTCGGTCGAGAGAGAATGGAGGAAGTCCAGTCGACTGCCCTGGGGTCGCCTGGTCTTGACAGTAGAACCAGGTTGCCTACCAACCGCGAACCGACTCCGGGAAAGTGATGGAAGGAAAACAACTCTTCCCCCTCGCCTGGATCGCCAGGCCCCCGCACAGCTGGATCACCTGCGTCCTCTCGTCACTCGACTTGGCCTTCTTGACCGATTGAGAGCGACAGGTAAAGATGTGCTTGAAGAGTCCCCAGTGGGGGCGGCAACTCAAGAAAGCCTCGCACATGGAAATGTAAGCGGCAAGGTATACGATGGAGTTGGGAGTGAAGTGATGGAGCTGCGCTCTGAAGAAATTCAGGAAACTCCGGAAAAAGTGATGGGGCGGCAGAGAAAACCCTCGGTCGATGTGGGTGGCTAGGAGCACGCACTCACCGTCACGGGGTTGAGGTTCGATCTCTCCCCCCGGAAGACATGCGGCTTGGTGGGGGATGACTCCCCCCTCGACCATGTCGTCGAGATCCTCTTGACGGAGCACCGACGGCATCCAGTCGCCCTGAATCCAACCTTTGGGCAGAGCGGTCCTGGAGGAGGATCCGCCCCGAGTTGACCTCTGCCCTTTCCCCGCCGCCACCGCCTTCTTCGCGCGCTCCAGAGCGGAGGTCTTGCTCTTTGTCATCGTCGCCGGCGAAGTCTCGCACGGGCCTGCTGCGCTGGGGCGGGAACGGAGGTGGCGGAGGGACTTGCGAAGTGAGAGAGGCGGAAGAAAGGAGGAGAAGAGAGCGCACTCCTTGGAAACCCTGAGCCGGTGATTTATAAGGGACCGCTTCCGAGTGGCTGACTGGTAGGCCCAGGCTATCCAGTCAAATCCCGCAGCAGACGCGCGCGCAGTACATGGCGAAAAGGGCGACGCGGGGATCGAGGAGCTTCCGCTTTATCGCTTCCGATTACTGCGGCTGCTCCCGCCCCGCGCGCTTCCCAAAATCCGAATCCTGCGACATCCGCGGGCCACAGAACTACTTGTCAAAACAGAAGACCCCGATCGTGTCGGCGCTCAGTACGTCGCAAGCAAAGAAATTCACTCGACGAAAGGCCTGGAATGGATCAAGGCGACTGAAAAAGGTTGGCAACGTCATCCGTGACGGTTGACCCAAAAACGAGGCACTCACGTAGCCCGAAGAATCAGTCGAAAAGATCTCCAACTCTTTCCCCACTCTAACCTCGATCCATTCGGGGGCTAATGTTGAAGCTATATACCTAGGGTAGGGGCACAGACCTGTCCAAAAGCGCCCTACCCTAGGACATCCCTAGGAGAAGTCGCCTTTCAATCGACTTCAAGGTATCCCACTCGACGGATTCAAGACACTCGACCAGAAAGCTATCACTCGACCATGAAGCCAACCGCTCGACCGCCAGGAGACCTGTAGTCACTCCGCAGGCAAACGGTCAGCTGTTAAGTAGTCTTTATGGTCATTATAACACTTTATTAGGGGCGTTACCAGTAACGCCCGACCTTAAATGTACCTTAAACCCTGCATTACTGAGGGCAGGAGGGGGCCGGCGAACTCTATATAAGCCACCCCCTCCTCAGTATGAAGGGTTGGCACCCCTGTTATTCACACGCCAGTAATCCAATCGACCGCCTCCGGGCACCGAGACGTAGGGCTGTTACTTCCTCCGCGAAGGGCCTGAACTCGTACATCTTGGTGTGTTTACAACTTCCCAATAGCTGAGATCTAGCCTCTCCATACATACCCCCCTACATCACTATCAGAGTTAGAACCACGACACCGGGGAGTTACGGGAATTCGTATTGGGCCTTAATGGGCCATACGGGAAAGGAGAGAAAGGCCTCAAAGGGTGGTCGCACCCCTCCCCATGGGCTGGTCCGAATTGGACTAGGGAGGGGGGGCGCCCCCTTCCTTCCTTCTCCTTTTCCCTTCCCTTTCCTTCTCTCCTACTCCTACTACTTGGAAGGGATCCTAGTTCTACTAGGAAAGGGGTTATCCTACTCCCGGTGGGAGTAGGAATCCCCTAGGGCGCGCCATAGAGAGGGCCGGCCCCTCCCCTCCTCCACTCCTTTATATACGTGGCCAGGGGGCACCCCATAGACACAACAATTGATCCCTTGGATCTCTTAGCCGTGTGCGGTGCCCCCCTCCACCATAATCCACCTCAGTCATATCGTAACGGTGCTTAGGCGAAGCCCTGCGTCGGTAGAACATCATCATCGTCACTACGCCGTCGTGCTGACGAAACTCTCCCTCAACACTCGGCTGGATCGGAGTTCGAGGGACGTCATCAAGTTGAACGTGTGCAGAACTCGGAGGTGCCGTGCGTTCGGTACTTGATCGGTCGGATCGTGAAGACATACGACTACATCAACCGCGTTGTGCTAACGCTTCCGCTTTCGGTCTACGAGGGTACGTGGACACACTCTCCCCTCTCGTTGCTATGCATCACCATGATATTGCGTGTGCGTAAGAATTTTTTTTGAAATTACTACGTTCCCCAACAGTGGCATCCGAGCTAAGTTTTATGCGTAGATGTCATATGCACGAGTAGAACACAAGTGAGTTGTGGGCGATATAAGTCATACTGCTTACCAGCATGTCATACTTTGGTTCGGCGGTATTGTTGGATGAAGTGGCCCGGACCGATATTACGCGTACGCTTTGCACACAGGTGGCTTGCGGGTGTCAGTTTCTCCAACTTTAGTTGAACTGAGTGTGGCTACGCCCGGTCCTTGCTAAGGTTAAAATAGCACCAACTTCACAAACTATCATTGTGGTTTTGATGCGTAGGTAAGAACAGTTCTTGCTCAGCCCGTAGCAACCACGTAAAACTTGCAACAACAAAGTAGAGGACGTCTAACTTGTTTTTGCAGGGCATGTTGTGATGTGATATGGTCAAGACGTGATGAGATATAAGTTGTTGTATGAGATGATCATGTTTTGTTGAAGTTATCGGCAACTGGCAAAAGCCTTATGGTTATCTGTCTATTGCATAAGATGCAAGCGCCAAATAATTGCTTTACTTTATCGCTATGCGATAGCAATAGTTGCAAGAGCAATTGTTGGCGAGACAACCATGTGATGACACATTGATATAGATCAAGATGATGGAGATCATGGTGTCATGCCAGTGACGATGGAGATCATGACAATGCTTTGGAGATATAGATCAAAGGCACAAGATGATGATGGCCATATCATGTCACATATTATGATTGCATGTGATGTTTATCTTTTATACATCTTATTTTGCTTAGTTCGGCGGTAGCTTTATAAGATAATCTCTCACTAAATTATCAAGGTATAAGTGTTCTCCCTGAGTATGCACCGTTGCGAAAGTTCTTCGTGATGAGACACCACGTGATGATCGGGTGTGATAGGCTCTACGTTCAAATACAACGGGTGCAAAACAGTTGCACACGCGGAATACTCAGGTTAAACTTGACGAGCCTAGCATACAACAGATATGGCCTCGGAACACGGAGACCGAAAGGTCGAGCGTGAATCATATAGTAGATATGATCAACATAGTGATGTTCACCATTGAAACTACTCCATCTCACGTGATGATCGGACATGGTTTAGTTGATATGGATCACGTGATCACTTAGAAGATTAGAGGGATGTCTGTCTAAGTGGGAGTTCTTAAGTAATATGATTAATTGAACTTTAATTTATCATGAACTTAGTCCTGGTAGTATTAGCATATCTATGTTATAGATCAATAGCTCGCGATGTTGCTCCTACTTTATTGTGTTCCTAGAGAAAAATTATGTTGAAAAATGTTAGTAGCAATGATGCGGATTGGATCCGTGATTGAGGAGTATCCTCATTGCTGCATAGAAGAATTATGTCTTTAATGCACCGCTAGGTGATAGACCTATTGCAGGAGTAGAGGCAAACATTATGAACGTTTGGCTAGCTCAATATGATGACTACTTGATAGTTTAGTGCACCATGCTTAACAGCTTAGAATTGGGACTTCAAAGACGTTTTGAATGTCATGGACCATATGAGATGTTCCAGGAGTTGAAGTTAATATTTCAAGCAAATACCCGAGTTGAGAGATATGAAGTCTCCAACAAGTTCTATAGTTAAAAAGATGGAGGAGAATAGCTCAAGCAGTGAGCATGTGCTTAGATTGTCTGGGTACTACAATCGCTTGAATCAAGTGGGAGTTAATCTTCCAGATAAAATAGTGATTGACAGAATTCTCTAGTCACCATCACCAAGTTAGTATAACCTCGTGATGAACTATAATATGCAAGGGATAACAGAAACGATTCCCAAGCTCTTCGTGATGCTGAAATCAACGAAGGTAGAAATCAAGAAAAATATCAAGTGTTGATGGTAGACAAGATCACTAGTTTCAAGAAAAGGGCAAAGGGAAGAAGGGGAACTTCAAGAAGAACAGCAAACAAGTTGCTGTTCAAGTGAAGAAACCCAAGTCTGGACCTAAGCCTGAGACTAAGTGCTTCTACTGCAAAGGGACTGGTCACTAGAAGCGGAACTACCCCAAGTATTTGGCGGATAAGAAGGATGGCAAAGTGAACAAATCTATATTTGATATACATGTTATTGATGTGTACTTTACTAGTGTTTATAGCAACCCCTCGGTATTTGATACTGGTTCAGTTGCTAAGAGTAGTAACTCGAAATGGGAGTTGCAAAATAAACAGAGACTAGTTAAGGGTGAAGTGATGATGTGTGTTGGAAGTGGTTCCAAGATTGATATGATCATCATCGCACACTCCCTATACTTTCGGGATTAGTGTTGAACCTAGATAAATGTTATTTGGTGTTTGCGTTGAGCATAAATATGATTGGATCATGTTTATTGCAATACGGTTATTCATGTAAGTTAGAGAATAATTGTGTTCTATTTACATGAATAAAACCTTCTATGGTCATACACCCAATGAAAATGGTTTGTTGGATCTCGATCGTGGTGATACACATTTTCATAATATTGAAGCCAAAAGATGCAAAGTTAATAATGATAGTGCAACTTATTTGTGGCACTGCCTTTTAGGTCATATTGGTGTAAAGCGCAAAGAAAATCCATGTTGATGGGTTTTTGGAATCACTTGATTATGAATCAGTTGATGCTTGCGAACCATGCCTCATGGGCAAGATGACTAAGACTCCGTCCTCCGGAACAATGGAGCGAGCAACAGATTTGTTGGAAATCATACATACTGATGTATGTGGTCCGATCAATATTGAGGCTCGCGGCAGGTATCATTATTTTCTGATCTTCATAGATGATTTGAGCAGATATGAGTATATCTACTTGATGAAACACAAGTCTGAAATATTTGAAAAGTTCAAAGAATTCATAGGGAAGTGGAGAATCATCGTAACAAAAAATAGAAGTTTCTACGATATGATCACAGAAGTAAAATATTTGAGTTACGAGTTTGGCCTTCAGTTAAAACAATGTGAAAATAGTTTCACTACTCACGCCACCTGGAACACCATAGTGCAATGGTGTGTCCGAACGTCGTAACCGTGCTTTATTAGATATGGTGCAATCTATGATGTCTCTTACCGATTACCATTATCGTTTTGGGGTTATGCATTAGAGACAGCTACATTCACGTTAAATAGGGCACCATCTAAATCCGTTGAGATGACACCGTATGAACTATGGTTTGGCAAGAAACCTAAGCTGTTGTTTCTTAAAGTTTGGGACTGCGATGCTTATGTGAAAAAGT
Organism: Triticum dicoccoides; assembly: GCF_002162155.2. Lineage (NCBI taxonomy): Eukaryota > Viridiplantae > Streptophyta > Magnoliopsida > Poales > Poaceae > Triticum > Triticum dicoccoides. The sequence goes on along the minus strand of NC_041384.1, from coordinate 484,431,854 downwards.
TTCAACATGATAAGCTCGAACCCAAATCGGAGAAGTAAATCTTCATAGGATACCCAAAAGAAAATGTTGGGTACACCTTCTATCACAGATCCGAAGGCAAGATATTCATTGCTGAGAATGGATCCTTTCTAGAGAAGGAGTTTCTCTCAAAAGTAGTGAGTGGGAGGAAAGTAGAACTTGATGAGGTAACTGTACCTGCTCCCTTATTGGAAACTAGTTCATCACAGAAATCTGTTCCTGTGACTACTACACCAATTAGTGAGGAAGCTAATGATGATGATCATGTAACTTCAGATCAAGTTACTACCGAACCTCGTAGGTAAACTAGAGTGTGATCCACACCAGAGTGGTACGGTAATCCTGTTCTAGAGGTCATGTTACTTGACCATGACGAACCTATGAACTATGAGGAAGCGATGATGAGCCCAGATTCCGCGAAATGGCTTGAGGCCATGAAATCTGAGATGAGATCCATGTATGAGAACAAAGTATAGACTTTGATTGACTTGCCCATTGATCAGCAAGCCATTGAGATTAAATGGATCTTCAAGAGGAAGACGGACGCTGATAGTAGTGTTACTATCTACAAAGCTAGAATTGTCGCAAAAAGGTTTTCGACAAGTTCAAGGTGTTGACTACGATGAGAGTTTCTCACTCGTATCTATGCATAAGTCTGTCCGAATCATGTTAGAAATTGCCGCATTTTATGAAATCTGGCAAATGGAAACAAAACTGCATTCCTTAATGGATTTATTAAAGAAGAGTTGTATATGATGCAACCAGAAAGTTTTGTCAATCCTAAAGGTACTAACAAAATATGCAAGCTCCAGCGATCCATCTATAGACTGGTGTAAGCATCTCGGAGTTGGAATATACGCTTTGATAAGTTGATCAAAGCATATAGTTTTATACAGACTTGCGGTGAAGCCTGTATTTACAAGAAAGTGACTGGGAGCACTACATCATTTCTGATAAGTATATGTGAATGACATATTGTTGATCGGAGATAATGTAGAATTATTCTGCAAAGCATAAAGGAATGTTTGAAAGGAGTTTTTCAAAGAAAGACCTCGGTGAAGCTGCTTACATATTCAACATCAAGATCTATAGAGATAGATCAAGACACTTGATAAGTTTTTCAATGAGTACATACCTTGACAAGATTTTGAAGTAGTTCAAAATGGAATAGTCAAATAAGGAGTTCTTGCTTGTGTTACAAGGTGTGAAGTTGAGTAAGACTCAAAACCTGACCACGGCAGAAGATAGAGAGAGAATGAAAGTCATTCCCTATGCCTCAGCCATAGGTTCTATAAAGTATGCCATGCTGTGTACCAGACCTATTGTATACCCTGCCCTGAGTTTGGCAAGGGAGTACAATAGTGATCTAGGAGTAGATCACTGGACATTGGTCAAAATTATCCTTAGTGGAATAAGGATATGTTTTCTCGATTATGGAGGTGACAAAAGGTTTGTCATAAAAGGTTACGTCAATGCAAGTTTTGACACTGATCCAGATGACTCAAAGTCTCAATCTGGATACATATTAAAAGTGGGAGCAATTAGCTAGAGTAGCTTAGTGCAGAGCATTGTTGACATAGAAATTTGCAAAATACTTACGGATCTGAATGTGGCAGACCCATTGACTAAACTTCTCTCACAAGCAAAACATGATCACACCTTAGTACTCTTTGGGCGTTAATCACATAGCGATGTGAACTAGATTATTGAATCTAGTAAACCCTTTGGGTGTTGGTCACATGACGATGTGAACCATGGGTGTTAATCACATGGTGATGTGAACTATTGATGTTAAATCACATGGCGATGTGACTAGATTATTGACTCTAGTGCAAGTGGGTGACTGAAGGAAATATGCCCTAGAGGCAGTAATAAAGTTATTATTTATTTCCTTACTTCATGATAAATGTTTATTATTCATGCTAGAATTGTATTAACCGGAAACATAATACATGTGTGAATACATAGACAAATAGAGTGTCACTAGTATGCCTCTACTTGACTAGCTCGTTGAATCAAAGATGGTTAAGTTTCCTATCCATAGACATGAGTTGTCATTTGATTAACGGGGTCACATCATTATACAATGATGTGATTGACTTGACCATTCCATTAGCATAGCACTTGATCATTTAGTTTGTTGCTATTGCTTTCTTCATGACTTATACATGTTCCTATGACTATGAGATTATGCAACTCCCGTTTACTGGAGGAACACTTTGTGTGCCACCAAACGTCACAACATAACTGGGTGATTATAAAGGTGCTCTATAGGTGTCTCCGAAGGTACTTGTTGGGTTGGCGTATTTCGAGATTAGGATTTGTCACTCCGATTGTCGGAGAGGTATCTCTGGGCCCACTCGGTAATGCACATCACTATAAGCCTTGCAAGCATTGCAACTAATGAGTTAGTTGCGGGATGATGTATTATGGAACGAGTAAAGAGACTTGCCAGTAACGAGATTGAACTAGGTATTGAGATACCGACGATCGAATCTCAGGCAAGTAACATACCGATGACAAAGGGAACAACGTATGTTGTTATGCGGTTTGACCGATAAAGATCTTCGTAGAATATGTGGGAGCCAATATGAGCATCCAGGTTCCGCTATTGGTTATTGACCGGTGACGTGCCTCGGTCATGTCTACATAGTTCTCAAACCCATAGGGTCCGCACGCTTAAAGTTTGATGACAGTTATATTATGAGTTTATGTGTTTTGATGTACCGAAGGAGTTCGGAGTCCCGGATGAGATCGGGGACATGAAGAGGAGTCTCGAAATGGTCGAGATGTAAAGATCGATATATTGGACGACTATATTCGGACATCGGAAAGGTTCTGAGTGATTCAGATATTTTCGGGAGTACCGGGGAGTTACGGGAATTCGTATTGGGCCTTAATGGGCCATACGGAAAAGGAGAGAGAGGCCTCAAAGGGTGGCCGCACCCCTCCCCATGGGCTGGTCCGAATTGGACTACGGAGGGGGGGCGCCCGCTTCCTTCCTTCTCCTTTTCCCTTCCCTTTCCTTCTCTCCTACTCCTACTACTTGGAAGGGATCCTAGTTGTACTAGGAAAGGGGGGATCCTACTCCCGGTGGGAGTAGGACTCCCCTAGGGCGCTCCATAGAGAGGGCTGCCCCCTCCCCTCCTCCACTCCTTTATATACGTGGCCAGGGGGCACCTCATAGACACAACAATTGATCCCTTGGATCTCTTAGCTGTGTGCGGTGCCCCCCTCCACCATAACTCACCTCGGTCATATCGTAGCGGTGCTTAGGCGAAGCCCTGCGTCGGTAGAACATCATCGTCGTCACTACGCTGTCGTCTTGACGAAACTCTCCCTCAACACTCGGCTGGATCGGAGTTCGAGGGACATCATCGAGTTGAACGTGTGCAGAACTCGGAGGTGCCGTGTGTTTGGTACTTGATCGGTCGGATCGTGAAGACGTATGATTACATCAACCGCGTTGTGTTAACGCTTCTGCTTTCGGTCTACGAGGGTACATGGACACACTCTCCCCTCTCGTTGCTATGCATCACCATGATCTTGCGTGTGCGTAGGATTTTTTTTTGAAATTACTACGTTCCCCAACAATACACATATTCATAATATTGATGCCAAAAGGTGCAAAGTTGATAATGATAGTGCAACATATTTGTAGAACTGCCGTTTAGGTCATATTGGTGTAAAGCGCATGAAGTAACTCCATGCTGATGGGCTTTTTGAATCACTTGATTATTAATCACTTGATACTTGCGAACCATGCCTCATGGTCAAGATGACTAAGACTTCGTTCTCCAGAACAATGGAGCGAGCAACTGACTTATTGGAAATAATACATACTGATGTATGCGATCCGATGAGTGTTGAGGCTCGTGGCGGGTATCATTATTTTCTGACCTTCACATATGATTTGACAAGATATGGGTATATCTACTTGATGAAACATAAGTTTGAAACATTTGAAAAGTTCAAAGAATTTCAAAGTGAAGTGGAAAATCATCGTAACAAGAAAATAAAATTTTCTACGATCTGATCATGGAGACGAATATTTGAGTTACGAGTTTGGTCTTCATTTGAGACAATGTGGAATTGTTTCGCAACTCACGCCACCTGGAACACCACAACGTAATGGTATGTCCGAACGTCATAACCGTACTTTATTAGATATGGTGCGATCTATGATGTCTCTTACCGATTTATAACTATCGTTTTGGGGTTATGCATTAGAGACAGCTGCATTCACGTTAAATAGGGCACCATCTAAATCCGTTGAGACATAACGATATGAACTGTGGTTTAGCAAGAAAAAACCTAAGATGTCGTTTCTTAAAGTTTGGGGTTGTGATGCTTATGTGAAAAAGTTTCAACCTGATAAGTTCGAACCCAAATCGAAGAAATGCGTCTTCATAGAATACCCAAAGGAAACTGTTGGGTACACCTTCTATCACAGATCTGAAGGCAAGATATTTGTTGCTAAGAATGGATCCTTTCTAGAGAAGAAGTTTCTCTCGAAAGAAGTGAGTGGGAGGAATGTAGAACTTGATGAGGTAATTGTACCTTCTCCCAAATTGGAAAGTAGTTCATCACAGAAATCAGGTCCAGTGATTCCTACACCAATTTGTGAGGAAGTTAACAATATTGATCATGAACCTTCAGATCAAGTTACTACCGAACCTCGTAGGTCAACCAGAGTACGATCCGCCCCAGAGTGGTACGGTAATCCTGTTCTGGAAGTCATGTTACTAGACCATGACGAAGCTACGAACTATGACGAAGCGATGATGAGCCCAGATTCTGCGAAATGGCTTGAGGCCATAAAATCTGAGATGGGATCCATGTATGATAACAAAGTATGGACTTTGATTGACTTGCCCGATGACCCGCGAGCCATTGAGAATAAATGGATCTTCAAGAGGAAGACGGACGCTGATAGTAGTGTTACTATCTATAAAGCTCGAATTGTTGAAAAAGGTATTAGACAAGTATAAGGTGTTGACTACGATAAGATTTTCTCACTCGTAGCGATGCTTAAGTCTGTCTGAATCATGTTAGCAATTGCCACATTTTATGAAATCTGGCAAATGGATGTCAAAACTACATTCCTTAACGGATATCTTAAAGAAGAGTTGTATATGATACAACAAGAAGGTTTTGTCGATCCAAAAGGTGCTAACAAAGTGTGCAAGCTCTAGCGATCCATTTATGGACTAGTGCAAGCCTCTCGGAGTTGGAATATACACTTTGATAGTGTGATCAAAGCATATGGTTTTATACAAACTTTTGGAGAAGCCTGCATTTACAAGAAAGTGAGTGGGAGCACTACAACATTTCTGATAAGTATATGTGAATGACATATTGTTGATCGGAAAAAATTTAGAATTTTTTGGAAAGCATAAAGGAGTATTATTTGAAAGGAGTTTTTCAAAGGAAGACCTCGGTGAAGCTGCTTACATACTGAGCATCAAGATCTATAGAGATAGATCAAGACGCTTGATAAATTTTCTCAATAAGTACATACCTTGACAAGTTTTTGAAGTAGTTCAAAATGGAACAGTCAAAGGAGTTCTTGTGTGTGTTGCAAGGTGTGAAGTTGAGTAAAGACTCAAAACCCAACCACGGCAGAAAATAGAAAGAGAATGAAAAGTCATTCCCTATGCCTCAATCATAGGGGAAGGAAATATGCCCTAGAGGCAATAATAAAGTTTTTATATATTTCCTTATATCATGATAAATGTTTATTATTCATGCTAGAATTGTATTAACCGGAAACATAATACATGTGTGAATACATAGACCAACCGAGTGTCACTAGTATGCCTCTACTTGACTAGCTCGTTGATCAAAGATGGTTATGTTTCCTAACCATAGACATGAGTTATCATTTGATAAACGGGATCACATCATTAGGAGAATGATGTGATTGACTTGACCCATATCGTTAGCTTAGCACTTTATCATTTTAGTTTACTGCTATTGCTTTCTTCATGACTATACATGTTCCTATGACTATGAGACTATGCAACTCCCGATTACCGGAGGAACACTTTGTGTGCTACCAAACGTCACAATGTAACTGGGTGATTATAAAGGTGCTCTACAGGTGTCTCCGATGGTACGTGTTGAGTTGGCATAGATCGAGATTAGGATTTGTCACTTTGATTGTAGGAGAGGTATCTCTGGGCCCTCTCGGTAATGCACATCACTATAAGCCTTGCAAGCAATGTGACTAATGAGTTAGTTGCAGGATGATGCATTACAAAACGAGTAAAGAGACTTGCCGGTAATGATATTGAACTAGGTATTGAGATACCGACGATCGAATCTCGGGCAAGTAACATACCGATGACAAAGGCAACAACATATGTTGTTATGTGATGTCTACTACACAACCTTCTTCTTGTAGACATTGTTGGGCCTCCAAGTGCAGAGGTTTGTAGGATAGTAGAAAATTTCCCTCAAGTGGATGACCTAAGGTTTATCAATCCGTAGGAGGCGTAGGATGAAGATGGTCTCTCTCAAGCAACCCTGCAACCAACTAACAAAGAGTCTCTTGTGTACCCAACACACCCAATACAATGGTAAATTGTATAGGTGCACTAGTTCGGCGAAGAGATGGTGATACAAGTGCAATATGGATAGTAGATAAAGGTTTTTGTAATCTGAAATTATAAAAACAGCAAGGCAACTAATGATAAAAGTGAGCATAAACGGTATTGCAATGATAGGAAACAAGGCCTAGGGTTCATACTTTCACTAGTGCAAGTCCTCTCAACAATAATAACATAATTGGATCACATAACTATCCCTCAACATGCAACAAAGAGTCACTCCAAAGTCACTAATAGCGGAGAGCAAATGAATAGATTATGGTAGGGTACGAAACCACCTCAAAGTTATTCTTTCCAATCAATTCGTTGGGCTATTCCTATAAGTGTCACAAACAGCCCTAGAGTTCGTACTAGAATAACACCTTAAGACACAAATCAACCAAAACCCTAATGTCACCTAGATACTCCAATGTCACCTCAAATATCCGTGGGTATGATTATACGATATGCATCACACAATCTCAGATTCATCTATTCAACCAACACATAGAACCTCAAAGAGTGCCCCAAAGTTTCTACCGGAGAGTCAAGACGAAAACGTGTGCCAACCCCTATGCATAGATTCCCAAGGTCACGGAACCCACAAGTTGATCACCAAAACATACATCAAGGGAATCAATAGAATACCCCATTGTCACCACGGGTATCCCACGCAAGATATACATCAAGTGTTCTCAAATACTTAAAGACACAATCCGATAAGATAACTCAATAGGGAAAACTCAATCCATTTCAAGAGAGTAGAGGGGGAGAAACATCATAAGATCCAACTATAATAGCAAAGCTCGCGATACATCAAGATCGTACCACCTCAAGAACACGAGAGAGAGAGAGAGAGAGAGAGAGAGAGAGAGAGAGAGAGAGAGAGATGAAACACATAGCTATTGGTACATACCCTCAGCCCCGAGGGTGGACTACTCCCTCCTCGTCATGGAGAGCGCCGGGATGATGAAGATGGCCACCGGTGAGGGATCCCCCCTCTGGCAGGGTGCCGGAACAGGGTCCCGATTGGTTTTTGGTGGCTACGGAGGCTTCTGGTGGCGGAACTCCCGATGTATTTGTTGGGTTTCGTAGTAATTTCAAAAAAAATCCTACGCACACGCAAGATCATGTGATGCATAGCAACGAGAGGGGAGAGTGTTGTCTACGTACCCAACGCAGACCGACTGCGGAAGCGCTGACACAACGTAGAGGAAGTAGTCGTACGTCTTCACGATCCAACCGATCAAGCACCGAAACTACGGCACCTCCGAGTTCGAGCACACGTTCAGCTCGATGACGATCCCCAGACTCCGATCCAGCAAAGTGTCGGGGAAGAGTTCCGTCAGCACGACGGTGTGGTGACGATCTCGATGCACTACAGCAGCAGGGCTTCGCCTAAACTCCGCTACAGTATTATCGAGGACTATGGTGGCAGGGGGCACCGCACACGGCTAAGGAATAGATCACGTGGATCAACTTGTGTGTTCTAGGGTGCCTTTGCCTCAGTATATAAAGGACTAGAGGGGGGAGGCTGGCCAGCCAAGGTGTGGTGCGCCAGGAGAGTCCTACTCCCTCTGGGAGTAGGATTCCCCCCCCCCCCAATCCTAGTTGGAATAGGACTCCTTGAGGGGGGAAAGAGAGAGAGGGGGGCCGGCCACCTCTCCTAGTCCTAATAGGACTAGGGGAAGGGGGGAGGCGCACGGCCACCTTGGGCTGCCCCTTTCTCCTTTCCACTAAGGCCCATCAAGGCCCATATGGTTCCCGGGGGGTTCCGGTAACCTCCCGGTACTCCGGTAAAATCCTGATTTCACCCGGAACTCTTCCGATATCCAAACATAGGCTTCCAATATATCAATCTTTATGTCTCGACCATTTTGAGACTCCTCGTCATGTCCGTGATCACATTCGGGACTCCGAACAACCTTCGGTATATCAAAATGCATAAACTCATAATATAACTGTCATCGAAACCTTAAGCGTGCGGACCCTACGGGTTCGAGAACAATGTAGACATGACCGAGACACGTCTCCGGTCAATAACCAATAGCGGGACCTGGATGCCCATATTGGCTCCTACATATTCTATGAAGATCTTTATCGGTCAGATCGCATAACAACATACGTTGTTCCCTTTGTCATCGGTATGTTACTTGCCCGAGATTCGATCGTCGGTATTCCAATACCTAGTTCAATCTCGTTACCGGCAAGTCTCTTTACTCGTTCTGTAATACATCATCCCGCAACTAAATCATCTAGTTGCAATGCTTGCAAGGCTTTAAGTGATGTGTATTACTGAGAGGGCCCAGAGATACCTCTCCGACAATCGGAGTGACAAATCCTAATCTCGAAATACGCCAACCCAACATCTACCTTTGGAGACACCTGTAATGCTCCTTTATAATCACCCAGTTACGTTGTGACGTTTGGTAGCACCCAAAGTGTTCCTCCGGCAAACGGGAGTTGCATAATCTCATAGTCATAGGAACATGTATAAGTCATGAAGAAAGCAATAGCAACATACTAAACAATCGGGTGCTAAGCTAATGGAATGGGTCATGTCAATCACATCATTCAACTAATGATGTGACCTCGTTAATCAAATAACAACTCATTGTTCATGGTTAGGAAACATAACCATCTTTGATTAACGAGCTAGTCAAGTAGAGGCATACTAGTGACATTTTGTTTGTCTATGTATTCACACATGTATTATGTTTCCGGTTAATACAATTCTAGCATGAATAATAAACATTTATCATGATTATAAGGAAATAAATAATAACTTTATTATTGCCTCTAGGGCATATTTCCTTCAGTCTCCCACATGCACTAGAGTCAATAATCTAGATTACACTATAATGATTCTAACACCCATGGAGCCTTGGTGATGATCATGTTTTGCTCGTGGAAGAGGCTTAGTCAATGGGTCTGCAACATTCAGATCCATATGTATCTTGCAAATCTCTCTGTATCCCACCTGGACTAGATCCCGGATGGAATTGAAGCGTCTCTTGATGTGCTTGGTCCTCTTGTGAAATCTGGATTCCTTTGCCAAGGCAATTGCACCAGTATTGTCACAAAAGATTCTCATTGGACCCGATGCACTAGGTATGACACCTAGATCGGATATGAACTCCTTCATCCAGACTCCTTCGTTTGCTGCTTCCGAAGCAGCTATGTACTCCGCTTCACATGTAGATCCCGCTACGACGCTTTGTTTAGAACTGCACCAACTGACAGCTCCACCATTTAATGTAAACACGTATCCGGTTTGCGATTTAGAATCGTCCGGATTAGTGTCAAAGCTTGCATCAACGTAACCTTTTACGACGAGCTCTTTGTCACCTCCATATACGAGAAGCATATCCTTAGTCCTTTTCAGGTATTTTAGGATGTTCTTGACCACTGTCCAGTGATCCACTCCTGGATTACTTTGGTACCTCCCTGCTAGACTTATAGCAAGGCACACATCAGGTCTGGTACACAGCATTGCATACATGATAGATCCTATTGCTGATGCATAGGGAACATCTTTCATATTCTCTCTATGTTCTGCGGTGGTCGGGCATTGAGTCTTACTCAATTTCACACCTTGTAACACAGGCAAGAATCCTTTCTTTGCTTGATCCATTTTGAACTTCTTCAAAATTTTGTCAAGGTATGTTGTTTGTGAAAGTCCAATTAAGCGTCTTGATCTATCTCTATAGATCTTAATGCCTAATATGTAAGCAGCTTCACCGAGGTCTTTCATTGAAAAACTCTTATTCAAGTATCCTTTTATGCTATCCGGAAATTCTATATCATTTCCAATCAACAATATGTCATCCACATATAATATCAGAAATGCTATAGAGCTCCCACTCACTTTCTTGTAAATACAGGCTTCTCCAAAAGTCTGTATAAAACCAAATGCTTTGATCACACTATCAAAATGTTTATTCCAACTCCGAGAGGCTTGCACCAGTCCATAAATGGATCGCTGGAGCTTGCACACTTTGTTAGCTCCCTTTGGATCGATAAAACCTTCTGGTTGCATCATATACAACTCTTCTTCCAGAAATCCATTCAGGAATGCAGTTTTGACATCCATCTGCCAAATTTCATAATCATAAAATGCGGCAATTGCTAACATGATTCGGACAGACTTAAGCATCGCTACGGGTGAGAAGGTCTCATCGTAGTCAATCCCTTGAACTTGCCGAAAACCTTTCGCGACAAGTCGAGCTTTGTAGACAGTTTCCGTCAGCGTCAGTCTTCTTCTTGAAGATCCATTTATTCTCAATTGCTTGCCGATCAACGGGCAAGTCAACCAAAGTCCATACTTTGTTCTCATACATGGATCCCATCTCAGATTTCATGGCTTCAAGCCACTTTGCGGAATCTGGGCTCACCATCACTTCTTCATAGTTCGTAGGTTCATCATGATCAAGTAGCATGACTTCCAGAACGGAATTACCGTACCACTCTAGTGCGGATCTTACTCTGGTTGATCTACGAAGTTCAGTAGTATCTTGTTCTGAAGTTTCATGATCATCATCATTAGCTTCCTCACTAACTGGTGTAGGTGTCATAGAAACAGTTTTCTGTGACGTACTACTTTCCAAGAAGGGAGTAGGTACAGTTACCTCGTCAAGTTCTACTTTCCTCCCACTCACTTCTTTCGAGAGAAACTCCTTCTCCAGAAAGTTTCCGAATTTAGCAACAAAAGTCTTGCCTTCGGATCTGTGATAGAAGGTGTATCCAATAGTTTCCTTTGGATATCCTATGAAGACACATTTCTCCAATTTGGGTTCAAGCTTATCAGGTTGAAGCTTTTTCACATAAGCATCGCAGCCCCAAACTTTTAGAAACGACAACTTTGGTTTCTTGCCAAACCACAGTTCATAAGGCGTCGTCTCAACGGATTTTGATGGTGCCCTATTTAACGTGAATGCGGCCGTCTCTAGAGCGTATCCCCAAAACGATAGCGGTAAATCAGTAAGAGACATCATAGATCGCACCATATCCAGTAAAGTACGATTGCGACGTTCGGACACACCATTACGCTGAGGTGTTCCGGGTGGCGTGAGTTGCGAAACTATTCCACAATTTTTCAAATGTACACCAAATTCGTAACTCAAATATTCTCCTCCACTATTAGATCGTAGAAACTTTATTTTCTTGTTACGTTGATTTTCAACTTCACTCTGAAATTCTTTGAACTTTTCAAATGTTTCAGACTTATGTTTTATTAAGTAGATATACCCATATCTGCTTAAATCATATGTGAAGGTGAGAAAATAACGATATCCGCCACAAGCCTCAATATTCATTGGACCACATACATCTGTATGTATGATTTCCAACAAATCTGTTGCTCTCTCCATAATAACGGAGAACGGCGTTTTGGTCATCTTGCCTATGAGGCACGGTTCGCAAGTACCAAGTGATTCATAATCAAGTGGTTCCAAAAGTCCATCAGAATGGAGTTTCTTCATGCGCTTTACACCGATATGACCTAAACGGCAGTGCCACAAATAAGTTGCACTATCATTATCAACTCTGCATCTTTTGGCTTCAACATTATGAATATGTGTGTTACTACAATCGAGATCCAACAAGAATAGACCACTCTTCAAGGGTGCATGACCATAAAAGATATTACTCATATAAATAGAACAACCATTATTCTCTGATTTAAATGAATAACCGTCTCGCATCAAACAAGATCCAGATATAATGTTCATGCTTAACGCTGGCACCAAATAACAATTATTTAGGTCTAATACTAATCCCGAAGGTAGATGTAGAGGTAGCGTGCCGACTGCGATCACATCGACTTTGGAACCGTTTCCCACGCGCATCGTCACCTCGTCCTTAACCAATCTTCGCTTGATCCGTAGTCCCTGATTCGAGTTGCAAATATTAGCAACAGAACCAGTATCAAATACCCAGGTGCTATTGCGAGCATTAGTAAGGTACACATCAATAACATGTATATCACATATACCTTTGTTCACCTTGCCATCCTTCTTATCCGCCAAATACTTGGGGCAGTTCCGCTTCCAGTGACGAGTCTGCTTGCAATAGAAGCACTCAGTTTCAGGCTTAGGTCCAGGTTTGGGTTTCTTCTCTTGAGTAGCAACTTGCTTGCCGCTCTTTTTGAAGTTCCCCTTCTTCTTCCCTTTACCCTTTTTCTTGAAACTAGTGGTCTTGTTGACCATCAACACTTGATGCTCCTTCTTGATTTCTACCTCCGCAGCTTTCAGCATCGCGAGGAGCTCGGGAATAGTCTTGTTCATCCCTTGCATATTATAGTTCATCACAAAGCTCTTGTAGCTTGGTGGCAGTGATTGAAGAATTCTGTCAATGACGCTATCATCTGGAAGATTAACTCCCAATTGAATCAAGTGATTATTATACCCAGACATTTTGAGTATATGCTCACTGACAGAACTGTTCTCCTCCATCTTGCAGCTATAGAATTTATTGGAGACTTCATATCTCTCAATCCGGGCATTTTCTTGAAATATTAACTTCAACTCCTGGAACATCTCATATGCTCCATGACGTTCAAAACGTCGTTGAAGTCCCGATTCTAAGCCGTAAAGCATGGCACACTGAACTATCGAGTAGTCATCAGCTTTGCTTTGCCAGACGTTCATAACATCTGGTGTTGCTCCAGCAGCAGGCCTGGCACCCAGCGGTGCTTCCAGGACGTAATTCTTATGTGAAGCAATGAGGATAATCCTCAAGTTACGGACCCAGTCCGTGTAATTGCTACCATCATCTTTCAACTTTGCTTTCTCAAGGAACACATTAAAATTCAACGGAACAACAGCACGAGCCATCTATCTACAATCAAACATAAACAAGCAAGATACTAATCAGGTACTAAGTTTCATGATAAATTTAAGTTCAGTTAATCAAGTTAATTAAAGAACTCCCACTTAGATAGACATCCCTCTAATCCTCTAAGTGATTACGTGATCCAAATCAACTAAACCATAACCGATCATCACGTGAGATGGAGTAGTTTTCAATGGTGAACATCGTTATGTTGATCATATTTACTATATGATTCACGCTCGACCTTTCGGTCTCTGTGTCCCGAGGCCATATCTGTATATGCTTGGCTCGTCAAGTATAACCTGAGTATTCCGCGTGTGCAACTGTTTTGCACCCGTTGTATTTGAACGTAGAACCTATCACACCCGATCATCACGTGGTGTCTCAGCACGAAGAACTTTCGCAACGGTGCATACTCAGGGAGAACACTTCTTGATAATTTAGTGAGAGATCATCTTATAATGCTACCGTCAATCAAAGCAAGATAAGATGCATAAAAAGGATAAACATCACATGCAATCAATATAAGTGATATGATATGGCCATCATCATCTTGTGCGTGTGATCTCCATCTCCGAAGCACCGTCGTGATCACCATCGTCACTGGCATGACACCTTGATCTCCATCGTAGCATCATTTTCGTCTCGCCAAGCTTATGCTTCCACGACTATCACTACCGCTTAGTAATAAAGTAAAGCATTACATCGCGATTTCATTTCATACAATAAAGCGACAACCATATGGCTCCTGCCAATTGCCGATAACTCGGTTACAAAACATGATCATCTCATACAATAAAATTCAGCATCATGTCTTGACCATATCACATCACAACATGCCCTGCAAAAACAAGTTAGACGTCCTCTACTTTGTTGTTGCAAGTTTTACGTGGCTGCTACGGGCTTAAGCAAGAACCAATCTCACCTACGCATCAAAACCACAACGATAGTTTGTCAAATAGACTCTGTTTTAACCTTCGCAAGGACCGGGCGTAGCCATACTCGGTTCAACTAAAGTTGGAGAGACAGTCGCCCGCAAGCCACCTATGTGCAAAGCACGTCGGGGGAACCGGTCTCGCGTAAGCGTACGCGTAAGGTTGGTCCGGGTCGTCTCGTCCAACAATGTCGCCGAACCAAAGTATCACATGCTGGTAGGCAGTATGACTTATATCGCCCACAACTCACTTGTGTTCTACTCGTGCATATAACATCAACATAAATAACCTAGGCTCGGATGCCACTGTTGGGTTTCGTAGTAATTTCAAAAAAATTCCTACGCGCACGCAAGATCATGTGATGCATAGCAATGAGAGGGGAGAGTGTTGTCTACGTACCCAACACAGACCGACTGCGGAAGCGCTGACACAACGTAGAGGAAGTAGTCGTACGTCTTCACGATCCAACCGATCAAGCGCTGAAACTACGACACCTCCGAGTTCGAGCACACGTTCAGCTCGATGACGATCCCCGGACTCCGATCCAGCAAAGTGTCGGGGAAGAGTGCCGTCAGCACGACGGCGTGGTGACGATCTTGATGCACTACAGCAGTAGGGCTTCGCCTAAACTCCGCTATAGTATTATCGAGGACTATGGTGGCAGGGGGCACCGCACATGGCTAAGGAATAGATCACGTGGATCAACTTGTGTGTTCTAGGGTGCCTTTGCCTCAGTATATAAAGGACTAGAGGGGGGAGGCTGGCCGGCCAAGGTGTGGCGCGCCAGGAGAGTCCTACTCCCTCTGGGAGTAGGATTCCCCCCCCCCCAATCCTAGTTGGATTAGGACTCCTTGAGGGGGGAAAGAGAGAGAGGGGGGCCGGCCACCTCTCCTAGTCCTAATAGGACTAGGGGAAGGGGGGAGGCGCGCGGCCACCTTCGGCTGCCCCTTTCTCCTTTCCACTAAGGCCCATCAAGGCCCATATGGTTCCCGGGGGGTTCCGGTAACCTCCCGGTACTCCGGTAAAATCCTGATTTCACCCGGAACTCTTCCGATATCCAAACATAGGCTTCCAATATATCAATCTTTATGTCTCGACCATTTTGAGACTCCTCATCATGTCCGTGATCACATCCGGGACTCCGAACAACCTTCGGTATATCAAAATGCATAAACTCATAATATAACTGTCATCGAAACCTTAAGCGTGTGGACCCTATGGGTTCGAGAACAATGTAGACATGACCGAGACACGTCTCCGGTCAATAACCAATAGCAGGACCTGGATGCCCATATTGGCTCCTACATATTCTACGAAGATCTTTATCGGTCAGACCGCATAACAACATACGTTGTTCCCTTTGTCATCGGTATGTTACTTGCCCGAGATTCGGTCGTCGGTATTCCAATACCTAGTTCAATCTCGTTACCAGCAAGTCTCTTTACTCGTTCTGTAATACATCATCCCGCAACTAACTCATCTAGTTGCAATGCTTGCAAGGCTTTAAGTGATGTGTATTACCGAGAGGGCCCAAGATACCTCTCCGACAATCGGAGTGACAAATCCTAATCTCCAAATACGCCAACCCAACATCTACCTTTGGAGACACCTGTAATGCTCCTTTATAATCACCCAGTTTTGTTGTGACGTTTGGTAGCACCCAAAGTGTTCCTCCGGCAAACGGGAGTTGCATAATCTCATGGTCATAGGAACATGTATAAGTCATGAAGAAAGCAATAGCAACATACTAAACGATCGGGTGCTAAGCTAATGGAATGGGTCATGTCAATCAGATCATTCAACTAATGATGTGACCTCGTTAATCAAATAACAACTCATTGTTCATGGTTAGGAAACATAACCATCTTTGATTAACGAGCTAGTCAAGTAGAGGCATACTAGTGACATTTTGTTTGTCTATGTATTCACACATGTATTATGTTTCCGGTTAATACAATTCTAGCATGAATAATAAACATTTATCATGATTATAAGGAAATAAATAATAACTTTATTATTGCCTCTTGGGCATATTTCCTTCAGTATTCTGCTCCCCGAAGTTTTTAGGGTATATGGGTATATATGGGAGGACGAAGCACATCGGTGGACCTCCGGGCTGTCCACGAGGCAGGAGGGGCGCGCCCCCCACCCTCATGGGCAGCCCGGGACTCTCCTGGCCCAACTCCGATACTCCATGGGCTTATTCTGGTCCATAAATAAGTTTCGTGAAGTTTTAGGTCAATTGGACTCCGTTTGATTTTCCTTTTGTGCGATACTCTAAAGCAAGGAAAAAACAGAAACTGGCACTGGGCTCTAGGTTAATAGGTTAGTCCCAAAAATCATATAAAATAGCATATAGATGTATATAAAACATCCAAGGTTGGTAATATAATAGCATGGAACAATCAAAAATTATAGGTACGTTGCAGACGTATCAGCATCCCCAAGCTTAATTCCTGCTCGTCTCGAGTAGGTAAATGATAAAAACAGAATTTTTGATGTGGGAATGCTACCTAACATATTTATCCATGTAGTTCTCTTTATTGTGGCAAGAATATTCAGATCCATAAGATTCAAGACAAAAGTTTAATATTGACATAAAAATAATAATACTTCAAGCATACTAACCAAGTAATCATGTCTTCTCAAAATAACATGGCCAAAGAAAGATATCCCTACAAAATCATATAGTGTGGCTATGCTCTATCTTTTCACCACACAAAATATTTAAATCATGCACAACCCCGATGATAAGACAAGCAATTGTTTCATACTTTTGATGTTCTCAAACTTTTTCAATCTTCACGCAATACATGAGCGTGAGCCATGGACATAGCACTATAGGTGGAATAGAATGGTGGTTGTGGAGAAGACAAAAAGGAGAAGATAGTCTCACATCAACTAGGCGTATCAACGGGCTATGGATATGCCCATCAATAGATATCAATGTGAGTGAGTAGGGATTGCCATGCAACGGATGCACTAGAGCTATAAATGTATGAAAGCTCAACAAAAGAAACTAGTGGGTGTGCATCCAACTCGCTTGCCCACGAAGACCTAGGGCATTTTGAGGAAGCCCATCATTGGAATATACAAGCCAAGTTCTATAATGAAAAATTCCCACTAGTATAAGAAAGTGATAACATAGGAGACTCTCTATCATGAAGATCTTGGTGCTACTTTGAAGCACAAGTGTGCTAAAAGGACAGTAGCATTACCCCTTCTCTCTTTTTCTCTCATTTTTTATTTGGGCCTTTTCTCTTCTTTTTATGGCCTCTTTTCTCTTCTTGTTTATTTGGGCTTCTTTGGCCTCTTTTATTTATTTATTTTTGTCCGGAGTCTCATTCCGACTTGTGGGGGAATCACAGTCTCCATCATCCTTTCCTCACTGGGACAATGCTCTAATAATGATGATCATCACACTTCTATTTACTTACAACTCAACAATTACAACTCGATACTTAGAACAAGATATGACTCTATATGAATGCCTCCGACGGTGTACCGGGATGTGCAATGACTCATGAGTGACATGTATTAAAGAATTATGAATGGTGGCTTTGTCACAAATACGATGTCAACTACATGATCATGCAAAGCAATATGACAATTGTAACATCCCGAATTTTCAATTTGGAATGTTATACACATATCATTCATGCATATCATATTTTATTGCATCTCGTTTCGCGATCCTCAAAATCCTAAGCAACTCAGGGACCCTCGGAGAGAGTTGGGGATTTCCCTGTTTTCATATTTGAGTTTTATCAAATATTGAAACGAGGATTTTTGGTTTTAATTATTTTTCCCTCCGAAAATATTTCATATTAAAATATATGAGAGGAGATAATATGACTTCTCCAAAATAAATGAAATATTGGAGGAAAAAGATCAAAATTGAATATTTGATTTTATTCGGAGTTTATTGCTATTTTATTTGAATTAGAAAAAATGCACGTTTTTCAAAGTTGCATTTTAGGGCCATGAAAATGTTCATCTTGTTCTAAATATTTCATTTAGAGGAGATAATATGACCTCCCGCGCCTTGCCCCCTCCTCCAAGTCGCCGCCCCTGTCTCTTATATGCCGACGCACCCCCCCCCCCTTGGAGCCCGAGCC
>NC_041384.1:484382951-484413020 GCF_002162155.2 Triticum dicoccoides | reverse complement strand
CGCCCCGCCGCGCCGCCCCGCCGCCCCATGCTGCCCCGCCGCTCGCCGGAGCCGCCCGCCACACCGAACCTCGCTGGAGGTATAGCACCGTTCATTTTTTTATAAAAACCGGTTCGGTTTTCGTTAGAAAACCCTAGTTCGTGTTTTTAGATCGGTTCGCCGGTTTTTTTTCCGGTTTAGTTACTTTGCGGACGTTCGTCCGTACATTCATTTTAACGAACGGAGTTCACTCGTTAGCCGCAGACAACAAACGTTCATTCGTTAGCCTATTCGTCAGTTTTCTTTTTCTCAGATTTTCCGCGATTATTTTCAATCGTGATTTCTAATCTAATTTTCATTTTTGTTTATGTTTTTGCTCGTTTGTCGGAATCAGGTGATTCAAGCGCCTAGATCTTCGTCATGAAACCCTCTTTCCGTTTAACCAACTTGAACAAGTTTTTGCTACTGTAGAATTTGACCTTAGTCCAGATTAGCAAACGGATCTTGTTTCTTTCGCAGTTTGAGTTTCATTGCCCCGTTTGATTTGATTCTTTTCGCAAACCGGAGTTCTTAAGTTAAACTTTCTGGTTAGATCTTCTTATTTAAGATTTACTCGTGTTTCTTTGCTCGATTGCTTATGTATGCTATTGTTTGTTTGCGATAGAACACCTGGAAAGCGAAGCGTTCTACTACGAATCCCTAGGTTTTGCGGATCATTAGCAAGGCAAGTAACACTTTGATCATAGCCCTTTATCACCCAGTTTTTATGCATTAGTTCCAATCCTCAAACATTGCATGGTTAGGATGTGATTAACATGTGGGTTGGGAAGTAGTTGATGAGATAGAACCTATTGTCCTGTTATTTATCAACCCCTTGGGAGTTACTTCTACGTGTTGCTATTATTGCTATGCTATGCTCATAGATGTGGTTTGGGTGAGTGAAATCCATGACAGATGTGAGATTGTTAATTAATGGTTCAACTTAAGGTGGCAACTTGAATACACATTAGGGTGGATTGTTTGTTGGGCACCTGGAGAACCCAGTGTTGTCCTAGGATATCTCGGAGTACCCGTGTGATAATCCTATGGTCCGCCACCCAAGCTCAAAGGGATCTGAGATATTTTTATGCTAGAAACTTCCATGTGCAGCCACAAGCTATTATGGGCTCTAGCATAGTTGAGTAAGCTGCGTGAAGCCCCCAAAGAGGTGGATCAGCGGGTAGAGGGATGTAGGTTGGTATGGTCTGCCCGGAGTAAGGGGTTAATGCTTCTGAAAAACTGTGTTTCGGTCATCCGTTTCTCAAACACCATGTAGTGCGAGAAATCCAACAGAGGAGAACGGGTCTTGTGGGGAAAAGTGCGCAAACCTCTGAAGAGTGTATAAACTAATCATGGTTAGCCGTGTCCCCGGTTATGGACATCTTGAGTATCTAGTACTTGGAGTATCATAAGTATCTCATCACTCTAAAATAATATTGTTGGGTTGTTAATTACTTTAATTGGGATTGAGTTGGAGGAACCTTCTCAATGATGTTTCAACTACCATGATAGTTAAATAAAATCTATTCCTTTGTTGTAGGGGAAAATTGGCTTTTCGCAAAAACCATAACCATAGAGCTTTCCACCAGCCAAATATGCATGTAGTGATAGCATTATTCTGTTCATTGCTCTACTGTGTAAGTTTGCCAGCATATTCCATGTGCTGACTCATTTTCGGGCTGCAACGTATTATGTTGCAGACTTTTCAGACGAGAAGTAAGGTTCGTTAGGTTGTTGCCGTGCAGCTCAGCTATGCCGTTGGAGTTGATGGACTCACTTTATCTTTCAAGCCTTCCGTTGTTATCGTATTAGATGGCCTTAAGCCATATTTATTGTAATCAGTTCTCTTTTGAGACATTCGATGTAATAAGTGTGTGATTGCCACTCTGTTATAAATCCTCGAGTACTGTGTGTGTCGGCATTACCGGTCCAGGGATGACACTGAAGCAAAGAGACTTGACCGTTTGAGGTCAGGTCGCTACAACAATGATGAAGCGTGTCATAATAAACGGAATGGTGGAAAGTTGCATGGCAATATATCTCGGAATGGCTATGGAAATGCCATAATAGGTAGGTATGGTAGCTGTTTTGAGGAAGGTAAATGGTGGGTTTATGGTACCGGCGAAAGTTGTGCGGTACTAGAGAGGCTAGCAATGGTGGAAGGGTGAGAGTGTGTATAATCCATGGACTCAACATTAGTCATAAAGAACTCACATACTTATTGAAAAAATCTATTAGTTATCGAAACAAAGTACTACGCGCATGCTCCTAGGGGGATAGATTGGTAGGAAAAGACCACCGCTCGTCCCCGAAAGCCACTCATAAGGAAGACAATAAATAAATAAATCATGCTCCGACTTCATCACATAACGGTTCACCATACGTGCATGCTACGGGAATCACAAACTTTAACACTAGTATCTCTCAAATTCACAACTACTCTCTTTAACAGCAAGCAAATTCTAACAAAATAAATTGACGCTCCAAGCAAAACACATATCATGTGGTGAATAAAAATATAGCTCCAAGTAAAGTTGCCGATGAACGAAGACGAAAGAGGGGATGCCTTCCGGGGCATCCCCATGCTTAGGATTTTGGTTGTCCTTGAATATTACCTTGGGGTGCCTTGGTAATCCCCAATCTTAGGCTCTTGCCGCTCCTTATTCCATAGTCCATCGAATCTTTACCCAAAACTTGAAAACTTCACAACACAAAACTTAACAGAAAACTCGTAAGCTCCGTTAGTATAAGAAAGCAAATCACCATCATAAGGTACTGTAATGAACTCATTATAAATTCATATTGGTGTAATATCTACTTTATTCAAACTTCTCTATGGTTCATACCCTCTAATACTACTCATAGATTCATCAAAATAAGCAAACAACACGATGAAAGCAGAATCTGTCAAAAACAGAACAGTCTGTAGTAATCTGTAGGTTTCGACCACTTCTGGAACTCATAAAATTCTCAAATAAATTGGTGTACCTCAGGAATTTGTCTATTAATCATCTTCAAAAATAATTAACTAAATAGCACTCTCCAATAAAAAATGGCAGCAATTCTAGTGAGCGCTAAAATTTCTGTTTTTTACAGCATGATCATAAAGACTTCACCCAAGTCTTCCCAAAGGTTGTACTTGGCACAAACACTAATTAAAAGCATAAAACCACATATAAACAGAGGCTAGATGATTAATTTATTAATAAACAGGAACAAAAAGCAAGGAGCAAAAATAAAATTTGGGTTGCCTCCCAACAAGCGCTATCGTTTAACGCCCCTAGCTAGGCATGATGATTTCAATGATGCTCACATAAAAGATAAGAATTGAAACATAAAGAGAGCATCATGGAGAATATGACTAGTACATTTAAGTCTAACCCACTTCCTGTGCATAGGGATTTTGTGAGCAAACAACTTATGGAAACAATAATCAATTAGCATAGGAAGGTAAAGCAAGCAAAACTTCAAGATTTTAAGCACATAGAGAGGAAACTTGGTATTATTGCAATTCCTACAAGCATATATTCCTCCCTCATAATAATTTTCAGTAGCACCATGAATGAATTCAACAATATAACTATCACACAAAGCATTCTTTTCATGATCTAGAAGCATAGAATTTTTATTACTCTCCACATAAGCAAATTTCTTCTCATGAATAGTAGTGGGAGCAAACTCAACAAAGTAACTATCGTGGGATTGAAAATTGAAATCAAGATGATAAGTTTCATTATTATCATTATTCTTTAAAGCATACGTGTCATCACAATAATCATCATAGATAGGAGGCATGCTTTCATCATAATAAATTTGCTCATCAAAACTTGGGGGACAAAAAATATCATCTTCATCAAACATAGCTTCCCCAAGCTTGTAGCTTTGCATATCATTAGCATCATAGATATTCAAGGAATTCATACTAACAACATTGCAATCATGCTCATCATTCAAATATTTAGTGCCAAACATTTTATAGATTTCTTCTTCTAGAACTTGAGCACAATTTTCCTTTCCATCATTCTCACGAAAGATATTAAAAAGATAAAGCGTATGAGACAAACTCAATTCCAATTTTTGTAGTTTTATTTTATAGACTAAACTAGTGATAAAACAAGAAACTAAAAGACTCAATTGAAAGATCTAAACATATACCTTCAAGCACTCACCTTCTTCTTGTAGACGTTGTTGGGCCTCCAAGTGCAGAGGTTTGTAGGACAGTAGCAAATTTCCCTCAAGTGGATGACCTAAGGTTTATCAATCCGTGGGAGGCGTAGGATGAATATGGTCTCTCTCAAGCAACCCTGCAACCAAATAACAAAGAGTCCCTTGTGTCCCCAACACACCCAATACAATGGTAAATTGTATAGGTGCACTAGTTTGGCGAAGAGATGGCGATACAAGTGCAATATGGATAGTAGATAAAGGTTTTTGTAATCTGAAATTATAAAAACAGCAAGGTAACTAATGATAAAAGTGAGCATAAACGGTATTGCAATGATAGGAAACAAGGCCTAGGGTTCATACTTTCACTAATGCAAGTCCTCTCAACAATAATAACAGAATTGGATCACATAACTATCCCTCAACATGCAACAAAGAGTCACTCCAAAGTCACTAATAGCGGAGAGCAAACGAAGAGATTATGGTAGGGTACGAAACCAGCTCAAAGATATTCTTTCCAATCAATCAGTTGGGCTATTCCTATAAGTGTCACAAACAGCCCTAGAGTTCGTACTAGAATAACACCTTAAGACACAAGTCAACCAAAACCCTAATGTCACCTAGATACTCCAATGTCACCTCAAGTATCCGTGGGTATGATTATACTATATGCATCACACAATCTCATATTCATCTATTCAACCAACACATAGAACCTCAAAGAGTGCCCCAAAGTTTCTACCAGAGAGTCAAGATGAAAACGTGTGCCAACCCCTATGTGTAGATTTCCAAGGTCACGGAACCCGCAAGTTGATCACCAAAACATACATCAAGGGAATCAATAGAATACCCCATTGTCAACACGGGTATCCCACGCAAGACATACATCAAGTGTTCTCAAATCCTTAAAGACTCAATCCGATAAGATAACTTCATAGGGAAAACTCAATCCATTACAAGGGAGTAGAGCGGGAGAAACATCATAAGATCCAACTATAATAACAAAGCTCACGATACATCAAGATCGTACCACCTCAAGAACACGAGAGAGAGAGAGAGATCAAACACATAGCTACTGGTACATACCCTCAGCCCCGAGGGTGGACTACTCCCTCCTTGTCATGGAGAGCGCCGGGATGATGAAGATGGTCACCGGTGAGGGATCCCCCTCTGGCAGAGTGCCGGAACAGGGTCCCGATTGGTTTTTGGTGGCTACGGAGGCTTCTGGCGGTGGAACTCCCGATGTATTCTTCTCCCCGAAGTTTTTAGGGTATATGGGTATATATGGGAGGAAGAAGTACGTCGGTGGACCTCCGGGTTGTCCACGAGGCAGGGGGCGCGCCCCAGGGGGGTGGGTGCGCCCCCACCCTCGTGGGCAGCCCGAGACTCTCCTGGTCCAACTCCTATACTCCGTGGGCTTCTTATGGTCCAAAAATAAGTTCTGTGAAGTTTCAGGTCAATTGGACTCCGTTTGATTTTCCTTTTCTGTGATACTCTAAAACAAGGAAAAACAGAAACTGGCACTGGGCTCTAGGTTAATAGGTTAGTCCCAAAAATCATATAAAATATCATATAAATGCATATAAAACATCCAAGGTTGATAATATAATAGCATGGAACAATAAAAAATTATAGATATGTTGGAGACATATCAGTGCTCTACAGGTGTCTCCGATGGTACTGGTTGAGTTGGGATAGATCGAGATTAGGATTTGTCACTCCGATTGTTGGAGAGGTATCTCTGGGCCCTCTCGGTAATGCACATCACTATAAGCCTTGCAAGCAATATGACTAATGGGTTAGTTGCGGGATGATACATTACGGAACGAGTAAAGAGACTTGCCGGTAACGAGATTGAACTAGGTATTGAGATACCGACGATCGAATCTCGGGCAAGTAACATACCGATGACAAAGGGAACAACGTATGTTGTTATGCGGTTTGACCGATAAATATCTTCGTAGAATATGTAGGAACCAATATGAGCATCCAGGTTCCGCTATTGGTTATTGACCGGAGACGTGTCTCGGTCATGTCTGCATAGTTCTCGAACCCGTAGGGTCCGCAGGCTTAAAGTTCGGTGACGATCGGTATTATGAGTTTATGTGATTTGATGTACCGAAGGTAGTTCGGAGTCCCGGATGAGATAGGGGACATGACGAAGAGTCTCGAAATTGTCGAGACATAAAGATCGATATATTGAACGACTATATTCAGACATCGGAAAGGTTCCGAGTGATTCGGGTATTTTTCGGAGTACCAGGGAGTTATGGGAATACGGGGAAGAAGTATTGGGCCTCATGGGCCAAGTGGTGGAAGAGAGGAGGCAGGGCGCGCGGCCCCCCTAGTCCAAACCGAATTGGACTAGGGGGTCGGCCCCCCTTTCCTCCTTTTCTCCCTCTCCTTCCTTCTCCCTTTCCCCCTTCCTTTCCTCCTCCTAGTAGGAGTAGGAAAGGGGAGTCCTACTCCTATTAGGAGAAGGACTCCTCCTCCTGGCGCGCCCTACAGGGGCCGGCCCGCCTCCCCCCTTGCTCCTTTATATACGGGGGCAGGGGGCACCCTAGAACACACAAGTTGATCATTGATCTCTCCCAGCTGTGTGCGGTGCCCCTCCACCATAATCCACCTCAGTCATATTGTAACGGTGCTTAGGTGAAGCCCTGCGACGGTAGCTTGATCAACATCGTCACCACGCCGTCGTGCTGATAAAACTCTCCCTCGTGCTCTACTGGATCGTGAGTTCGCGGGACGTCACCGAGTTGAACGTGTGCTGAACGCGGAGGTGCCATACGTTCGGTATTGAGGATCGGTCGATCGTGAACACATACGACTACATCAAACGCGTTGTCATCATGCTTCCGTTTAATGGTCTACGAGGGTACGTGGACGACACTCTCCCTTCTCGTTGCTATGCATCATCATGATCTTGTGTGTGCGTAGGAATTTTTTTGAAATTACTACGTTCCCCAACAATAGGTTCTATAAAGTATGCTATGCTGTGTACCAGACCTATTGTGTACCTCGCCATGAGTTTGGCAAGAGGATACAATAGTGATCCAGGAGTGGATCACTGAACAACGGTCAAAATTATCCTTAGTGGAATAAGGAAATGTTTCTCAGTTACGGAGGTGACAAAAAGTTCGTCGTAAAGAGTTATGTCGATGCAAGCTTTGACACCGATCTGGATGACTCTAAGTCACAATCTAGATACATACTGAAAGTGAGAGCGATTAGCTAGAGTAGCTCCGTGCAGAGCATTGTAGACATAGAAAATTTGTAAAATACATACGGCTCTGAATGTGGCAGACACGTTGACTAAACTTCTCTCACAAGCAAAACAAGATCACTTTTTGGGTATTAATCACATAGCGATGCAAACTAGATTATTGACTCTGGTAAACCCTTTGGGTATTAGTCACATGGAGATGTGAACTAATCACATAAAGATGTGAACTATTGGTGTGAAATCACATGACGATGTGAACTAGATTATTGACTCTAGTGCAAGTGGGAGACTGAAGGAAATATGCCCTAGAGGCAATAGTAAAGTTGTTATTTATATTTCCTTATATCATGATAAATGTTTATTATTCATGCTAGAATTGTATTAACCGGTAACATAGTACATGTGTGAATACATAGACAAACAGAGTGTCACTAGTATGCCTCTACTTGACTAGCTCGTTAATCAAAGATGGTTAAGTTTCCTAACTATAGACATGAGTTGTCATTTTATGAACGGGATCACATCATTAGAGAATGATGTGATTGACTTGACCCATCTGTTAGCTTAGCACTATGATCGTTTAGTTTATTGCTATTGTTTTTTTCATAACTTATACATGTTCTTGTGACTATGAGATTATGCAACTCCCGAATAACGGAGGACCACTTAGTGTTCTATCAAACGTCACAACATAACTGGGTGATTATAAAGATGCTCTACAGGTGTCTCCAATGATGTTTGTTGAGTTGGCATAGATCGAGATTAGGATTTGTCACTCCGATTGTCGGAGAGGTATCTCTAGGCCCTCTCGGTAATGCACATCACTATAAGCCTTGCAAGCAATGTGACTAAAGAGTTAGTTACAGGATGATGCATTACGAAACGAGTAAAGAGACTTGCCGGTAACGAGATTGAACTAGGTATGAGGATATCGATGATCGAATCTCGGGCAAGTAACATACCGATGACAAAGGAAACAACGTATGTTGTTATGTGGTTTGACCGATAAAGATCTTCGTAGAATATGTAGGAGCCAATATGAGCATCCAGGTTCCGCTATTGGTTATTGACCAGAGATGTGTCTCGGTCATGTCTATATAGTTCTCGAACCCGTAGGGTCCGCACGCTTAAAGTTCGGTGACGATCGGTATTATGAGTTTATGTGATTTGATGTACCGAAGGTAGTTCGGAGTCCCGGATGAGATCGGGGACATGACGAAGAGTCTCGAAATTGTCGAGACGTAAAGATCGATATATTGAATGACTATATTCGGACATCGGAAAGGTTCCGAGTGATTCGGGTATTTTTCAGAGTACCAGGGAGTTACGAGAATTCGCCTGGGGAAGTAGCGGGCCTTAATGGGCCATACGGGAAAAAAGAGAAGGGCCTCAAGGGGTGGCCGTGCAACCCCCCCCCCCCTCATGGCAAGTCCAAATTGGACTAGGGAGGGGGCGGCACCCCCCCTCTCTTTCCTTCTCCCTCTCTTACTCCTTCCCTCTCTCCCCTCTTGAAAAAAGAAGGGGATTCCAACTAGGATTAGGAATCCTAGTTGGACTCCCCCTATAGGCACGCCCCTCCTAGGCCGGTGTCCTCCTCCTCCCTCCTTTATATACGTGGTCAAGGGGGCATTCCAAGACACACAAGTTGATTTCTTAGCCGTGTGTGGTGCCTTCCTTCACAGATTTCCACCTCGGTCATATTGTCGTAGTGCTTAGGCGAAGCCCTGCGTCGGTAATTTCATCATCACCGTCCACACGTCGTCGTGCTGACGAAACTCTCCCTCGGCCTCAGCTGGATCTATAGTTCGAGGGACGTCACCGAGTTGAACGTGTGCAGATCGCGGAGGTGCCGTGCATTCGGTACTTGATCGGTTGGATCTCGAAAACGTTCGAGTACATCAACCGCGTTACTCAACGCTTCCGCTTTCGGTTTACGAGAGTACGTAGACACACTCTCCCCTCTCGTTGCTATGCATCTCTTAGATAGATCTTGCATTATTATAGGAATTTTTTTGAAATACTGCGTTTCCGAATACCAGGCTTGCCCGGCAGCTGACTCAGGCAACGGCGAGGAAGGAAGAGAAGGAGGAGCGGCTAGGGTTGGGAGGAGAAGGGACGGACCCTCTATCCATGTGTATGGGGCGTCCGGTTATAGATGCTCCAAAATGGACAAAGCAGTATTTTCCAGTGTCCTCGTCCAGCGGTAATTTGCATGCCTGTGTGCGCGCCGTGTGAGTGTTCCGATATTTAAATCCTCACACATGACGCATGGCGGTTTTATTAGCTCAGCAACATGCAACTTGTGTGCATTGCGCGATATGGAAAGGTGCCGTTGCTTTGGTTTGGTACCTCGTTTCCTGTCTTCGTCTGTACCTGCCGATATAAATATGTGGTCTGTTTGGCTGATAATACACAAGTTGTTTAGTCTCATGATGCTGGCCGCAACTAACTGAGTGAGTCCAAACGACTGAACTAGGCACATCACCGGTACCTCTCTAGTACGTGGAAATGTCAAGCGTGTGTTAACTTCTTAGCAACTTTTCTAAGACAGTGCTAGTATTATTTTTATGGAAAAAGCTTGCCATCAGCCGGCTCCCCTCGCCTCCCTAGCCGTCGGATCTATTTTGATTGAATGATTTAGGAAGCAACCTATGTAAATAATTTAGGTTTTACAACCGAGCCGTTGTTGCAATCTCCTCCACCGTAACAACTAGTCTATTACATGATCTGGATATCATGCTAATCCACAACCGGCTCCATGTCTTTTTTTATCCTTTTCATCCCAAGACAACAACAACACAACAGGGTGGTCCTGGCTTGCCGTGAACCGGGGGTCGGGCCCGGTCGCTGCCGTGGTGCGCCGTTGCAACTTGAGGTCGGGTGCGGTCGCCATCGTGGTGGTTGTCGCCTGCCTCCACTATGTTCGTCGGCCGCGCATGGTGCACCCACCTCGTCGAAGAGGAGGATGGTAGCGAGGCGACCTGGTCGGCGGTCTGGCGCTTGATGGCGGCGACGGGCGGTGCTGCTCCTCCCTCACCATAGTTCGATGGGAGCTCGTGGCAAACGGGCGGTGGTCTTTTTCTTGCAACATGGAGGATGTTGCAAGAAAGATTTTCTACAACATTAGTGATGTTGCAAAACTTTCTTCAATAACACATGTATAAAGGTGAAGACAGTTTTTTTGCAACGTTACCTTCGTTGTAGAAAAATTCTGCAACAATAGCTTTGTTGCAAAAGTTTTGCAGCATGAACTCTGTTGCAAACGTCTGAGCGTAATATCATCTTTGTTTCAAAGCTGGTAGCTGAATCTAACCGCCCCCCGTGTTGAATCCTATGGTTCGTGAGGCGACGGATCTTTTAAAAGGATCCGCCAACCGACGTGTAGCGTTGCCCTTTTTTATCAATGTCGTAGGGAATTGGCCAATTAGATGTCGTAAGGGCATCCCCAACGCCGACCCTCAAACCAACCACATCTGTCCGAACAGCGGTAGCCATCCAACATGAGCCTATATCAGTTCACTCGGTGGTTCGGACGCGTTTTCTCCCGTAAACCGGAGACCAACGTGGGAGGGGGGGAGCTTTGCGAGAGTCCGGACCTCTACCGCTCTCGCTTCTGTGCGGCGTGGCCCACCCAAACTCCTTCTCCCTCGCTCGCATGCGTTCCCGCCCGGCTTCAGCTGCCTGCATTCATGCCACTGTAGGGTGGCCGCTCCCCGTTGAAGAGCGGACGCGGCCTCTCACTGGCGCTGGCATTGAAGCAGCTCGCCGGCCAAGGGCGCTGCCCGCGGCGCGTCCTCGGTGTCCACACTTGTTCAGTGCTGAAGAGATGTTACTGGACGGGGCGGAACAGGACGGATATCTACGACGACCGTTAAAGGCCCCTCCGTCCGTATGCCGCCATTAGGCAGGCTCGCCGGCCGAGAAACCCACTTTGGCACCGCGCATTCGGACGCCTGGCCTCACCGAAATCCACTATTTAAAGGCGGCCACACCCGGTTAACTCCATGCCACAACACAAGCCGCTCCCACATCCTCCTTCCTTGCACTGCATCTGCCATGACTGCAGGCGGCGAAGCTCTGTGGGAGAGCCTTTCCACTGAGATGAAGCACGCGGTGGCCGCCCTTGCTGCCGCCTAGCAGAGTCGCCGTGCCAGCCGAATCTAGGTCGGCTTGCCATCCAACTCGCCCGAGATCTCCGACGACGATGACGAGAGCACAATGGAGATGAGATCCGACGACACCGCCCCGGCTCCCGTGCCTCTTGTGCATGCCGTCTTCGCCAAGGAGCAGGTGCAGGCGCACTACAACACCGGCATGGCAGAGGTGCAACCTGTTGGGGAACGTAGTAATTTCAAAAAATTTCCTACGCACACGCAAGATCATGGTGATGCATAGCAACGAGAGGGGAGAGTGTGATCTACATACCCTTGTAGACCGATAGCGGAAGCGTTAGCACAACGCGGTTGATGTAGTCGTACGTCTTCACGGCCCGACCGATCAAGCACCGAAACTACGGCACCTCCGAGTTTTAGCACACGTTCAGCTCGATGACGATCCCCGGACTCTGATCCAGCAAAGCGTCGGGGAAGAGTTCCGTCAGCACGACGGCATGGTGACAATCTTGATGTTCTACCGTCGCAGGGCTTCGCCTAAGCACCGCTACAATATTATCGAGGATTATGGTGGAAGGGGGCACCGCACACGGCTAAGAATATGATCATGAGGATCAACTTATGTCTCTATGGGGTGCCCCCTGCCCCCTTATATAAAGGAGTGGAGGAGGGGAGGGCTGGCCCTCTCTATGGCGCGCCCTAGGGGAGTCCTACTCCCACCGGGAGTAGGATTCCCCCTTTCCTAGTCCAACTAGGAGTCCTTCCATGTAGTAGGAGTAGGAGACAAGGAAGGGGAAGAGGGAAGAGAAGGAAGGAGGGGGCGCAGCCCCTCCCCCTAGTCCAATTCGGACTAGGCCTTGGGGGGGGGGGGGCGGCCTGCCTCTCCCTCTCCCCTAAAGCCCAATAAGGCCCATATACTTCTTCTCCCGTATTCCCGTAACTCCCCGGTACTCCGAAAAATACCCGAACCACTCGGAACCTTTCCGATGTCTGAATATAGTCATCCAATATATCGATCTTTACGTCTCGACCATTTCGAGACTCCTCGTCATGTCCCCAATCTCATCTGGAACTCCGAACTCCTTCGGTACATCAAAACTCATAAACTCATAATATAACTGTCATCGAAACCTTAAGCGTGCGGACCCTATGGGTTCGAGAATAATGTAGACATGACCGAGACACGTCTCCGGTCAATAACCAATAGCGGAACCTGGATGCTCATATTGGCTCCCACATATTCTACGAAGATCTTTATCGGTCAGACCACATAACAACATACGTTGTTCCCTTTGTCATCGGTATGTTACTTGCCCGAGATTCGATCGTCGGTATCTCAATACCTAGTTCAATCTCGTTACCGGCAAGTCTCTTTACTTGTTTCGTAATACATCATCTCGCAACTAACTCATTAGTTGCAATGCTTGCAAGGCTTATGTGATGTGCATTACCGAGAGGACCTAGAGATACCTCTCCGACAATCGGAGTGACAAATCCTAATCTCGAAATACGCCAACCCAACATGTACCTTTAGAGACACCTGTAGAGCTCTTTTATAATCACCCAGTTACGTTGTGACGTTTGGTAGCACACAAAGTGTTCCTCCGGCAAACGTGAGTTGCATAATCTCATAGTCATAGGAACATGTATAAGTCATGAAGAAAGCAATAGCAACATACTAAACGATCGGGTGCTAAGCTAATGGAATGGGTCATGTCAATCACATCATTCTCCTAATGATGTGATCCCGTTAATCAAATAACAACTCTTTTGTTTATGGTTAGGAAACATAACCATCTTCGATTAACGAGCTAGTCAAGTAGAGGCATACTAGTGACACTCTGTTTGTCTATGTATTCACACATGTATCATGTTTCCGGTTAATACAATTCTAGCATGAATAATAAACATTTATCATGATATAAGGAAATAAATAATAACTTTATTATTGCCTCTAGGGCATATTTCCTTCAGTCTCCCACTTGCACTAGAGTCAATAATCTAGTTCACATCGCCATGTGATTCAACACTAAGAGTTCACATCACCATGTGATTAACACTCATAGTTCACATCGTCATGTGACCTATACCCAAAGGGTTTACTAGAGTCAATAATCTAGTTCACATCATTTATGTGATTAACACCCAAAGAGTACTAAGGTGTGATCATGTTTTGCTTGTGAGATAATTTTAGTCAACGGATCTGTCACATACAGATCCGTAAGTATTTTGCGAATTCTATGTCTACAATGCTCTGCACGGAGCTACTCTAGCTAATTGCTCCCACTTTCAATATGTATCTAGATCGAGACTTAGAGTCATCCAGATCTGTGTCAAAACTTGCATCGACGTAACTTTTTACGACAAACCTTTTGTCACCTCCATAATCGAGAAATATTTCCTTATTCCACTAAGGATAATTTTGACCAATGTCTAGTGATCTACTCTTAGATCACTATTGTACTCCCTTGCTTAACATAGTGTAGGGTATACAATAGATCTGGTACACATCATGGCATACTTTATAGAACCTATGGCTGAGGCATAGGGAATGACTTTCATTCTCTTTCTATCTTCTGCCGTGGTCGGGCTTTGAGTCTTACTCAATTTCATACCTTGTAACACAGCCAAGAACTCTTTCTTTGACTGTTCCATTTTGAACTACTTCAAAATATTGTCAAGGTATGTACTCATTGAAAAAACTTATCAAGCGTCTTGATCTATCTCTATAGATTTTGATGCTTAATATGTAAGCAGCTTCACCGAGGTCTTTCTTTGAAAAAACTTCTTTAAAAACACTCCTTTATGCTTTGCAGAATAATTCTACATTATTTCTGATCAACAATATGTCATTCACATATACTTATCAGAAATGCTGTAGTGCTCCCACTCACTTTCTTGTAAATACAGGCTTCACCACAAGTCTGTATAAAACTATATGCTTTGATCATACTATCAAAGTGTTTATTCCAACTCCGAGAGGCTTGCACCAGTCCATAAATGGATCGCTGGAGCTTGCACACTTTGTTAGCTCCTTTTGGATCGACAAAACCTTCCGGCTGCATCATATACAACTCTTCTTCCAGAAATCCATTAAGGAATGCAGTTTTGACATCCATTTGCTGGATTTCATAAAATGCGGCAATTGCTAACATGATTCGGACAGACTTAAGCATAGATATGAGTGAGAAACTCCTATCATAGTCAACACCTTGAACTTGTCGAAAACCTTTTTGCGACAATTCTAGCTTTGTAGATAGTAACACTACTATCAGCGTCCTCTTCCTCTTGAAGATCCATTTAATCTCAATGGCTCGCCGATCATTGGGCAAGTCAATCAAAGTCCATACTTTGTTCTCATACATGGATCTCATCTTAGATTTCATGGCCTCAAGCCATTTCGCGGAATCTAGGCTCATCATCGCTTCCTGATAGTTCGCAAGTTCGTCATGGTCTAGTAACATGACTTCCAGAACAGGATTATCGTACCACTTTGGTGCAGATCTCACTCTGATTTACCTACGAGATTCGGTATTAACTTGATCTGAAGTTACATGATTATCATCATTAGTCTTCCTCACTAATTGGTGTAGTAGTCACAGGAACAGATTTCTTGTGATGAACTACTTTTCAATAAGGGAGAAGGTACAATTACCTTATCAAGTTCTACTTTCCTCCCACTCACTTCTTTCAAGAGAAACTCCTTCTCTAGAAAGGATCCATTCTTAGCAACGAATGTCTTGCCTTCGGATCTGTGATAGAAGGTGTACCCAATAGTCTCCTTTGGGTATCCTATGAAGACATATTTCTCCGATTTGGGTTTGAGCTTATCAGGATGAAACTTTTTCATATAAGCATCACAATCCCAAACTTTAAGAAACGACAACTTTGGTTTCTTGCCAAACCACAGTTCAGATTGTGTCGTCTCAACGGACTTAGATGGTGCCCTTTTAAACGTGAATGCAGTTGTCTTTAATGCATAACCCCAAAACGATAGGGGTAGATTGGTAAGAGATATCATAGATCGCACCATATCTAATAAAGTACGGTTATGATGTTCGGACACACCATTATGCTGTGGTGTTCCAGGTGGCGTGAGTAGTGAAACTATTTCACATTGTTTTAACTGAAGGCCAGACTCGTAACTCAAATATTTTACCTCTGCGATCATATCATAGAAACTTTTATTTTCTTGTTACGATGATTCTCCACTTCACTCTGAATTTTTTTCAAATATTTCAGACTTGTGTTTCATTAAGTAGATATACCCATATCTGCTCAAATCATCTGTGAAGGTCAGAAAATAATGATACCCGCCACGAGCCTTAACACTTATCGGATCTCATACATCAGTATGTATTATTTCCAATAAGTCAGTTGCTCGCTCCATAGTTCCGGAGAACGACGTTTTAGTCATCTTGCCCATGAGGCATGGTTCGCAAGCATCAACTGATTCATAATCAAGTGATTCCAAAACCCATTAGCATGGAGTTACTTCATGCGCTTTACACCAATATGACCTAAATGGCAGTGCCACAAATAAGTTGCACTATCATTATTAACTTTGCATATTTTGGTTTCAATATTATGATTATGTGTATCACTACGATCGAGATCCAACGAACTATTTTCATTGGGTGTGTAACCATATAAGGTTTTATTCATGTAAACAGAACAACAATTTATTCTCTTACTTAAATGAATAACCGTATTACAATAAACATGATCAAATCATATTCATGCTCAATGCAAACACCAAATAACACTTATTCAGGTTCAACACTAATCCCGAAAGTATAGGGAGTGTGCGATGATGATCATATCAATCTTGGAACCACTTCCAACACACATCATCACTTCACCCTTAACTAGTCTCTGTTTATTCTGCAACTCCCATTTCGAGTTACTAATCTTAGCAACTGAACTAGTATCAAATACTGAGGGGTTGCTATAAACACTAGTAAAGTACAGATCAATAACATGTATATCAAATATACTTATGTTCACTTTGCCATCCTTCTTATCTGCCAATCACTTGGGGTAGTTCCGCTTCCAATGACCAGTCCCTTTGCAGTAGAAACACTTAGTCTCAGGCTTAGGACCAGACTTGGGCTTCTTCACTTGAGCAGCAACTTGCTTGCTGTTCTTCTTGAAGTTCCCCTTCTTCCCTCTGCCCTTTTCTTGAAACTAGTGGTCTTGTCTACCATCAACACTTGATATTTTTCTCGATTTCTACCTTCATCAATTTCCACATTACGAAGAGTTTGGGAATCGTTTCTGTTATCCCTTGCATATCATAGTTCATCACGAAGTTCTACTAACTTGGTGATGGTGACTAGAGAATTCTGTCAATCACTATCTTATCTGGAAGATTAACTCCCACTTGATTCAAGCGATTGTAGTACTCAGACAATCTGAGCACATGCTCACTAGTTGAGCGATTCTCCTCCATCTTTTAGCTATAGGACTTGTTGGAGACTTCATATCCCTCAACTCGGGTATTTGCTTGAAATATTAACTTCAACTCCTGGAACATCTCATATGTTCCATGACGTTCAAAACATCTTTGAAGTCCCGATTCTAAGCCATTAAGCATGGTGCACTAAACTATCAAGTAGTCATCATATTGAGCTAGCCAAACGTTCATAACGTCTGCATCTGCTCCTGCAATAGGTCCGTCACCTAGCGGTGCATCAAGGACATAATTCTTCTGTGCAGCAATGAGGATAAACCACAGATCACGGATCCAATCCGCATCATTGCTACTAACATCTTTCAACACAATTTTCTCTAGGAACATATCAAAATAAACACAGGGAAGCAACAAAGCGAGCTATTGATCTACAACATAATTTGCAAAATACTACCAGGACTAAGTTCATGATAAATTTAAGTTCAATTAATCATATTACTTAAGAACTCCCACTTAGATAGACATCCTTCTAATCCTCTAAGTGATTACGTGATCCAAATCAACTAAACCATGTCCGATCATCATGTGAGATGGAGTAGTTTCATTGGTGAACATCGCTAAGTTGATCATATCAGCTATATGATTCACGCTCGACCTTTTGGTCTCCGTGTTCCGAGGCCATATCTGTATATGCTTGGCTCGTCAAGTATAACCTGAGTATTCTGCCTGTGCAACTGTTTTGCACCCGTTGTATTTGAACGTAGAGCCTATCACACCCGATCATCACGTGGTGTCTTAGCACGAAGACCTTTGGCAACGGTGCATACTCAGGGAGAACACTTCTTGATAATTAGTGAGAGATCATCTTATAATGCTACCGTCAATCAAAGCAAGATAAGATGCATAAAAGATAAACATCACATGCAATCAATATAAGTGATATGATATGGCCACCATCATCTTGTGCTTGTGATCTCCATCTTCGAAGCACCGTCAGGATCACCATCGTCACCGGTGCGACATCTTGATCTCCATCGTAGCATCGTTGTCGTCTCGCCAATCTTATGCTTCCACGACTATCGCTCCCGCTTAGTGATAAAGTAAAGCATTACAGTGTGATTGCATTGCATACAATAAAGCGACAACCATATGGCTCCTGCCAGTTGCCGATAACTCGGTTACAAAACATGATCATCTCATACAATAAAATTTAGCATCATGTCTTGACCATATCACATCACAACATGCCCTGCAAAAACAAGTTAGACGTCCTCTACTTTGTTGTTGCAAGTTTTACGTGGCTGCTACGGGCTTAAGCAAGAACCAATCTTACCTACGCAGCAAAACCACAATGATAGTTTGTCAAGTTGGTGCTGTTTTAACCTTCGCAAGGACCGGGCGTAGCCACACTCGGTTCAACTAAAGTTGGAGAAACTGTCACCCGCTAGCCACCTTTGTGCAAAGCACGTCGGGAGAACCGGTCTCGCGTAAGCGTACGCGTAATGTCGGCCCGGGCCGCTTCGTCCAACAATACCGCCGAACCAAAGTATGACATGCTGGTAAGCAGTATGACTTATATCGCCCACAACTCACTTGTGTTCTACTCGTGCATATAACATCAACACATAAAACCTAGGCTCGGATGCCACTGTTGGGGAACGTAGTAATTTCAAAAAAAAAAAATCCTACGCACACGCAAGATCATGGTGGAGAGTGTGATCTACGTACCCTTGTAGACCGACAGCGGAAGCGTTAGCACAACGCGGTTGATGTAGTCGTACGTCTTCACGGCCCGACCGATCAAGCACCGAAACTACGGCACCTCCGAGTTTTAGCATACGTTCAGCTCGATGACGATCCCCGGACTCCGATCCAGCAAAGCGTCGGGGAAGAGTTCCGTCAGCACGACGGCGTGGTGACGATCTTGATGTTCTACCGTCGCAGGGCTTCGCCTAAGCACCGCTACAATATTATCGAGGATTATGGTGGAAGGGGGCACCGCACACGGCTAAGAATATGATCACGAGGATCAACTTGTGTCTCTATGGGGTGCCCCCTGCCCCCGTATATAAAGGAGTGGAGGAGGGGAGGGCCGGCCCTCTCTATGGCGCGCCCTAGGGGAGTCCTACTCCCACCGGGAGTAGGATTCCCCCTTTCCTAGTCCAACTAGGAGTCCTTCCATGTAGTAGGAGTAGGAGACAAGGAAGGGGAAGAGGCAAGAGAAGGAAGGAGGGGGCGCAGCCCCTCCCCCTAGTCCAATTTGGACTAGGCCTTGGGGGGCGCGCGGCCTGCCTCTCCCTCTCCCCTAAAGCCCAATAAGGCCCATATACTTCTTCTCCCGTATTCCCGTAACTCCCCGGTACTCCGAAAAATACCCGAACCACTCGGAACCTTTCTGATGTCCGAATATAGTCGTTCAATATATTGATCTTTACGTCTCGACCATTTCGAGACTCCTCGTCATGTCCCCAATCTCATCCGGGACTCCGAACTCCTTCGGTACATCAAAACTCATAAACTCATAATATAACTGTCATCGAAACCTTAAGCGTGCGGACCCTACGGGTTCGAGAACAATGTAGACATGACCGAGACACGTCTCCGGTCAATAACCAATAGCGGAACCTGGATGCTCATATTGGCTTCCACATATTCTACGAAGATCTTTATCGGTCAGACCGCATAACAACATACGTTGTTCCCTTTGTCATCGGTATGTTACTTGCCCGAGATTCGATCGTCGGTATCTCAATACCTAGTTCAATCTCGTTACCGGCAAGTCTCTTTACTCGTTTCGTAATATATCATCTCGCAACTAACTCATTAGTTGCAATGCTTGCAAGGCTTATGTGATGTGCATTACCGAGAGGGCCCAGAGATACCTCTCCGACAATCAGAGTGACAAATCCTAATCTCGAAATACGCCAACCCAACATGTACCTTTGGAGACACCTGTAGAGCTCCTTTATAATCACCCAGTTACGTTGTGACGTTTGGTAGCACACAAAGTGTTCCTCCGGCAAACGGGAGTTGCATAATCTCATAGTCATAGGAACATGTATAAGTCATGAAGAAAGCAATAGCAACATACTAAACGATCGGGTGCTAAGCTAATGGAATGGGTCATGTCAATCACATCATTCTCCTAGTGATGTGATCCCGTTAATCAAATAACAACTCTTTTGTTTATGGTTAGGAAACATAACCATCTTCGATTAACAAGCTAGTCAAGTAGAGGCATACTAGTGACACTCTGTTTGTCTATATATTCACACATGTATTATGTTTCCGGTTAATACAATTCTAGCATGAATAATAAACATTTATCATGATATAAGAAAATAAATAATAACTTTATTATTGCCTCTAGGACATATTTCCTTCACAACCTGCGTTGGCTCCTATGTCGGTGTTCCAGCAGGCGCAGGAGGAACAACGGTACAACATGTCCCTCCGAGAGAAGCACCACTGGCAGAGGGCCAGATCGACGGTGAGTGCGCGAATGAGGAAGTTGTGGCGGCCATGGCCGCGGCAACCCCAACTTCGTCGCGGAGCAGCGTGCGATCTACGAGGCCGTCCGCGCTCAAGCCATCGCTCGGCAGGAAGCGGCAGCCGCGGAGGCGTGGCTGCAAGTGACCGCGAATGAGAACAACGTCAATTGTGCCTCATATGCGCCGTCGACGAACTATTGGGCGGCCCGGTTGGACGACGACGGCGCCAGCGGCACTATCTCCATCCTGGACCTCACGTCCACCGACGACGGACAGGTCGCGGACTCCTCCAATGATGAGTAGGCCATGGGAGGCGCCGGGCCCTGGTGTCCCATGTAGGCCGGTCCGCCTCTCGTGTTCTAATCTTCTTTGCCGAAGACCGCACCTTCACTTCACGGGTCATATTGTCGGTGCTCATGAACACGGTGGATGGAGGACGACAAGGGCTTGGACGCCAGCCGCCGCTGTCGTAGGATAGGTTTAGGATCGTTTTTTTTGTTCTAAATGTTCGAAATCTAATGAAAATCCGCCGTGTTTGCATGAATGTTGGCATGTTTATATGAAATCCGAACGTTCTTGCATGAATTTTATCTGGTTTGTTGAAAAAGAGTTTAAAATATATGCGGGCAACGTTGGATGGCGGTCTCTCGCATCCATGTCCGTGAACTGGTCCCCCTTCTCTGCGAACGGATGCATTAGAAAATTTACGGGTTGCCGTTGAAGATGCCCTAACTTTTACACCATAATTCGTGCAATTCGTACACAACTAACCAAACCTTTTTCTTTCCTTTTTTGCTTCTTTGGAGCACTATCTCTTTTTTATTTTTGATTGACAAACGGAGCACTGATCTCTGATTGCCAAGGGAGGCGTCCAAATCAAGCAACAGAAAGTCAAATTCACTGCAACTCTGAGATTGATTCATCTTGGTCCTTTGTCCTGGTTTCAGGAACAGGGGAGTCGTGAAACACGGGAGCCTTTTATCAGCTTTGTTAACAGGAAAAGAAAAGGATTTTGATCGCCTGCTTTGGCCCTCTAGTGCTCAGATAATACTAGGCGTGGAGAAATGGAGATTCCTTCTCATCGGCGCCAGATTTCAGATCTAAGGATGCAATTTTAAGGTAGAGCAAGGACACTGACCCCTCAAGCTCGCGCTCTTCCATGGAAATAATAACTATAGTTTTTTCTTTTATCGGAGGAGTAGGTCATGCATCTATTTATCCTGCTGATTGGCCTTCCAATATTCCATTGCTGAATCCTGCACAAGCTGATAACAGACACTACAGACAAGACGACCCTGGAGTTTTAATCACGAGGGACGAAGTGGCCTCTGCGCGTCACTGTGATGGAGATATGCAGCACACAAGAAAAGCATGCGGCATTGGAAAGCAAATCGAGGCTTATCTATGCTGGCTTGTCAAGTGTAGCTTATTTTTGGACT
Source organism: Triticum dicoccoides (assembly GCF_002162155.2). NCBI lineage: Eukaryota > Viridiplantae > Streptophyta > Magnoliopsida > Poales > Poaceae > Triticum > Triticum dicoccoides. The sequence continues at coordinate 484,391,157 of NC_041384.1, read as the reverse complement.
CGGAGCCATATTAGTTGTTGCTCTGATTGATTGCATCTAACACTGAAATACGTCTTAGATACATTTATTTTAATATAAATTTGTACTAAAATTGAGACTTTTATTTTAAAAGACGAAGAGAGTACCTATGTACTACCAGTGGCAAAATCCTACAAGAAATGGTAAAGTTCGTTTTTCCAATGAGCTAGATCTACGGCCGCGGTCCTGTCAGTCAGAGCAATTCCAATGGAACGACCCATTTCGTACGTTGCCGTCTGTTTGGGTTGGCGCGGATAAAAAAGGCCCAACGCACCGATCCAAACTCAAATCGAGTCCGCTTCGTATCCACGCCGACGCATTTGTAGCCCAAATTTGTGCCTCAAATGCGTCGGCGTGGACGTGGAACGGACGCCACGCGCGCTTTCTCGGTGTCCGCCCCGTCCCCACCTGGTGGTCGTTCAACTGCCCGCGGCCTTCTTGGTCAGTTTATTTATGACCTCGAGCCCACGCGCTAGCGACGACGGTCGTCCTTTTTTAGCCGACCGTGCGACGGGGCTGTCCTGATCCGCTTCTAGCCAGCCCTCGTCCCCATCTAGCCACACTCTGTTCCCCCGCCGCCGGCAAACCCTACCCACCCAGCGAAGCCAGATGGGGCTCTTCTTCGGTGCCGCCAGCAGCAAGGCCAAGGGCAAGGCCCCCGCCATTCCATTTCCCCCGGAGTTCTTCCCGTCTCCACCGGCGCCAGCTCGTCGGCCGAGGCAGCGCGTCAACGTGCCAGTGCACCAGGCGGAGTGGCACTGGCAGCACCGCGTGCCTCTCCTGTACCCCGACACCACCCTGCCGCATGACTGGCACCTGGATCCGGAGAGGATCCCAGTGTCGGCGGCGCCGCGGTCGGCTAGGGCGCACGCGGAGGAGGTGCGGCACCGGCGGGCGCTCCTTATGCCGGAGCAACGCCACGACCCCGCCTACGCAACCGCTCGTCCAATTGGGCTTGATGGTTTGCCTTCAAGCACGAGGAGGCGAGGTGACACGGTGTTCGCGAAGTCGACCGCGGTATGCCGCCGCCCCCGCTCGTCGTGCGCGAGGAGGACCAGGAAGCAAAGGCCGCCTACCAGGCGGCCATTGCGGTGGTCTACCAGGAGAGCGAGGAGGACGAGCGGCACGGAGGGTGATGTCGGGCGAGGAAGAGGAGGCGGCGTACGAGGCGGCCATGGCCCTCTCCGCGGCGGGCGACTGCGTCCTGCCGCCTGTGGCCCCGCCGTCCCCTATCAAAGCCGAGCCGGTGCCGGAGCCGTCCCCCATCGAGCGCTACTCCTGGACGGGTGTCGTGGGTGAGTGGGTCAGCGTGCCGCCAGTCTGGATGGGGGTGATGCCGGCGCAGAAGGCGGTGTACCTCGAGCAGTGACGCCAGCGACGGCTGGCCGAGGAGCGTCGCCACGGGTAGTACCTCGAGATGCTCGAGCGCGACGCCGGGGACAAGCAGCGCGAGGCCTAGGAGGAGGCGTGCCAGGCCACGGCGGCACAAACCCTGCCCGACAAGAACGCCCTCTAGAACACGGCGTTCCCCTGGGCCGGCCCTGCGCCGACACTCATCGCCCTCACGGACTGCGAGGACGCCGCCTAGAGGAGCGCGCCACCTCGTAGTTTAGTTTGTTTTTAATTTTCATTAATGCAAATATGGACGCGTGGACTCTCGCCGGCCTTCGTGGCCGGCTTTAATGTTTAATTGATGTTGTTTTATTTTAAAAATGCATGTATTTCTTTTCTTTTCTCGCACCGTCAAAATGGGTCGGACCAGCGTTGGGCGCATGCGCCGACCCAACGTTTGACACCCTAGCCCTGATGATTCAAGAACGCCCTGACTTCAAGACACTCGATCCGTCTGACATACTTGAAAGGCTCAACACACATGAGTTTCAGCTTTCTGAGAAAAGAGACATCTACGGTCCCAACTATGGGCGAACTCGTGCCTTGAAGGCAAAAGCCGTCTCCTCATCTGAAGAAGAATCTGACAGCAGTTCTGATGATCCTGAAGACATTGGAAAGGAGCTTGCTATGCTTGTGAAGAAGTTCCAAAAATACACCAAGAAGAAGGGCTTCAGAAAGTCTTCACGATCAAGCTCAAGGAATGATGAAGCTTCTGCTCATGACTACAAGAAGAGAACATGCCACAAGTGCAAGAAACCTGGCCACTATATCTCCGAGTGTCCGTAGTGGGACAATGACAACAAGAAGAAGAAGAAGAAGAAGAAGAAGAAGAAGAAGAGCAAGGAGTATGATTCTGACGACAATAAGAAGAAGAAATACTCAAAGTCTTCTTCCAAGTCTTCCTCAAAGTCTTCATCACACAAGAAGAGCTCATCTGGCAAGGCTCGTGCGTTTGTTGGCAAGGAAATGGATTCAGAGGAGGAGTCCACTTCTGAGGAGGCGGAGGTGGAGTCTGAGGAGGAGTTCGATTCTGGCGTTGCAGGTCTGGCTACAATATATGTTGCCAAGTCCATCTTCAACACTGAAGGCAATGACTTCATCACTGACGCTGATGCAAATGACAAGGACTACTCCGCTCCCACCTACTGCTTCATGGCACGCGGTGCCAAGGCAAACACACGCACTACTCACTATCAAACATCCAGTGAAGATGACTTTGATTGTGGTTCCAAACCCAGCTACAAAACACTTGCTAAAATTGCAACTGAACAACAGAAAGCTATGGAACATATTCAAAAACTGCTAGACAAAAGCGATGACCTGTTAGACGCTGAAATGACTTGATCTCAGTCCTTAATTGAAGACATAAAAAATCTTCATGCTAAGCATGAGGAACTTGAAAGTCGTCATGAAACGCTCTCAACAACTCATGAAAAGCTTTCCTATGATTATCTTCAAAGGAAGCAAGATCTTGAGAAATTGAGAGCGGCTCATGAAGATCTCAAAAGGAAAACAAGTCACTTCGCGCCAAACAGACCAGTTCCGCTCAAGAAGGATTTGAACCACCATGTCTTAAATGCATTGAGCGTGACAACGCTACTTCTATTGCTGGATGTTCTACTGCTGCTACTATTGCAATATCTTCAACTGTTGATGTGGTAACTAACCCCTCTGCTGAGGATACCACTGCTATTGCTGATGAAAATGCTAGGTTGAAGACATTGCTTGAAACAGGGATGTACAAAAGTCTCAAAGGGCATCAGACACTATGTGATGTCCTCAAAAGGCAGATCCTGAACCGAAACCCTAGGAAAGAGGGTGTTGGGTTCGAAAGGAAAATGAATGCTGATGGCTCTTACTGGAAACCTGAGCAGTACCCCAAAACCACATGGGTTGTTGCAAAGGAACCTTCAGTGGATCCATCCACCCTATCTGGCTTCACTTGTGCTAATCCCATTGTTATTGATGAATCCTTTGATGCAAACTATAAACTGTTTAAGAATCAGAATGGTGAAGTGTTTGCCAGGTATATTAGTACTAACTGTAGGAATGGGCCACCTATGAAGAAAGTCTAGGTGCCGAAAAAGTGTTTGGAGAATCTTCCTGTGAATGTCGTCATGACACCCCAAGTGAAGAAGACAAACCCCAGACCACAGGCTTCATATGGTCCAAAGGCTTCATACAGACAAAGGACTCACCTAAGTCGCACTAACGCAAATGTTTTGAAGGGAAACCATACTCAGGCCTATGAATATGAGCTCGTTTCATCAAACCGCGATGTTCATAAGACCAAGAACTACTCTGCTTATTCTTATGAGTACTATTGTCCTCCTGCAAGACTATTTGCTAGGGCTCCAAAGCCAAAGTTCTCAGATGCTGCACTTAGACTCATTGCTTCGAAGCCACCCTTGAAGATGTGGGTGGCTAAGAAAGCTTAACTCTCTTTTGCAGGGAAAGGTCTCCAGCCAAAAATCAAATGCGTCTGAAGCTATTGCTGGGGACCTTAAACATCTTGTAGGGTGCAAGATCAAATGCCCAAATGGTCTTATTATGTATTTTGTTCCTGAGTCGCTTGCTACTTGCCCTATCAGTCCTAACCTCGATCTAAGCTTTCATAATCCACTTGCTCATCAAATGTTTATGCTTCACAATTCTCTTCGTGAAGCCTATCCCCCTAACTGCACTGTAGGGTATGACACCAGCTGCTTCAGAATGGATTATTGATAGTGGGTGTACTAATCACATGACTGGCAAGCGAAGTCTTCTCATGGACTCAACTTTACGTCCATCTGACAAGAGTCACATCACATTTGTTGATACTGGTAAAAGCAAGGTATTGGGTCTAGGTAGAGTTGCAATCTCAAGGGATCAACACATGGATAAAGTGATGCTTGTTGAATCCCTTGGTTTCAACTTAATGTCTGTCTCAATGCTTTGCGATTTAAACATGATTGTGATATTTGGAAAATATTGTTTTCTTGTTATAATGGAATTTGACAAGTCTCTAGTCTTTGAAGGGTATCGGAAAGATGATTTGTACATGGTAGATTTCTCAGCAGGACCACAGCTTGCCGTATGTCTTCTAGCAAAAGTTTTATAATGCTGGCTCTGGCATCGGAGGCTAGGACATGCTGGCATGAGGAACTTGCACACTCTTGCAAAGAAGAAGCATGTCATAGGCATCAAGGGCATCAAGTTCAAGAAGGATCACCTATGCAGTGCCTGTGAAGCTGGAAAGATGACGAGGGCCAAGCATCCCTCGAAGACAATCATGACAACGACTCAACCCTTCGAACTGCTACACGTGGACCTCTTCAGTCCCACTCACTACTCAACTCTTCCTACTACTGCTTGTCTCTATGGCTTCGTCATTGTTGATGATTATTCAAGATATACTTCGGTGCATATAATCCTCTACAAGACTGAAGTGCAGGATGTCTTCAGACGCTTCGCCAATCGAGCCATGAACAACTATGGTGTCAAGATCAAGCACATCAGAAGTGACAATGGCACTGAATTTAAGAACACTGGCCTCGACACTTATCTTGATACTTTGGGCATCACTCATGAATTCTCAGCTCCGTACACGCCGCAGCAGAATGGCGTCGTGGAACGCAAGAACAGAACACTTATTGAGATGGCCCGGACGATGCTCGATGAATACAAGACTCCAAGAAAGTTTTGACCTGAAGCCATTGACACTGCATGCCATATCATCAACCGTGTTTATCTTCACAAGCTTCTGAACAAAACATCCTATGAGCTCCTCACTGGTAAGTAGCCAAATGTCAGTTACTTCAGAGTATTTGGTGCCAAGTGCTGGATCAAGGATCCACATCACACTTCAAAATTTGCACCGAAAGCACATGAAGGTTTTATGCTTGGATACGGAAAGGATTCACACTCCTACAGAGTCTTCAACCTCTTTCACTATAAAGTGGTTGAAACTATGGATGTGCGGTTCGATGAGACTAACGGCTCGCAAAGAGAGCACCTGCCAAATGTGCTAGATGAGGTTCCATCCAGTGAAACCATCAAGCTTATGGGAACTGGAGAAATCATACCGTCTGAAGCTCGTCCTGAAGAGGAACTCATCATCTCTGCGCCTGATCAACCTGAAGACAATGCTCAGCCCGAAGACAATCCTTCTAACGATGATAATGATCAGCAAGAGAAAAATCTTCGTCCTATTCATCCTCGTGTTGCAAATGAAGTACAGATTGAGAGAATAATTGACAGCATCAATGCACCAGGTCCACTCACTCGTTCAAGGGCAACACAACTAGCAAATTTTTGTGGACACTTGGCATTTGTCTCAATATCTGAACCCAAGAAAGTGGATGAAGCCTTCATGGAACCAGAATGGATTCAAGCTATGCAAGAAGAGCTTCAACAGTTTGAGTTGAATAATGTATGGGAACTGGTCAAGCGTCCTGATCCTCGTAAGCACAATATCATAGGCACTAAATGGATATATCGCAACAAGCAAGATGAGCATGGTCAAGTTGTCAGAAACAAAGCTCGTCTCATTGCTCAAGGATACACTCAAGTTGAAGGAATTGACTTCAATGAAACATTTGCTCCTGTGGCTAGGCTTGAAGCTATACGGATACTTCTGGCCTATGCAAATCATCATAACATTCTTCTATATCAAATGGATGTGAAGAGCGCCTTTCTCAATGGCAAGATTGAAGAAGAAGTGTATGTTGCACAACCATCTGGCTTTGAAGATCCAAAACATCTTGACATGGCTTACAAGCTCAACAAGGCACTGTATGGCCTTAATCAAGCCCCTCAAGCTTGGTATGACGCACTCAAAGACTTCCTGAAGAGCAACGGCTTCAAACCTGGTTCCCTGGATCCCACTCTCTTCACGAAGACATATGATGGCGAACTGTTTGTGTGCCAAATATATGTGGATGACATTATCTTCGGCTGCACTAATCAGAAATACAGTGATGAGTTTGGATACATGATGCAAGAGCAATATCAGATGTCCATGATGGGAGAGTTAAAATTCTTCCTTGGTCTTCAAATACGACAACAACACAACGGCATCTTCATATCTCAAGAGAAGTACCTCAAAGATTGCATGAAGAAGTTTGGAATGCAAGATTGCAAAGGCTACACGATGCCAATGCCAGCCAAACATCATCTGGGTCCCGATGACAATGGTAAAGAGTTCGATCAAAAGGTATACTGCTCCATGATTGGTTCTTTGCTTTATTTATGTGCATCTAGGCTAGATATCATGCTTAGTGTTTGCATGTGTGCCCGGTTCCAAGTGGCACCAAAGGAATCGCATCACTTAGCTGTGAAGCGAATTCTTCGATATTTGGCTCACACCCCAACACTAGGATTATGGTATCCAAAGGGCTGAGAGTTTAATCTAGTTGGATTCTCGGATGCTAATTATGCTGGTGACAAAGTGGATCGCAAGTCTACATCAAGCACATGTCACTTTCTGGGACGATCACTTGTATGTTGGTCTTCAAAGAAGCAGAACTGTGTATCTCTCTCCACTGCTGAATCTGAATACATTGCTACTGGATCTTGCTGCGCGTAGCTTCTATGGATGAAGCAAACACTCAAAGACTATGGCATTCATCTGAAGCAAGTACCACTCTACTGCGACAACGAGAGCGCCATCAAGATTGCTAACAACCCAGTTCAGCACTCGAAGACAAAGCACATTGAAATTCGTCATCACTTTCTCAGAGATCATGTCATGAAGGAAGATATTGATATCATACACGTCAACACTGAAGAGCAACTGTGTAACACCCTCGATGCGGCTATATCTCCCACATGTCGAAGCACGACTTAGAGGCATAACCGCATTGAAAGCAATGTCGCAAGTGAGGTAATCTTCACACAACCCATGTAATACATAAGGGAGAGAGTTACATAGTTGGCTTACAATCGCAACTTCACACAATACATGAATAAAGTATTACATCATCCAGATACAATCAGGGTCCCACTACGGAACCAAAATGAAAGAAGACTACCCCAAAAGCTACACAGATACCCGATCCACCCCAACTGGGCTCCACTACTGATAAACTAGAAATGGAACAACATAACGAACACGATCTTCATCGAGCTCCTCCTTGAGCTCGTTGCGTCACCTGCTCGGTAACATCGACACCTGCAAACTGGTTTTGAAAGTATCTGTGAGTCACGGGGACTCAGCAATCTCACACCCTCGCGATCAAGACTATTTAAGCTTACAGGAAGGGTAAAAGGTATGAGGTGGAGCTGCAGCAAGCGACTAGCATATATGGTGGCTAACATACGCAAATGAGAGCGAGAAGAGAAGGCAAAGCACGATCAAGAAACTATGATCAAGAAGTGATCCTAGGACAACCTACGTCAAGCATTACTCCAACACCGTGTTCACTTCCCGGACTCCGCTGAGAAGAGACCATCACGGTTACACACGCGTTTGGTGCATTTTAATTAAGTTAAGTTTCAGGTTTTTCTACAACCGGACATTAACAAATTCCCATCTTCCCATAACCGCGGGTACGGCTTTCGAAAGTTCAATCCCTACAGGGGTGTCCCAACTTAGCCCATCACAAGCTCTCATGGTCAGCAAAGGATATTCCTTCTCCCAAGACAATCCGATCAGGCTCGGCATCCAGGTTACAAGACATCCTCGACAATGGTAAAACAAGTCCAGCAAGACCGCCCAATGCGCCGACATCCTGATGGGAGCTGCACATATCTCGTTCTCAGGGCAACACCGGATGAACACTACGTACAGCTAAAACCAGCCCTCAAGTTTCCCCGA
>NC_041384.1:484377020-484382585 GCF_002162155.2 Triticum dicoccoides | reverse complement strand
ATTATAACCCAACCGCGTAAGGAACGCAAAATCCGGGAACATAACACCGATATGACGGAAACTAGGGCGGCAAGAGTGGAACAAAACACCAGGCATAAGGCCGAGCCTTCCACCCTTTACCAAGTATATAGATGCATTAATTAAATAAGAGATATTGTGATATCCCAACAAAATATCCATGTTCCAACATGGAACAAGCTACAATCTTCACCTGCAACTAACAACGCTATAAGAGGGGCTGAGCAAAGCGGTAACATAGCCAAACAACAGTTTGCTAGGACAAGGTGGGTTAGAGGCTTGGTTTAACAATATGGGAGGAATGATAAGCAAGTGGTAGGTATCGCAGCATAGGCTTAGCAAAAGAGCGAGCAACTAGCAAGCAAAGATAGAAGTGATTTCGAGGGTATGGTCATCTTGCCTGAAATCCCGCAAGGAAGAAGAACGAGTCCATGAAGAAGACAAACGGACGCAGACGAATAGGTCCTCACAAACGCGACATTACCGGAACCAACCTGAAGAAGCAACACCGGAAAGAAGCACACAACATAGTAAACAAACCACACGTGAATAAGGTATGATATGCGGGATGCGGTATGCGGTGCATATGCATGATTTGGAAAGGAATGATTGAACCTGGCCTCAACTTGGAAATCCAAGAGTGCCACTGGAAAGGTGAGGTGATTTTGGTTGAAATCAATATAAAGATCACCGGAATTGGATGCACGGTTTGGAAAAAACATGATGATGCAATGCACATGATGACATGACAAGATGCAACACGCAAGCGAATGACATGGCAACGACAGCGAATAACTGGAGGACACCTGGCACATCGGTCTCGGGGTGTTACAACACTCCACCGCTACAAGAGGATCTTGTCCCGAGATCTAGAATGGCACCGGAGGGACAGCGGAAGAGAAATAGAAGAGGTAAAACTAAGTTGCTTCTTTGACAAACGAGTGAAACCAAAGAACCTTGCAAAGGTTAAGACATTTCGAGAAAATAATACAACGGAGGTGACAAAACTTGAAAAGAAACACTCTGTTAGAAAAGAGAAACAAGGAAGAACGAATTCGGACAGCACTCCGGTTGAAAAGAGATGAAAGACTTGATAAAATGAAAGAGCTTGAGAAAAGGGGCACAACACTCCGGTTAAAAGGATAAGCATGACAAGGACAAGAAGAAGGTTTGAAGAGAGCAACAACACAATGCCTCCGGGAGAAAGAAATAGAAGATAGATAATTGAAGTAGGAGAATGGAGAAGAAAATGCCAACTTCTGCGACAAAAGAGCTTGAAAAGGCATCTTTAGGAGAAGGGTTGAACGGAGTTGTTGGAGAACCAACGACGAAAAGAATAAGATTGATATGGTCTTATGGAATACATCTCAAATTATGAGGTGACAACCTGCCACTCACGGGAAAAAAAGAAAAAAAATTGGATTGGTATGAACAAGGAGACGAGAAACTTATTTCACCGGGAGGATAAATGAAGAACTTGGGTCATTTATAAGCACCATAATAGTAACAATCCTTTGGGAAGGCTTTAGGTGAAATATAACCCAAGATAACTCCAATGAATAGATCGATGGTTTAAAATACCTCATTCTTAATAACATGTGAATCATGAAACATGGACTCAAATTATTAAGAATGACATAATACCACATCCGCTGATATGGTAGAAAGAATTGCACTCCGGATTGCAAAACGAAGGAAACTTGAGCTCCTTAGAAAAGAATCTCGATGAACACTTCGAGAAGGAATATAAATCCTTGATGAACCATCATGTAGAACCTTCATGAGGAACTCCGGTAAACAAAAAGAATAACGAAAATAAAAAGAAGTTGGAAACACAAGGTGAAACCTTGTAATGATTTAGATGGATCTCTGTGACGAGATAATTGAGAGAACTTGGAACTCAGTGAAAAGAAAAGATGAATCAAGTTCGACCGAGAATTTTGATGAGGCTCCAGAATAAGGAATTGAATTTACTCGATGAAACAAGAATAAGAATTACATTATGCTTATCCTTCACAAATTAAATTGATGACAAACAATGGATTTGACACACTACTTATTCTTGTAGAAAGGATTAAGCGAGATATAGCTCAAAATTGGGAAGGTCTTCGACGAATCCACCGGTAGGATTGAAAACAACAAATGAATTGATATGATAACAAGGTAATAAGAATCTTGAACGAACCACCGTAAGAATTAAAAAAACGAACGAAGAAAAGATAAGGAAACACCGGGAAGAATTAGAAAATGAATGAAGATACTTGAGAACATCTAGATACATGAGAACGAAGGGATCACGAACTGATTAGAGATCACTTGAACGATGCACCGGTAAGATTTAGAGAAAGAGAGCTGAAAGCTGAGAATGAAAAAATCTGAGTTGATGGACTCCGGATAACAAACTGAGAAGACTCTTGAATTGCTCCGGATAGGTGAAAAGAATTCCCACAATCGAAAATAATTATGAGAGGATGGCAACAAGCTAGAATCACGAATCTTGAAGAGAATGGAGCAAGATTAAAGAGAAACTCTTCTTTGGTGTTCAAAATCCGAGAATGACGACGAGAAACACCACCATGAATTATTGAGGTACTCCGGAATGAAAAATAGAAAAGGTTGAGCGAATGATGAAAGAATTTTAAGATCTTGGAGAAAGGCATTTGACTGATGATAAATCATTCTTACGTCAAACTTCGAAAGATTTGGGAATAGCTCCGGGAAAATAGAGGAGTCAGGTAAGATCCTGGAAAAAGACCTGTGGGTTAGGGTCCAGTCAAAAGATACATCGTTGAACAATTTGAAAGAGAAATTGCGCTGGTTGAATAAATGGCTTGAATGAGATAACAACCTCAAAAGATCTTGAACGAATGCAGAGTGGAAACACGAATCTTCGAGATATCTTAGCACTCCGGAACAAATGAGTAGCGAGCGGGGAATGATTATGAGGTGCACCGGCATGAGAAGGTATTTGAAATGAGGAAAGGATATGATCAACCAAGCTTGAATTGGTTCCACCGGAGAAGAAAAAGAATGAGGAATGATGAACTTGAGGTTCCGTTAGGATCTTCATGAGAATCACCGAATAAGAATATTGACGAAAAAGGATGGAGAGACTTCACAAGAATAAAAGGATACTTGATTAAGAAATCTGGATCCTTGAAGAGAAAGGGAGGGTGGGCGGGAAAACAAAGGCAACTTGGAGATGAATGAAACAAACACCGTTGAGAAGACTTAAGTTGATCTTGCAGATGTTGAAATGATCGGATCCACTTGAAGAGAAACACGCCGGTTGAAAAGGATTGACATGACAATCTCGATTATCATGAAGGATTTGTATTCACATCGGAGTATGAGAACACCGTTTAGGAAAGGTAAGGAATCAACATTTGACTTCAAAGCAACTCGAATACCACAACTCAAAACAAAACAAAGGATTGGCTTGCAGAATAAGTCGGAACAAACATATGATAGAGATTTTGTCCGAAGTTTTTGTGGTGGGGACTACACGGGCTCGATCGTACAACACCATCATGTACAAGGCAGTGCACATGACATACGAAGCGTCCCCGAGTTGGCATAGCCATGGACTCTTTAAGACACAACGAGACCACTGTAAAACCAACCGTGGATAGGCGGACCACTAGACGTCGAACCCCAATTTTATATCATACATCTGTCGGAAAGATATCCTAAGAGCTACTTCAATTCCCACTTATAAACTCCCGAAATTTTCCGGTTATGCAATCAGGTGTTGGGGATACAGGGGAAGCATAATATCTCACCCAAAACTAGCAAATCCTACATCCAGCTGTATCCATCCTTCAACACATAACCAAGAAACCTTCGGAAATCGTTTACCTCAACCTTCGAAAAGCATTCGTTATACGAGTTATGGCAATACTCCTGAACTCCCGCCCTAGTACTGGGTGGCGTCGAGGTTATCTCACCAACAACTGCATAAAAGAGATTTTCAATGTCGGCGAAACTAATCTCAGGTATTCCAGAACTGCAACGATAAAATTGTGACGACAACACCTCGGAGCTCAACTCCCCGGGACACTGCCACAACCCCTAAATGATAGGAGGCACCAAGAACAATGTTCTCGTCACAAATCGATCGGAACGATTCCAAGATACCCGCGTGATCCTAAATTTTTTTAGTGAAATTTGAGAAGAGAAGAGTCAAAACTCTACGTCAGGATGCCTCACCAGAGTGATGAAGGGACTGCGGAGTAAAAAGAAGTCCTAACTCTTCGATATATATAATCCTAAATGACTCAAAACATTTCTAGACTCAATAACGCCAGCGATTCGATCAAGCAGGGCGCTCCTAAAGTCGGGGAAGGCTCTAATACCAACTTGTAACACCCTCGATGCGGCTATATCTCCCATGTGTCGAAGCACGACTTAGAGGCATAACCGCATTGAAAGCAATGTCGCGAGTGAGGTAATCTTCACACAACCCATGTAATACATAAGGGAGAGAGTTACATAGTTGGCTTACAATCGCCACTTCACACAATACATGAATAAAGCATTACATCATCCAGATATAATCAGGGTCCGACCACGGAACCAAAATGAAAGAAGACTACCCCAAAAGCTACACAGATCCCCGATCGACCCCAACTGGGCTCCACTACTGATCAACTAGAAATGGAACAACATAACGAACATGATCTTCATCAAGCTCCTCCTTGAGCTTGTTGCGTCACCTGCTCGGTAACATCGACACCTGCAAACTGGTTTTGAAAGTATCTGTGAGTCACGGGGACTCAGCAATCTCACACCCTCGCGATCAAGACTATTTAAGCTTATAGGAAGGGTAAAAGGTATGAGGTGGAGCTGCAGCAAGCAACTAGCATATATGGTGGCTAACATACGCAAATGAGAGCGAGAAGAGAAGGCAAAGCACGATCGAGAAACTATGATCAAGAAGTGATCCTAGAACAACCTACGTCAAGCATTACTCCAACACCGTTTTCACTTCCCGGACTCCACCGAGAAGAGACCATCATGGTTACACACGCGGTTGGTGCATTTTAATTAAGTTAAGTTTCAGGTTTTTCTACAACCGGACATTAACAAATTCCCATCTGCCCATAACTGCGGGCACGGCTTTCGAAAGTTCAATCCCTGCAGGGGTGTCCCAACTTAGCCCATCACAAGCTCTCACGGTCAATGAAGGATATTCCTTCTCCCAAGACAATCCGATCAGGCTCGGCATCCAGGTTACAAGACATCCTCGACAATGGTAAAACAAGTCCAGCAAGACCGCCCGATGCGCCGACATCCTGATGGGAGCTGCACATATCTCGTTCTCAGGGCAACACCGGATGAACACTACGTACAACTAAAACCATCCCTCAAGTTTCCCCGAGGTGGCGCCGCAAGTGGCTCTGTTTCAGACCAACACTTAGACAAGCACTGGCCCGGGGGGGGGGGTTAAAATAAAGATGACCCTTGGGCTGGCCTAACCCAAGGGAAAAAAGGCTAGGTGGTGAATGGTAAAACCAAGGTTGGGCCTGGCTGGAGGAGTTTTATTCA
>NC_041384.1:484371577-484376463 GCF_002162155.2 Triticum dicoccoides | reverse complement strand
GCCCGATGCGCCGACATCCTGATGGGAGCTGCACATATCTCGTTCTCAGGGCAACACCGGATGAACACTACGTACAACTAAAACCATCCCTCAAGTTTCCCCGAGGTGGCGCCGCAAGTGGCTCTGTTTCAGACCAACACTTAGACAAGCACTGGCCCGGGGGGGGGGGGTTAAAATAAAGATGACCCTTGGGCTGGCCTAACCCAAGGGAAAAAAGGCTAGGTGGTGAATGGTAAAACCAAGGTTGGGCCTGGCTGGAGGAGTTTTATTCAAAGCGAACTGTCAAGGGGTTCCCATTATAACCCAACCGCGTAAGGAACGCAAAATCTGGGAACATAACACCGATATGACGGAAACTAGGGCGGCAAGAGTGGAACAAAACACCAGGCATAAGGCCGATCCTTCCACCCTTTACCAAGTATATAGATCCATTAATTAAATAAGAGATATTGTGATATCCCAACAAAATATCCATGTTCCAACATGGAACAAGCTCCAATCTTCACCTACAACTAACAATGCTATAAGAGGGGTTGAGCAAAGCGATAACATAGCCAAACAACGGTTTGCTAGGACAAGGTGGGTTAGAGGCTTGGTTTAACAATATGGGAGGCATGATAAGCAAGTGGTAGGTATCGCAACATAGGCATAGCAAAAGAGCGATCAACTAGCAAGCAAAGATAGAAGTGATTTCGAGGGTATGGTCATCTTGCCTGAAATCCCGCAAGGAAGAAGAACGAGTCCATGAAGAATACAAACGGACGTAGATTAACGAGTCCTCACAAACGCGACGTTACCGGAACCAACCCGAAGAAGCAACACCAAAAAGAAGCACACAACATAGTAAACAAACCACACGTGAATATGGTATGATATGCGGGATGCGGTATGCGGTGCATATGCATGATTTGGAAAAGAATGATTGAACCTGGCTTCAACTTGGAAATCCAAGAGTGCCACTAGAAAGGTGAGGTGATTTTGGTTGAAATCGATATAAAGATCACCGGAATCGGATGCACGGTTTGGAAAAAACATGATGATGCAATGCACATGATGACATGACAAGATGCAACACGCAAGCGAATGACATGGCAACGACAGCGAATAACTAGAAGACACCTTGCACATCGGTCTCGAGGTGTTACAAACTGGCAGATATCTTCACAAAGCCCTTGGATGAGAAGAGGTTTCGCAAGTTACGGTGTGAGCTAAATATCTTGGAATCCTCAAATGTACTGTGATCAGGCACACATCCTAACACTTATGCATGTTGATGACTTAGATGTGCAACACACGAAGTAACGTATGTCTTCAATCAATGAAGACTTACATTCTGAGTGTGAATACATTAACGTGGAATTGACTTCGGAGCGCCACGATAATTGTGCGCCGTGTCTGGGTCAAATACTTCCTATACAGTGGGTAACGCCACCACCAAATTCTTCCCTTAGAAGTGTTTTTCACATGGCGTTACATTTGCAAAGTCTTCGCTTTCTGTTTTTCTTCAATGTTAACATGGCTTCATGTTTATCTTCAATATACTGATTTGGTTTCTGTCCTCTACATCATTCACTTATAGCTATGGCTTCTTGTTGAATGCTTCTATCTTAAGTCTATCTATCCAAATCATATGCATTGTATTGACACTGTCAAAATGTCTTCTCTGCGTCCTTGTCAGCAGAAGACACAGAGACACACATTAATCTGTTTTCAATGCTAAATTCTTCAACCTGAAACTCGGAGAAGTGGGAATGACCACCCGACAATCCAGGCGTGCGTGGGAACGTGGAACAACTTCCAATGTGTTGCATGATAGCCACGTGTCCTTCAGATGTGAACCGCCAGGGGCACCTGTGTAATAACACTATGCCGTCCCTGTCCCTATAAATACACACCTCACCCCAGTCATTGTCTCTTCTTCCACCCTCGCAAAAACCCTAGCGCCACCGCTAGCCCTCGACGATGCCGGCGACGAAGCGCTTAGCTGCCGCGACCTCACCGACGCCGTCCTCACGACGGCCGCGGACATCGTCTTCTCCGCCGTCGCCGTAGGTGTCCTCCGTCGCCAAGTTAGGGCACGGAAGATTGAACTGCTCGACCTCCTCTCCCACTTCGTCTAGCAGTTCCTCATGTGGTAAATAAAACCTCCTTTTTACAGTCCTTTTGATCCGATAGATTCATCCTTTTCTACCACAAGTAGTTTCTGTTCACACAAATTGGATCTATCTCATACTGCATCTCATAACATGCCTAGTATATTCACTTATGCTTCACAAAGTAGTTAGACTCCTCACTTGTACTTATTCGTGGATTCGTACAAATCTGGAACCAACTCTCTACCTATGAATGAATGTCTTCGCACTATGAGGTCAATGTCTTCTAAACTGATTTATCTTCAAAATCTTCTGAGAATGCATATGACCACTTCCCCTTCCCTCGCACCTTTAATGCTGTCACAGGTACATGTCCGTGGGGTAATCCCTTGGTTCTCATAGTCTGCATTCATTTGTAGAGTTCTTACAACATCATATAAATTCTCCTGAAGCCAGTTCTTGTCTAACCAGTAGATGGAAGACTTTGACAGCTTTGAAGCCTTTCAGTCTAAACTTCATGGCTACAGAGAAATCTGCAAGGAAGGGTGGCGGACATTGTCGTGGCAACACCTCAAGAGATTTTCCTCCTGACCTCTATGAGCTGTACAAGATAGATCCAGAGGAGGACTACAATCAGCGGAAAACCCGAATCCAATGGATTCGAAGATATTGGGCAGAACAATGGTTCAAGTACAGGTTCGTGACCCAGGAATATGCTGAGAAGAATGCCATCAAGCGACCATGGGGAGACATCTTGTACAGAAACCTTCAACCCAGATCCAGAGCTGAAGCCATTGAACAAGGTTTCTATCCTTGCATGGTCCGTGGACCACAGCCTGCCGATGCAGACCCATCTTCATTACTATGGTGCCGTGACGACAATATGTTCAAGCACAACTTCCAGTTTGCTAAGAACTCGGCCAAAGAAAACAAGAAGTCATGGGGATTAGACTTCAATCCAGGCCCCTCTCCTCCTCGTGCTGACGGCACACGTGAAGCTGAACCCAATCTGGTTGGCCCCTTCTATAACTTAGAAGGTCTCATTACTCACATATAGGTTCAAGGGGCAGTCGTGGATCAACCTGCAGCCGACGCTGATTCTGATGAAGTGCCTGCACCACCGAAGCCAAAGAAGCTGAAGAAACCTAAAGCTTCGAAGCTTTCCCTTGCACCAAAGGTTTCACGGGCGAAGCCTCTGGCCACTGCACCTCTTGAACACAGTGTGCAGTCTGAAGACCTGTCACGCATCTCCAAGCCCTCCAAAGTGAAGATGCCCATGCAACCCACCAGCCAAGCACTGACCCCTGCTGCTGTTCTGCGCAATGAGAATGACGCCATTGATCCGTATAGCGACGACGCTCTTGAGCAGTTGATCAAGAGCAAGTAAGAGGCAAAAATCTTCAATGACCTTCCTCTCTTTGATGTTGAAATCATAAACAAGTTCATTGATGAGTGGTTTGACAGCCCAAATGTTAGCTTTGATGATCTTCAGCTTCCCATTGGCCTCAGCGTCGCCTTCCATGGAGCCATTGCTGCTGAGCTGGCTCTAGCTTAGAAAATTGTTGAGCTGAAGCATAAGATAGATTATGAAAAGGCTCAGTTCAAGAAGCATATGCCCAAGCTCAATGTTGAATACATTCAGAACTTCCAGGTCATGATGCATGAGCTCAAGGAAGCATTCCGAACGAAACACGAAGAAGCCAAAGGTTCTCGTGAGCGCATGAAGGATCTTGCTGCTAAATGTGTTCAAGGATACAATGAAGCTGAAAAGCGCAAGGCTTTGGGGCGACCAGGCATCGGCCCCCAAATGGCGGCCAAGAAGAAGAAGAAGCCAGCTGTGGCAGAACCCGAAGCACCAAGGCAGGAAGTACATCCAATTGTCTTCCCAGCCAGTATGACAGGCTCGAAGCCTAAGGTCCCCACAGTGGCTTCAAAACTGAAGAAAACAAGGGCAGCTGAAGCCGAAGCTAGAAAGCGCAAAACCAAGGCCACCACTGATGATGCTCCTCCAACCAAGAAACACAAAACCAAGAAGAGAGACCGGGCTGCTCCCATAGAGCCCCTTGATGTCGAGCCAATCTCAGTGGCTCGTCCTGCGTCTGAACATCAAGAACGCCAAGTGATAGTTCATGAGCCTGCTTCCACAGAGGCTCATGAAGCTGAAGACAATCCAGCTATTGACCCCACCGCAGCTGAAGACGTTGGTCCTCACGACAATATTGAAGATGATGAAGTCCTTCCTCAGATCGAGCACCAGTTGGTATCATCGCCTGTGCTCACGCACAGCAAACTCATCAGCATTGGTCGTCCTCTGATGCCAACTGCTCAGGATGCATCGTGGGCTAATCACCCACAACGACAAGACATCCCAAGTTCTCCCCAACCACAAGTCTCCTCACCCGTGCAAGATGACGATGACTTCACTACTAGGAAAAGGGCTATAGATGAAATTGACACTAATGGCGCACCAGACATGTGGTGCGCCACTACTATATACTAATGGCGCACCATGTGCTGGTGCGCCATTAGTGCGAAAGACACTAATGGCGCACCAGACACATGGTGTGCCACCAGTAACAAAAACTTTTTTTTCATTTTTCCAAACATTCTAATGGCGCATCCAGGCATAGTGCGCCATTACTAGTTCTAACTAGTAATGGCGCACCAACCACCAAGTGCGCCACTACTGTATTTTTTTGTTCTTTTTTTTTGCAAAACTACTAATGGCGCACCGTGGCATAGTGCGCCATTACTAGTTTAAACTAGTAATGGCGCACTCGGCCACGGTGCGCC
>NC_041384.1:484366685-484371119 GCF_002162155.2 Triticum dicoccoides | reverse complement strand
TTCAAAACTACTAATGGCGCATCACCAGCAGGTGCGCCATTAGTATGTAGGGTTACTAATGTCGCATGAGTGGGTGGTGCGCCATTAGTAACCTGGGACCAGCTAGATATTTTGGATAGCCACACCTACACACTCACTTTCCCCACTTCATTCCCTCCACCTCCTTCTCCAAGCTTGTGTCGGCTGCCTCCTCCTCCTCACCTCATTTGCACCATAGATTCATCAAAATTAAGTGGTTAAATTACCTTTTTTGATAGGTAAGTAAGGGGAAATCTATCTTTATGTTGTAGATCTACTTTTTTTCTCCCTAGCTCGCTCCAACAACGTGCACATGCACTTTTGTGGCCTAGCTAGATCTATGTATGTTTGTGGTGTTGCATATGTTTGTGGTGTTGCATATATGTTTGTGTTTGTAGGTACCGGTATTTGAAATGCGATAGTTGCCAATATTTTGCCGGAATGTTGATTCATTTTCGTTTCAGCAAGAATTTTGGCACTATGCATTCTTTTTGGTCCTATTTTTAGGGAAAGTCATGCCAATTTTTTTCTTGGTTCTAAAATATCATTTTGCTCTACCCCGCAGGCGACCATGGTCCGCACGATGACCGAAGGCATCGTGAATAGGTTTTTGAGGTCCACGAAGGCCGAGATGCTTCAAAAGAACGAGACGGAGATAAGATGTCCATGTCGAAGATGCAAGCTAAAGAGCCTTATTGCGGACCCGGATTCCGGGCAGGTGCGGGACCACCTGCTCTTGCGTGGTTTCATGGATGGCTATTGGTGGCAAGGTGATGAAGATGACTACGAAATCGTCCATGGGGGCCGGGCAAGAAATGAGGAAGGGCAGCAAGACAACCACCGCGGCTCAGGCGGGCGAGAAGATGAAGAATCTCCAGGACATGATCACGACGGTGATGCTGTACACAGTCATCATGTAGAAGATGCCGGACATGATGATGAGGAAGATCAAGACGAAGGGCATGATCATGAAGATGAAAATGCCAGAGCAGACGACGATGGAGGCTGGGTGCAGGACCCTCATATTCAAGAGCTGCTTCTTAAGCAGACGGATAACGCAAGATCTGTCGCCCGAGAGAAAGCCAAGATGGATCAACTGGAGATAGACGCGGTTACTCCATTGTATGAAGGATGCATGCCCGAGGATACTCGCCTGAAAGTAACACTCATGGCTTTGGAGATGAAGGTAAAACACAAAATGACCAACGCATGCTTCGGCGAGAACATGTCATTCTGGCACGAACGTCTTCCCAAGGGGAACAAGTGCCCGACCAGTTTCGAGGAGGCGAAGAAAATCGTGTGTCCTCTGGATTTACCGCACGTGAAATACCATGTGTGCATGAACAATTGCATCATTTATCGGGACGAGCACGCGGAGTCTACCATATGTCCAGTGTGCGGCGTCACTCGATACAAGAAGAGGAAGAAAGCTCCTCGAAAAGTGGTGTGGTACTTTTCAATCACTCCTCGTCTGCAGCGGTATTTCGCGGACCCTAAGGTAGCAAAGCTCCTGCATTGGCACGCAGATAGGAAGGAGAAGAAGTGGGAAGATGACGGAAATGATCCGGAGATAAATAAAAAAGACAAGATGCTGAGTCACCCTAAGGATGCGAGCCAGTAGCAAGCGTTGAACTTCGAAGACCCAGAATTTGGGAACGATCCAAGGAACATCATGCTGGGCGCGAGCACCGATGGTGTCAATCCGTTTGGCAGCCAGAGAAGCACACATAGCACCTGGCCTGTGTTTGTGTGGATGTACAACCTCCCCCTGGTTGTGCATGAAGAGGAAGTACATTCACATGAGTATGCTAATTGAAGGGCCGAAACAACTAGGGAATGACATCAATCTGTATCTGGGGCTGCTGAAAGAGGAGCTAGATACGCTGTGGAAAACGCCAGCCAATACGTGGGACGCCACAGAGAAAGAATATTTCCCTATGAGAGCCGCACTGCTCACGACGGTGCATGACTATCTCGGTTACGGATATCTCGCGGGGCAGGTGGTCCACGGATTTTCTGGATGCGTCAGGTGCATGGATGACACAATGTATCGCCAGCTAGATAGAGATCCCGGGTATTCGAAAACCATGTTCATGGGACATCGAAGGTGGCTTCACGACGATGACCCGTGGAGAAAACGCAAGGATCTGTTCGATGGTGAAACCGAACCCCGAAGACGCCCGCGTACGAGGAGCGGCGAGGAAATAGACGAGATGTTGAAAAATTGGAAAGATTGCCCACTGCTGGGAAAGAAGCAAAAGGCGCTAGAGCCGGGAAAGAAGCGAAAGGCGCCAGAGCCGCCGCTGAAGGTATGGAAAACGAGGTCTGTTTTCTGGGACTTGCCGTACTGGAAGATCCACCGTGTGCCTCACAGCCTTGATGTCATGCATATCACGAAGAACGTGTGCGAGAGTCTGCTTGGTACCCTGCTCAACATGCCAGAGAGGACCAAAGATGGGCCAAAAGCAAGAGCAGACTTGAAATTAATGGGCATCAGGCAGGAGCTTCACGCTAATGATGATGATGATGATGAGGCGAAGCAGGACACAGAAAGTCGTCGCAAAGGCAAAAAGGCCAAGAAGACCGGAAATGACTACCCTCCCGCGTGCTTCACTCTAAGTCAGGAGGAGATCGAGCAGTTTTTCACCTGCCTCGTAGGAGTAAAACTTCCTTACGGTTACGCGGGGAAGATAAGCAGATACCTAGACCCAGCGAAGCAGAAGTTCAGCGGGATGAAGTCTCACGACTGTCACATGCTGATGATGCAGATACTTCCAGTTGCAATCCGTGGGATCATGGACGTGCACGTCCGTGAAAAGCTATTTGGCCTATGCAACTTTTTCGACATCATCTCTCGGAAGTCGGTTGACGTGAGGCAACTCAGAAGGCTACAGGAAGAGATCGTGGTGATACTATGCGAGCTTGAGATGTACTTCCCGCCCGCATTCTTTGACGTTATGGTGCATCTGCTGGTCCATATCATGGAGGATATCATCCAACTTGGGCCGACATTCCTGCACAGCATGATGCAGTTCGAAAGGATGAATGGTGTCATCAAAGGATACGTTCGCAACATGTCACGTCCAGAGGGAAGCATATCCAGGGGCTTTCTGACCGAAGAGTGCATCTCCTACTGCACGAATTATCTAGGCATCAAGAACCTCATTGGTCTGCCCGTCAACAGGCACCTCGACAGGCTCGCTGGATGGGGTCACCGTGAGGGTCGCCGCGAAATGCATGTCGACTTGGAGGGTCGACTCGCCGACTTTGAAAGAGCAAACCTAGTCGCGCTACAACACATAGACGTGGTCGATCCTTGGGTGGTAGAGCACAAAACCTTTATTGAGAAGACGTACAATGACCGAGGCCAACAGAGGATGGACGGAGATATAATCAAAGAGCACAACTCATGTTTCACGCGTTGGTTCAAGCAGAAGCTTCTGTCGTACCATTTACATGAGGATTCTTCCACGTAAGAACAACTCATATTCGCCTTGTCACAGGGCGCCGAGCACAACCTGATGACCTATGAGGCGTACGATATCAACGGCTACACATTCTACTCCGAGGAGAAGGACATGAAGAGCGATGGTTATCAGAACTCCGGGGTAACGATGGAATCCTACACCGGTAACGACAAGGACAGATACTACGGAAGGATCGAGGAGATCTGGGAGCTGAGCTATGCTGGAGAGAAGGTCCCGATGTTCCGTGTCAGATGGGCCAAGAGCGTCCTAAAAGAAGACCGGAATTTCACCACCATGGTTATACCCGAAGCCAAATCCAAGACCGCGGGCGCAAACGTCACCGCGAAAAATGAGCCATGGGTACTGGCTTCCCAAGTGGACCAATGCTTCTTCATTACCGACCCGTCAAAGCCCAGTCGTGTTGTCATGAGGAGAGGCAAAAGGAAGTTAATCGGAATGGATGGAGTAGCAGATGAGCAAGACTTTGACAAGTACGGCGACCCGAAGATCGAACATGATGACGACGATGAAGTAGCTGCATACACCACAAGAAGAAGCAGGACCACCCTACCTAAAGGACGTCCGTTCAAGAGAAGAACTCCATTTATGAAAAATAAGGGCAAGAAGATTGTGAACAGATAGCTAGCTAAGATCGATTGTATTTAAATCGTAGTCTTCATTTCTCGATTGTATTACATGGACACTTTTTGAACTCATGAATATTTTTATATTTCATGGGCACTTTTTGAATTCATGAATATTTTTTCAAATTTGATGATATTTTTTCATATTCAATATGAAAAATATTGAATATTCATGAGGACACTCGATCTCGGCCCCCCTCCATCTCGATCGCTATCCCCCTCCATCTCGATCTCGACCCCCGCGCACCCTCCCCCGCTAGCTCCACCGCCGCCGATGACCCCCCGCACCCTCCCCCGCTCCACCC
>NC_041384.1:484365736-484366340 GCF_002162155.2 Triticum dicoccoides | reverse complement strand
CTAAAAATCCAAAAAAAAAATTTGATTATATTTTCAAATAACAAATTTGATGATATTTTCAAATAATAAATTTGATGATATTTTTTCATATTCATAAATATTTTCAAATAACAAATTTGATGATATTTTTTTTAAAAATTATTACTGTTTTTATAAAAAATTATTACAGTTTCATATTCATATTCATTTTCTTAAAAATTATTAGATGCAGCAAAAAATAATAATAATAAAAATTACTTATGGCGCACCTCTGGCTGGTGCGCCATTGCTATATATAAAAAAAGATTACTAATGGCGCACCTCCTGCTGGTGCGCCATTGCTATATAAAAAAAGATTACTAATGGCGCACCGACGGGGGGTGCGCCATTAGTAAGCTTCCCCCTAGCTAATTCCTCCCTCTCCCTCGCCAGATCCCCTTCGTCCCTCTCTCCCTCGCCAGATCTACCCGCGCGCTGCCCCGACCCACGACGCCGCCGCCTCGACCCCCGCCGCCCCCGCCGCCCTAACCCCCGCGCCCCCACCCCCGCCGCCCCTCGCGTCCGGCCTCCCTCGCGCTCTGCGGCTTCCTCATCTTCCTCAACGTCTTCGCCTTCCTCCTCGCCG
>NC_041384.1:484277012-484365500 GCF_002162155.2 Triticum dicoccoides | reverse complement strand
CCACCCCTCCTCCTCCCCTTGCCCCCCGCCCGCATTGGGGCTGACGGCCCCTTCTCTGTCTCGTAGGGCAAGGTGGTGCCGGACGAGTACGACGAGCGCTCCTACTGCCTCTACGACACCGACGCCTCCACCGTCTATGGTGTCTGCGCCTTCTTCGTGCTCCTCCTCGCGCAGCTGCTGGTCTCCGGCGTCACCCGCTGCCTCTGCTTCGCCGTCTTCGCCGTCTCCTGGTGCGCCTCGCTCAAACCCTAGATCGATCTCGTTCAATATCAAGAGCACATTTGATCTGTCTAGTCTGATTCAGTACTAGGTTTTGTTCCTACGCTTCTCTGCATCATCAGTTCATTAGTAAATTCAGTACTAGGTTTTAATTGTCACATGGAAACAAAATTCATTAGTAATGTATGGATGTTTTGTTAGTACTAGGTGATTGAATTTCTCTAGAGATGATTCATGACATCCTCAATGATAATGGCCATGTATCATTAGAATATGAAAGCTGAGAGTTGCCACAGGAACCATAACAAATATGCTAAAAAAGCTCCCCAAAATGTTCTTTTCTCTGAATAACTTGATACTGATTATCGCTACCAACTATAATCTCTGGTGGTATTTGATACAGTTGGTCCATCTTACAACACTAGGACAACATATTTTTTTGAAGCAGACAACTCCATTTTTTTCTTTTTAATTGGATCTTATTTGGTGGATACCTTGGGCTACAAAAAAGAAAAGAGAGATGTGCTCTGACCGTTGGTGCAGTGTCATGAATCATCTCTAGAGAAATTCATGGCTAAAAACAGAGCATAATCATGGGCTAGTATCATTAGCTAGCTGGCCGGGTGGCCAGTTTAATTTGGGAGGCCCATTGATTGTGTGTGTCAATGGAGCCAGCCAGCCATCTCTACATCATCAGCATCACTTTTTTCCTGCCCTGCTTCCACCTTTTAGTACTAGGTTTTGGAGGCACATGTTATAATGGTGGTCAGATTGCAATTGATAGCTGCAGCTCCTACCTGTATGTATGTGTATCTTGCCTTCTTAACAGAATGGTGTCATCATCAGCACAAAGCTGCTGCAAATGCATACCTTTTTTTACAAGTGCATATGCACCTTCTGATCCATTCAGAGTTATCATAAATATATTTCCAATGTTTTTTTTCCATTTCACTGCAGAGTCTTTGCTTCTGGACTCAATGCACATGCTCCATGAAAGTAAATTGCCATGGTCCAAATGTAGCAGAAGTTTCAAGTAGTGTTTTGTTTCTTTGTTTGAATAGGCAGCAAACTTTCTATCCTTTCTCTGTTTGTACATTGCTAAACTATTGATGATTTTTTGTTGGGTGACCTATTAGATCTGGAATGGAAGCTCACATAAGTTGAGCTGATTTTTGTCCATACGAAAGCAGAGGACCATATGGTCTGTGGCCTTTTCATCCATATGAAAGTAGAGGCACATTGTGGTGCTAGTTTGGTGGGTTTTTTCTCCGACCTTCGTGTCGTGATGATTTTGTAGGTACCCCGAGAGGTCCTTGAGTTTGCCGGAATGTCAATTAACTTCTGTTCCGGCAAATTTGGGTACTCCATATGTCCTATTTTCAGCAAAGGTCATGCTGAAATTTTCCGTGAATTTTAGCATGACTTTGCTAAAAATCGGACATATGGGGTACTTGCTACTAATGCATGGGCCGGGGTATCTTAGTACTTAATTAAGTAGGATCAACTGCCCCTTTATTCTTGCTGCATTAAACCATAGGTGGCAATAGAGCCAAGTGATTAGGCCCAACTTAGAGTCGACAAACCCTAAATGATGAAACCTTGGCTTTTAGGGTGCCTCGGTGTCGATGAGAACCTAAATGATGTACGCTTAGGCTTTTAGGGTGCCTCGGCGTTGACAAACCCTAAATGATAAAAGCTTAGCTTTTAGGATGCCTCAGTGTCGACAAACCCTAAATGATGAGACCATGATCTTGTTCCTTGACAATAACCAACTTTTTGACCAAACTTTTTTCCTATTTAGAGCGAAACATGGCCCACAACGATGAGGCCGGTGGTTTGGGCGGCAAGCAATTCTGGGAGATGTCCCAGGAGTTGGAGGAAGAACCTCACCGCTATGAGGACGCCGCGGAAGACACCGATCCTGACTACACAACCCCTAGTGGCGTCGGGGATGACACCACTGATGATGGCGCCGCAGATGCCACCGTTGATGATGGCGGCGCACGCACAGATGGCAGCCAACCGAAGAGGCAACGGAAGGACCGGCGCCCGAGTGTGCTCTGCACCGTCAGGGAGGAATTTACTGAAGTGAACTCCGACGGGCATCCGACGGCGCCCAAAGAAGTAGTCAAGGGGTACTCGGTTCAGCTCGGGTGCATTCTACAGAGCACCATCTCGATCAACACCAAGAACCTAAGGCATAAGGACCGAGGGAATTTGCATAGCCTCCTCTTCACGAAGCTGCACGGACGATACAAGTTCCCCACTGACTTTGCAAACACACGCCTCTCAAGGAATAAAGTGAAGAATGCCGCCCTCACGAGGATGAGCACGACCCTGTCTACTTGGAGAAGCACGGTGAAGGCAATGATTGAAAAAGGTGCTAGTTATGAGAAGATTAAGGCGAAATATCCTTTGATGAGCAAAGATGACTACAAGGAGTTCAAGATCAAGTGCGAGAGCAGCGCAACCTCCGAATTAAGTCAGTGGGGGAAAGAAATGCGGAAGTTGAACTTAGGGGTCCACCAACTCGGTCCCGGCGGTTATAGGGTGGCGGAGCCTATATGGGACAAGGAGGACGCAGAGCGTGCCGAGCAAGGCCTACCGCCCTGCTTCGAGAAATACCGTGACAAGCAAACCAGGAACTTTCTCAGGGCCTGGTACAAGGAGGACCCGGTAACAAAGGAGCTTACCACGGATCTGAAGACCAGGGCGCTTGAGCTTGTTCTGGTAAGGAATACACCCCCGTGTAATTAGCTCCATATGGTTGCATTCTAATTAATCCCCAATATTTCTAAATGGTTCACGTTCCTTCCGCAGGACAATGAAAGCAGTAGCGCGAGGTCGTCTCAGAGCTCCCCTTTCGACACCCCTTTAAATAGGGCATTGAACGTAATGAAAAACAAGGACAAGCTAAGTAAGCCGACGTCAGCTGGTTGTGTGGCCGGCAAAGGCTTGTCCACAAAATGGTCGTCATACTATACCGCTGGTGGGCGAAAGGAGAAAAAGACCAGCTTGGAAAGCCAGTCCCGCGAGGTTGAAGCACTCAAGGCACAAGTGGCGCGGATTCCAGAGATTGTCCAAGAGCAAGTGCAACAACAACTGGGAACGACACTCAACACCATGGTGCCTACATTGATTCATGGGCTGACGACGTGGATTGTGGGCGACCAACAGGGGCCTCCCCCGGTTCCCAGCTTCACGGCCAGCAACTCGCACGACGCGCAGGCGGCACCATTGGTGTCTCCGGCGGAGGCGGTATTCGTGTCTTCGGCGCCGGCACGGGCATTGGAGCTTAATGCACCCGGGTGTACACCGGCCGGCACCTCGCCAGCAAGCGGCCCCTCCGTCAGTTGCACGCCCGCCGTTGGCCGTGCCTCGACATTAGCCGAGCTCGACGGCATCACGGTAACTAAGCCTCTCGGCCGATGACTTCATCTCCTTGCCTTTGACTGGGCATCCCTGACGCCCTACATGTTTTCGCAGGGTGCCGCCGACGTTCCTTGCACTCTCCTGCACTTCGTGGGTGGCGAGTTGGTCGATGTTGCCAAGGGCAGAATCGTTCAACCGGGCAACCCCGTGTTCCACGGTAATCCGATGCCACCCACAGTGTATAGGGTTGAAGTGGTTCAGGTGCTGCCAGGCTGTGATGAGTTGTTACCTCCAATTCGACCCGCTGGGGCCGACAAAGAAGATGAGATGACCCTCAGCGCCTGCGTAAGCTGGCCCCTGCTTTGGCCGAAGAGCCAGGTTCGTTTGGGGGCGGGGGACACCACCCCACAGACAAGACCGCCAGTCGTGCCGGTGCCAAGCCATGGAAAGAACGCCGCAACGCTACCGGACATGTCGTACATCCCTATGGCACAGGATCCGGACATGCATATGGCACATGATCCGGACGACGATGACAACGACGACGGTACATTTACCAACGTCGATAAGTACTTTGCCGAACATGGGTACGGTGACGAGTTCTGCGGGCCTCCTTCTCAAGAACCCAACTTAAACCCAATTGCAACAGGCGTCGTCTGGCGTTCAGTTCTCAGGAGACGCCTCCAGCTGCCGCCTTCATCGAGCCTCAGATAGCTGACGTGCGAAATATTATCAGCCCCAACACGCTCAAGAAGGCGGTCTGTGAGCAGAACTCAGTCCCATTACAGCAGATCAAGAAGAAGGGACAGAAACGAAAGGCTAAAAAGGGCGCCGATGCGAGCCAGCCGGCACCGAGTACGATCCGTGCTCAGGACGGGCCACCTTCACCTAAGGATATCTCGAGGAGGGTGCATGTGGCGGGTAGGGCAATGCTACCGACAAATATGCTCAATGCTGCAACTGGTGCTATGCGGAGTCTGCATGACAGTGTTCTTTCTTTGGAGAAGCGGCGTCTCAGAGAGAATGATGTGGCATACCCGGTTTTCGTGGCCAAGGTGCCAGAGGGCAAGGGATTTGTGGATGGCGCCATTGGGGGTACGATCGTCCTGCGGTTTGATGACATCTTTTCTATGTTTAACCTTCATCCGCTGCACTACACTTTCGTTCGGCTATTTTCGCTGAGTATGGAGATGCGGATCATTAGAGACAAGACCCCGAACATCGTGATAGTCAACCCCTTATACATGCGTGCCAAGCTCTTGGGCAGCGCTGGGGACCGCCAAGTCGCGAGTTCACACCTCGAAGGCGTCATTCTGGCAAACCCATATAAGGATAACTTCCTCGTGTCTTACTTTCTTGAGTAAGTTACCCCTTAACCGCCCCGTAACATATGATTTCTTAGATTTTGATCGTTTTTTTATAACATTCTGTGTTCTGTGCAGTGACACACATTGCACACTCATCCTCTTAAGCCCGAAATATTCCATGGCCATGTATTTCGACCCGAACTGTGACTCCAAGATAGACTACAGAAATATCAAGAAAGTTCTTAATGATGTTCTCCCCGGCTACGCCAAATCTGGCCAGTTCGTAGGTACGGCATGCACGTGTTCGCCCACAATACTAAGTTCTGCTGCGTCAAGCAGCCGCCTGGCGGTCAGAAGGATGCCTACTACGCCCTCCATCACATGCGGGCGATCATACGGGACCATCATCACCTTCTACTACCAGATAATCTCAAAGATTGGGCCGCGAGCTTGTCGGCAATCCAGGACGCGGACATCAGACAAGAATTCTTTCACATCCAGTCGGAGTTTGCGGAAATCATCCATCAAGATGTCTTTCATACCTCGGGGCAGTTCTACCTCAGATATCAACCGTCCAACAGTGAGATGGACACAACGCTACAAATGCAGGCTGACAACGCCCGCGATTTCATGACCATCACAACAGACGACGGCTTCATCCACGCTCCGGTCCCATGAGTCGAGTCGAAAGTAGTGATCCTATGTGTAGTTCTGAAACATTGATTGGCTCATGTTGTAATTAAACTTTAATTAATTGTATGTCTCTTTGGTTTGGACAGTCGTTCAACTTAGATGTAATCGATGCTATTTATTAGGAGGACCATGAATCGTGCTATTAATGTCTTGCTTTTCTCTTCCGATCCTTTTGTTGCCTACTTATATATTGCTCATGTATTGTCTGTTGTTTGGCTTGTGCATAGAGATGCCGTCGTATGTCGGGTAGAAGGGTAAGGTTCTCGGAGTCTAGACGACTGGGAGGAGTGTCAGAGACAGGTTCACCGTTTTAGCGGTAACAGTTACAAAGGGTACACCACTAGGGCGGAGGCGGAATCTAGATACGCCCGCTATCTAGCGGGAGAGAGGAGGGAGCGTTAGAGGAACTGGATGAAGACCAGTTTCATCGCGATGATGCTCATCGTGATGACCGCAGCTCTCTTCTATGTGATGGTAGTTTAGATGATCGATATCGACTTGTAATGTGAAGACAAACTCACTACTCGCGGTCTCGAGACTTGTAATGTTCTATCTTTGTTCGGTCTTTTGAATTCCAAGACTAATATGATGAATTGTATTCGGAGACTAATCTTCTATTGTATTCTATGAATCTGTTGTTGCTGTGTGGTGCTATCTATATTCTGTCCAATAATATATTTTGTAACCTGTGCAAAAATCAGAAAAGTAAAAAAAAAAAACCTAATATTCATACTAATGGCGCATCATCTCAAAGTGCGCCGTTAGTATGCCAAAGGATACTAATGTCACATCACTACACAGTGCGCCATTAGTATGCCAAAGGATACAAATGGCGCATCACCCCACAGTGCGCCATTAGTATGCCAAAGCACATGGGTAAATATGGCCCCCTGGGAGGCATACTAATGGCGCATGTTGGTCTATACTAATGGCGCACGGCGTGGTGCGCCATTAGTATATAATACTAGTGGCGTGGTACTAGTGGCGCACCAGTAGTGCGCCATTAGTAGGCAAAACTGGTGCGCCACTAGTAGGCCTTTTCCTAGTAGTGCTTTGAGGCCCAGCAAACTCCATCTCCACAAGCGTCGCCAGCATTACGCAGGCTTCACAAAGGACCAAGGCCCCAAGTCACTCCCACTGTGCACGTGTCAGAGTCTGAAGCCAAAATGGCTGACGATATTCTGGCTGAATCAGCAGATGAAGAAGAAGAACCAAGAGTTGAAGTTGAAAGAGTTGCTACACCCCCATCCCACCAAGATGTTGTTCTCAAGGAGAACGTGTTCGACCCTCCAACTTCTGAAGTGGAGGTTAACAATCCTGAGACGGCCACCAACATCAACACTGAAGGCAATGATGTTGTCATGGCTGAAGCTAATGTGGTGCCTGAAGCTCATGCAGTGCCAGAAGTGCAAGCACTTGAAGCCACTGTAGCGCCTGAAGCCAATCTTGAAGCACCTGAAGCCAATGTGGTCCCTGAAGCCCATATCAACGACAATGTCAATGCTCCTGTACCCCCTCCAAGACCTCATACAATTGAGCTGGCATTTGATTGTGGTCAGCCTGTTATGGTCCGATGGCCCATTCTGGTTCCTCCACCTGCTGCAGGTCCCCAATTTGACTATCATGTTGAGCACAGACCTCCCGTCCAGAAGCCCAAGCCAACACTTCCACGATTCCTGGGCACTGCAACTTCACCTGGTGTCTTCAATGTGAATGGCTTCGTGGCACACAACACCTTCTTCAACAGCGCCAAGAACCCTTACACCAAATGTCGCATTTCATCAGATCAGTTCTGGAGCTATCAGCAGCGTAGCTACTATTCCTGCGTCTTATACAATCAAGGGCGCATATTTCCACATATGCGTCTCGACATTGAAGCTATAGCTGGCCTGCCCTGCCTTGAAGAAGCGTTGGATTGCTTCAGAGACGCTGGACTCCTGCAGTTTGTCACAGATAAGGAACACTGGAATGAAGAGCTTCTGCTATAGTTCTAAGCAACTCTTCACATTCGAGGCTACAACAGGGATCCAAAGACTTGGGTCCTTGAGTGGATGACAGGCAATGTCCATCATGAAGCCAAAGCTCTTGATATCATTGAGCTCACAGGCCTACCCACTCTTGGTGAATACTACGTACCGGGTTGTCAACAACACCAGAATGCTTTGGAGAGAATTTTTTAGAAGCCAGAACCCAACATGAGACAAATTTTGAGCATGATGAAGCCTTTGCCTCATGACGCTGACTACCCATCCGAATTCTTTGTTGAAGACCTAGAGTATCTGCCTCGCACCATTTATCATATCATCAGAAAAACTCTATGGCCCGTCAAAGGACATTCATCTGCAGCGAAGCTTGAAGGAGCAATGAAGACTTTGGTTTTCTACATCTTCAATGGCATCAACTTCAATGCTCAAGACTTCTTCATTAGGCAGTTGGCTGCATCTGGCTCCGACATTTTTGGCCTGAAGTTCTATGATCCATTGGTAATGCGCCTTATCAAGCTTCACTCTGCCATTAACTATCAGCCGTCTGCGCACAATCATCTTGTCTTCTTGCGAGAGGTTGATCTGTCTGTTGAAGCTATTTACCCAGAGCCTGCTAAGGATCCCATTTATCTTCACAATGCTGATCGCCAAAGCTTCACCCAGCCAATTGAAGGAGTTCAGGCAGTCTCGCGTGTTTATCCCTTGGCTGGCAACACACGTGCCCCTCGTGCTCAAACTGACACCACTGGTAGCACCATTGCGCAAAGGCCTCGAAGGCGATCTCGTGTTCTCAATGACCGAGAGCTTCTCGTCGCGCTACACCAGAAACAGGACATGCATCACAACTGGCTCAAGCGTCGGATGCAAAGCCTCTTGGTGGATGTCAACCGCATACGCAATCTTGCCACCAAGAATGCCTTTGTCACTCATGAAACCTGTCGGAGGTCGTGGAAGAGTTTGACTTTGATTAGTGCTGAAGCTGATCTGCAGGACGATGGCTTCACCGAAAGACTCAAGTTTGACTCAATTCCTCCACAGAATGCTCACTTTCATCGGACTCCCTCACTTGAAGACTCTGACTATTCGTCCTCAGCTATGGCAGTGAATGCCAGAGTCATCGATGACCAAGATGATGCAACTTCACCTCCTCCAACTTCAACGCGTGTCGACATTGCACCAAGTTCTTCTCCACCACCGGACCTCAACGACAACCCTGCTGCCTCGCCTGCACCTCATGGGAACGAGTAGGCGCTCTATGTCTTCAAACCTTTTTGGTCCTTACTGACAAAAGGGGGAGAAGCATATGAGTTGATAGTCTTCAAGCGGGTCCATATGGGTGGTTGCTTTACCTTTTGCTACTTTTGCCAAGTGCTTACAACTCTTGCTTCTCGATACATTTGTTTCTTTGAGTTGTAACACTTAAACTCGATGGTCGTCTGCTACTTATTTGCTATTCTGTGATGCGATGATAAATTCCGCATGTGCGATGATAACTTCCGCACTTAGGTCATTTTGCAGACGTCCATTTTTCATTATGCATGTCATTATCTTCGTTACATCAAATCATGCATGATGAATTGTCATCATAAGTTGAAGAGGATCTCCACAAGTACAACCTGCCATGTGCATTTGCATTCCAAGAGTAAATTACTTATATGCACATCTTCAGGGGGAGCCTTTGCCACTTATGAAGACAATACCCTATCCTTTACAATTTCACATATTTTATTCCCCGTTGAAAACTTCAACCAGTTTGTCATCAATCACCAAAAAGGGGGAGATTGTAAGTGCATCTAGTGCCACCCCTAGTTGGTTTTGGAGTATTGACGACAAACCTGGTTGAGGGACTAATGTGTTTGTGAGAATTGCATGATAACATAGGTAGAAGTCCCTCATTGATTCGACCTTCCTACCAGAGATGACCCCTAAAAATGTATGAAGACATTGAAGTCAAAGGTGGTATGTGAAGACATTCACATTGAAGACTATGACAAGAGAAGACATCGCGTGAAGACTATGGAGCGTGAAGACTTAGTTGTTTCGTCGTTCTTTTTCTTCTTTGTTGAGTCATAGGAACCACCGTACTATTAAGTGGGGTCCAAGAGAACCAGTCAGAATGACTGAAGTGATGCTTAACCAAAATCCTATGTCTTCGAGCGAAGACAATGAGAGCAAAACTTATCCAGAGCTGGATAAGTCAGCTTTGCTTGTAGCCCAAGTAAAGTTGCCGTGTGTGTTTGAAATCTGACCGTTGGAACACGTGTCAGTTCCTTAGTGACCCAGGGTCATTTCGGACAAAGCAGGTTGGGTTTCCTAGTGGCTATAGGTAGCCCACCCCCTACAACCATAAACGCTTGGCTGCTCAGAGTTAGTGTACGGCTTTTGTCGTTTGAGAGCAAACCACCTCGAAGCCTTTGAGAGAGAATTCCTTGCGAGGACAAAGCCCTAAACACCCAGAGCCAAAGAGTGTTAGGCATCACTAAAGTCTTCCTGTCTGTGTGATCTGAAGACTTATTACACTTGAGGACTGTGAATCCTCCAGCCGGTTAGGCATCGCGTTCTGAGCTTCCAAGAGTCATTGTGGATCGCCGGTGAACGAAGTCTGTGAAGGTTTGGAAGTCTACCTTGAAGACTTACCAGAGTGATTGGGCAAGGACTGGGTGTCCTTAGCTCAAGGGGAATAAGGTGAAGACACGGTCTTCTGAGTTGAATCTCAGCCTCCCTAACCAGACGTACAGTTGTCACAGCAACTGGAACTGGTCCAACAAATCATTGTCTTCAACGAGCCACTGGTTCTATCCTTCCCATCTCTTTATTAACAGTTGGTTCTTGTGAAGTCATTGCCTGTTTGTATTATCTTTTGTCTTCACTAAGTGAATGCTTGTTCTGTTTGGCTTCATACTATCTTCCAACCTGATCCATACTGCCTAGTTGCTATTAGTCATTCTGCCTTCACTTCATTTAATACTTGACTATGGCTTTTCTAGTGTAGTCTACCTTCCGCTGCATGGTAATAGGTTTATTTCTATCGTTTGTCTTCAAAACTTCCATGTTTTGAAGACTTTCGGAAAAATCGCCTATTCACCCCCTCTAGTCGATCACTAGCACTTTCACCTCTCACCGCTACCTTTACCAAATCGTGTTCACACACTTAGCTCTCAACATTAGGACATGTTCACTACATTCCAATTCATCCCAGATGAATCAGACCTGACTCAACTCTAAGCAGTAGCAGGCATGACAACAAGCATAATGAGTAGGCACATCAGGGCTCAAACAACTCCTACTCATGCTAGTGGGTTTCATCTATTTACTGTGGCAATGACAGGTCATGCAGAGGAAAGGGGTTCAACTACCGTAGCATGTAACAGTTGAATCGATGTTGTCCTAATGTAGTAAAAGAGAGCAGGAGCGAGAGAGTGGGATCATATCGGAATGAACAAGGGGGTTTTGCTTGCCTGGCACTTCTGAAGATATATAGCTCTTCATCGGTGTCAACGAACTCATCGTCGGAACATACGTCTACCGAGGGGGAACAACCACCGGCAAAGAGACAAAGGACACAATCAATGCAATGCACAATATGATGCATGATCATGACATGGCAATATGCTGTGATTTGAGCTAATGCAGCTAGCAACAGAAGGGTTTGAGTTGATTTGAACCAAAGGTTCAAATTCAAACTCAAATTATGAAATCAAATAGGGCATTATCATGTTTTCATCTAAACAACATGGTTAAGTTGTTTAAACATGCATGAAACTAGTACAGATGGATAGATTGGATTTTTCTGATCATTTTTCATATATAAATTATTTCAATCTGAGTTATAGATTATTTTCTATGAATTTTAGAAGTTTATACCTTTTCCTGGAATTACCTGGATTATTTTTAATCCAGAAAATGACTTACTGTGTCAGCATTGCGCCAGGGTGATGTCAGTGGGTCAACTGGGTTGGCCAGGTCAAACCTGACATGCGGGACCCATTGGTCAGTGACCCTGGGCTTGTTAGGTCACGCACAGGTGGGCCGGGTCAACGGCCACGTCAGCACAATCAACTCTAACGCGTGGGTCCACCGGGATTAACTTAAGTCTAAGTAATTTTGTTAGGGGTTTAAAAAAATCGGTGGGGCCTGGCTGTCAGTGGCTTAGGGGCTTAGTTAGCGGGGTGATTAACCCCTAACAGTGGCTATCACCGGCGGCTAATCGCCAGCGTAACCAGGACGCGGTGGCGTTGCCCGTCCGGCCGTTTCCGGCGGCGGGAGCGAGCGGGGCTGGGCTCTACGTGCTCAGCGCAGAGAGGCGCATCAAACGATGGTCGTGGTTCACGCGGGGGTGGACGGAGTCGGCGGCGGCGACCAAAATGGCGGCGGCCAGAGCACGGTGGGTTGCGGGTTTGGGGTTGTGGTGCGCTAGGGGAGGAGATGGTGCGTGCGTTCGGCTCCTGGGAGCACAGTGAGCACAACGGCAGGCTCAAAAATATACGGCGGCAGCTGTGGCCACGACAGCAACACGGCAGGGCGACGACGAGCTCGGGCACGGCAGGGATCGAAGCTACCAGCCATATTCGTCCACAGAGAGAAAGGAAAGGGGGCGCTGGAGCTCACAGAGAATACGATGAGGTGGTCAGCGAGCTCGGGGTCGTCCTCATCGCTTTGAATCGAGCAGCGGCGATCGCCGGCCATGGCAATGAAGACGGCGGTGATGGCGTGGCTTCGGGGCACCCGACATCGCGTGCGTCGGCGTAGAGCTTCACGGATCTGAGGCGGAGCTTTTGGGCTAGCTGGATGGGCGCGGGGATGCTAGTGGCCGCGGTGGTGTTCGTCGACGCACTCCGGCTCGTTCGGGCGGCTATGAGGGGGGAGAACAGAGGAGAGGGAAGTGGCACGGGGAGAGTGGGAGAGAGGTCGGGGGCTGCGTGGCGACACATGGAGGCGTCCAGGGCATCGGGGACGCAGGCAGCCAGGCACGAGGTGGCTCAGGCGCGTGTGCACGCGCGGTGAACACGCGCGGTGAACACGCGCTCTGCCTACTAGCCTAGGGAGGAAGACGAGAGGGGAGGTGGAGGTGGGCTGGGCTGGCATAGCGCCAGGCCAGGTGGGTTGCACAGTAGGTAGGTCCAAGTAACTTTCTTTCCCTTCTCTTTCTATTTAGTTTTCTGTTTTTCTATTTCTGCCTTTGTTTTTTATTTAGCAAAAATGCCAAACCACTTTGTAAAATGCTCAAAATATTTGTGGGCACTTGGGAAATTATTTCCCATAGCCCTCAAATGCTTTCAAGATTATTTGGACATTTAAAAATATTTATAGATTTTAATTATCCAAATTCAAATACTTATGAATTAACTCCAAAATCCAGAAATGTCCCAAAAATGTGTGCATCATTTTTGGGATAAGTTTTCACCCATTCCAAAATTGATGAAATTTTCTGAAGGCCATTTTGGGTAGATGAAAAAGATTTAATTTGACCCTAGTTGTATTTCATTTGCTACTAGGGTTTATCAGTCCCCATTTCAACTTTCTGTGAAAAGTAAACATGATGCAGTCACTCTAGTGCATGCACTAACTATGGTTGCGACAACTCACCCCCACTAAACAAGAATCTCGTCCCGAAATTCGAGACGTGAGGTAAGAAGACAGAGGGAACACAGACTAACACGATCTTCATGATCCAAACTCCCTTCTCGAAGATGTTGATTCATTCCTTCAAATTGATCTTGACGTCCTTGCTTTCGAGATCTTCATCCAACTATGATAATGGAAGAGAGGAACTCGACAAAATTCGT
Source organism: Triticum dicoccoides (assembly GCF_002162155.2). Taxonomy (NCBI): domain Eukaryota; kingdom Viridiplantae; phylum Streptophyta; class Magnoliopsida; order Poales; family Poaceae; genus Triticum; species Triticum dicoccoides. The sequence goes on along the minus strand of NC_041384.1, from coordinate 484,352,138 downwards.
TCTTCACAAAGATCAAGCGATACACGATCAACTCATGGAATGAGACAAAAGAACGTCTCTTGAGCCGAGACACAAGACACACATCAGGGGTGAAAGGAAACAGATGGCGATGGCTCAACTTGGTAGGAAACAATTCCACACTCGATCACAACGTAGTGAGGAGTTAACTACCATGATTCCACAACGGGGCACCTTAGGGAAGGTGACTCATAGAATTATACTCTTAAGTGGAAAAAAGAATTACTTTTGATACAAAGATCATTGAAACCCTCTACACTAGCCTAAGGCAATCACAATCGATCATTTGAAGGAGTTCAAAAGATTGGCATACTCAGACTAGAATGGATGATGTGGACTACCTTGTTGAAGACAACACAATGGATGATTTTGCTTATCACCGGAAATGGATGGAACCCATGGTATGTCCACTTTTGAAGATGATCTTGGACAACAACTGCTGAAAAGGGCAGCCCATGGGAAATTGGCACAATGAAGGTGCAAGCTGGGAACAAAATGCAACTGTTGCGAATGTTCCAACCATCATATCTGCCTGAGATTCAGATCCGATTGGTGATAGGATACTTCAGACTCAGCATGTCTGAAAAGAAAGTTTGCAACACAAATAGATGAGATGACGTTGCGGGATTCTTAGGAAATGAACTACGATAGCAAGATCCAAAACATGAGTTGGTTGTGCTACATACATGTGAGCATGTTGTCCAAGAAAACCATGACCATCTGGTAGTCTTATAATAAAACACTACCGAGTTCAGATTGGAACCATCATTGAAATAAGAAAGTCTTGTGCATGTCCGTCTGGGCCCTTCAGGAATAGCATTTAAACTTCTTATCCTTGAAAAAAATCAATCAGTGGCTTCATGTGCTAGGGATACATATAGAATGAAGGTTGCAAGTCTCCAAACCATAGAATATTTCGCACATCTGCATGACTGACTTGGGATGATTCCAGAGGAAGCAAAACTAACTTTCTCGAATTCACGGCGGCAACTTTCACCAAATGCACATGAATCGGAGGTAGTCACTTCTTTCATCCAAACATATGCTTCATGAACAAAACATGAAGAAATGCTTACACAAGTTTTCAACACTAGCTTGATGTCCGACAAAATCATTGAGAAGATAAGGATGTTGTCGATGGGCTCAACAACAAACCATCCAAGCTTCCATATAGATGGAATTCCACAATTAAGTGAACACGGTGATAGCATTGGTCAGACCAAAGGATGTAATGGTGTATGCCCGAGGGATCAACCACGGGTAAGACAGCATTACGAACATCGTTGGTTCTCATTTGATTTGAGGATAGCCCACACTCAAATCAAAGTTCGGACAAGACAATAGATCCAATAACTGTTCACGAGGACCAATCGATGAAGATATTATCTTTCTTCAACACACACACACACACAAATAGATATGCCTTAACATGAACTAAGTCAGCCAAGCTTTTATCTTCCAACTCTCCAAGTTGTTGTTTAGCTTAACCAACTAGCTCAGGGGTATCCAACACAGATTCTTGGACAAGGGGTGGTTTACAAGAAACCAACTTGATCACGAACTCAACATAGCGGTCAAGTGACAACCTGGTAACACTTCCGAGAAGATATTCGGAAAATCATGAACCACCGATATGTTACGAAGTTCGATAACAATCTTGCTTTCAGGGCAATACGATATGATCAAAAGAGTGAGGAATTGAAACAATCCTAACTCATGGATCGAAGAGTGCACCATAAATAAGGACTAGGTAGCACAATCAATCTTAGGATGATGATTTAATAACCAACACGCTAAGAATGAGAAGATTGTCCATTTACTACCAAGCAACGAGTTGCTCGGAGTATTGATTTCACACATCACAATTCACTTGTCGGCATTCCGGTTACAACAACACGAGGACCGAGGAATGAATGATGATGGTGAGAAGTATCACTGCATCAAGAATTCATAAGAGATGATGCAATTCCTATGATATTCCTGACATAAATAGGGTAATACTCCAAGGTAGAACAGAACAAAAGCTGGTTTGGCATTTGATCTACGGAATACAACTACTTTGACCCAATCCTGGAAATGGATAAGGCACTGGAGTTTGTTCCTCCTAGTCATTCTGGAATAGAATGGCTTGACGGACCACAATAATAATAGGTATCGATAACACGAATGCACAACTAGTCCTGACTATCAATTGATAGATAGAGGTCAGAAAACAACTAAAGAGGGACAACTCAAAGGAATATACAATTTTCTGAGTTGTGGGTGCATAGACTAGCATGTCGAACGAGTTCAACATATTTCTTCCGGTTAACCCATGTAGAAGGGTAGAACTAGCAGAGTCACAAGTATAATGGAGAACTCATCAAGAGCAGTCTAGTTGTGATCTTTTGATGCAAACGAATTTCTGCCATGGATGGTTCATGGTATTTGGAAGAAGGAAATACCACGGACCTCGAGGACTATCGCAAAGGTTACTAATATCCTAAAGGAACTAGCAAACACTATCAACATGAAGTAAGTAGGGTGAATATTGGGTTCAAGACCCAGGAATAGAATGTCTACTAACTAATTGGCATCATGGGATGCTTTCGAGAATAATGGCCAGAATCATCACACTAGGGATACAAAACATTACTAGATTACTAGGTGATCCTCTAAGACACAGATGGTCATAATTAATAATAGCTCCAACATATATGCCGAGGCAACAGAGTACCTCAACACACTAATTTGTGTGATTAATCTGGCCCAAATGAACATCAGAAACGGAAAGAAGGGATTTGCAAATGCATCAGACTATTTAGAAACCTAGGATGACTCGGACAACATAATGGCTGTAAATGCTTAGAAAAAGATTTGAGACATTCACAAGGATTTGCATAGTCACTTAACAACACCATAGCAAGGTTCTGGTTCAACTGACAACATACTAAAGTAGTAGAAATTGAACTGAGGCCTGGAACCAACAATCCTAGGATTCTACGGATTAGTAACACGTGAAACTGATAGAGAGATGAGATCCTAGTCCTTAACCCACATAGGAAAGAAGAGGATGACTCGGATCAGAAGGGCATAAGGTAAAGGAGTAAAAAGAGCCTTACGTCCCTTCCCACAATCAATTCCCCTACATAGAACTAAAGCATTTCTAGACTCAACTTCGACTAGTTTGGCTTGGTAATCCTACAGGCAGTCAGGCTCTGATACCAAAGCTGTCAGGACCCCGATCCTAAGTCACACCGATCTAGCATGTAACACATCATATCACGTTGCAACCTCACGCACGATATTCCCACGAGTGCCACCTTACCTGGCCCGAGACCGTTTGCGCCTTTTGGCTCACGTATATGATAGTGTCGCTAGCATCCATATGATAGAGAACCCGAGCCGACATGACTAGTCGTGAACCCAAAGTGGCACTGACTTACTGGGACATGCATACATGAACCAGCATCGAGCGTGTCGGTCATCAGTGTGTGAATCCAGGCTGTAGCAACTGGGCTAACAAGACTCCGAGAATCTGGTCTGTAGCAGGCTAGCAGGATTCCAGAAGTCACCGCGTGACATTTCCCCGAAGGGACAGACTCAGGAATGAAGTGGATCACATGCCGGCCAGTCTAAGTGTTCCGGAGCAGTAGTAACTGGGCTAGCAGGACTCCGGTAAACCGAGCTGTAGAAGACTACCATGGCTCAGTGGAAGCACTAGACTACATTTCCCCATAAGAGAGGCTACCAAGGATAAACAACTAGGTTGTTGGATCCCACACATACCAAGCATTTCAATCATACACACAATATGCTCGATATGTGCAAATACAACATGGCATCACAACAAAACTCTATGACTCAAAGTATTTATTCATTAGGCTCTGAAGAGCCAGATATTACAAACACGGGTCTGATGACCCAGCATTCAAGTCATACAAGCAACAAGCACATGCGGAAGCTTGACATGTCTAAGTACAGACATCTACAAATGAAAAAGGCTGAGAAGCCTGACTATCTACCAGATCCTGCCGAGGGCACAAGATCGTAGCTGAGGTATGAAGCTAAACGTCGAAGTCCACATGGAACCACTACCGAGACTGAGGTCTCTCTGCAAAAACATAAATTAAGCAAATGTGAGTACAAATGTACCCAACAAGACTTACATCAGAACTAGCTACATATGCATCAGTATCAGTAAAGGGGTGGTGGAGTTTGACTGCAGCAAGCCAGCTTTGACTCGGTGGCTATCCAGAACTACGACTGCAAGTAACTCTTTTGAGGTGGCGCACATGAGTCCACATATTCACCATATCAATACACCACTGTGGATCTGCTCCCGTCCCCTACGAGAAGGCCATCCATCGCACTCACGCTTATCTTGCGCATTTTAGAGTATCCACTTTCACTTGTCTATGAACTATACAGGCAACCCAGAAGTCCTTTACCGCGGCTATTCGAATAGATCATTTATATCCCTGCAGGGGTGTACTTCTTCACACACGCTCTCGCCACTTACCACCATGTACACGTCGTGTATCTCGGCAACCTTCAAGCGGAAGCCTAGCGAGGGAGTCGGCCACGACCGGACTAACCACACAAGTCTCTAGTCCAGGTTTATCGCCTATTCGGGTTCCATCCGCAAGGAGATCCGGTCGGTGTTTCGCTCACGGCCCCAAACGATGAGAGCAGGGTTCCCAAGGCACCAAACGGGTGTCCCGGTACACCGTGCCTCGTGTCTCTACCGCATCATAGCCCATCCCTAGGGTCAGCGCTATGCACGGCCCCCAACACATATCCTACAAACACCAAAAACTAGTTGCAACTCCTGGACAAAGATCGGGGCGATTAATAAGCCGAGAGGGGCCGAGTTACCGGAACCCAATGTGTGGTAGTAACTGTTCATGGATCACAAACACAGAACTCAGTTCCCGAGGACGGTGTCAATGAGACAACCCACCATGTACTCCTACATGGCCTCTCACCACTACCTTTACCAAATCCTGTTCACACACTTAGCTCTCAACATTAGGACATGTTCACCACATTCCAATTCATCCCCGATGAATCAGACCTGACTCAACTCTAAGCAGTAGCAAGCATGACACCAAGCATGAATATGTAGGCACATCAGGGCTCAAACAACTCCTACTCATGCTAGTGGGTTTCATCTATTTACTGTGGCAATGACATGTCATGCATAGGAAAGGGGTTCAACTACCGCAACATGTAACTGTTGAATCGATGTTGTCCTAATGCAGTAAAAGAGAGCAGGAGCGAGCGAGTGGGATTGTATCGGAATGAACAAGGGTTTTTTGCTTGCCTAGCACTTCTGAAGATAGTATATCTCTTCATCGGTGTCAACAAACTTATCATTGGAACATACGTCTACCGAGGGGGAACAACCATCAGCAAAGAGACAAAGGACACAATCAATGCAATGCACAATATGATGCATGATCATGACATGGCAATATGCTGCGATTAGAGCTAATGCAGCTAGCAACAGAAGGGTTTGAGTTGATTAGAACCAAAGGTTCAAATTCAAACTCAAATTGTGAAATCAAATAGGGCATTATCATGTTTTGATATAAACAGCAAGGTTAAGTTGTTTAAACATGCATGAAACCAATACAGATGGATAGATTGGATTTTTCTGATCATTTTTCATATATAAATTATTTCAATCTGAGTTATAGATTATTTTCTATGAATTTTAGAAGTTTATACCTTTTCCTGGAATTTCCTGGATTATTTTTAATCCAAAAAATGACTTATTGCATCAGCATTGCGCCAGGGTGATGTTAGTGGGTCAACTGGGTTGGCCAGGTCAAACCTAACATGCGGGACCCATTGGTCAGTGACCCTGGGCTTGTTAGGTCATGGACAGGTGGGCCCGGTCAACGACCACGTCAGCACAGTCAACTCTGACGCGTGGGTCCACCGGGATTAACTTAAGTCTAACTAATTTTGTTAGGGGTTTAAATAAACGGACAATTCCATTTCTGCCCCTAACTAGAACCCACTACTCAAATTTGCCCCTAATTTCAATGTGTGCTCAAATTTGCCCCTCTGCCGTTAGTTGCCCTTATAGAAATGCCCTTCTGCGCCGTTACCGTCTGGTCAAACAACTTTGACCATCTCGAAAAAATAGTAAGAAAAGTCAAAAAAATCTGAAATTTTGTGGGATCGAAGGTACCCAGGTTCGCAAGGTGCGTGCAAATTTTCATGTTGTTTGGGCATTCTAGGAGCTCATGGCGAAGGAAAAACAGTAAATATGTACGCGTGTGAACCGTAAATTCAAAAAAATAGCAAAAAAATAAAAAAATATGAATTCTTTTGGCATCCAAGATGCTTAGGTGCGGAAGGTGTGTGCAAAATTTTGATGTGTTTAGACATTGTAGGAGCTCGTGGAGAAAAAACGAAATTTGTCTCAGAAAAAAACTTGTAAAAAATACACTATTTAGGTTTTTTTGGCGAGAGCTCGTCGCATGTCATTTGATAACAAAATTTTGCACACACCTTGTGCACCCGAGCATCTTGGATGCCAAAAAATTTCATATGTTCTTGAATTTTCTTGCTATTTTTTGTATTTACTATTCAAAGATGTACAGATTTATTGTTTTCCTTTGCCACGAGCTCCTGGTATGTCTAAATAGCACGAAAATTTGCACCCACCTTGCGCACATGAGTAGCTTCAATCCCACAAAAGTTCATATTTTTTTGATTTTTTTACTATTTTTTTCGAGATGGTCAAAGCTGTTTGACCGAACAGTAACGGCGCAGAAGGGCATTTCTATAAGGGCAACTAACGGCAGAGGGGCAAATTTGAGCACATATTGAAATTAGGGGCAAATTTGAGCAGTGGGTTCCAGTTAGGGGCAAAAATGGAATTGTCCCTTAAAAGAAATCGGTGGGGCCCGGCTGTCAGTGGCTTCGGGACTTAGTTAGCGGGGTGATCAACCCCTAATAGTGGCTATCACCGGCGGCTAATTGCTGGCGTAACCAGGATGCGGTGTCGTTGCCCGTCTGGCCGTTTCCGGCGGCGGGAGCGAGCGGGGCCGGGCTCTACATGCTCAGCACAGAGAGGCGCATCAAACGGTGGTCGTGGTTCACGCGGGGGTGGACGGAGTCGCCGACGGCGACCAAAATGGCGGCGGCCGGAGCATGGTGGGTTGCGGGTTTCGGGTTGTGGTGCGCTAGGGGAGGAGATGGTGCGTGCATTCGGCTCCTGGGAGCACGGAGAGCATAACGGCAGGCTCAAAAAGATACGGCGGCAGCTATGGCCACGACAGCAACACGGCAGGGCGACAACGAGCTCGGGCACGGCGGGGATCGAAGCTAGAAGCCATATCCGTCGACGGAGAGAAAGGAAAGGGGGCGCAGGAGCTCATAGATAATACGATGAGGTGGTCAGCGAGCTCGGGGACGTCCTCGTTGCTGCGAATCGAGCAGCGGCGATCGCCGGCCGTGGCGATGAAAACGGCGGTGATGGCGTGGCTTCGGGGCACCCGGCGTCGCGTGCGTCGGCGTAGAGCTTCACGGATCCGAGGCAGAGCTTTTAGGCTAGCTGGATGGGCGCGGGGATGCTGGTGGCCACGGTGGTGTTCGTCGGCGCGCTCCGGCTCGTTCGGGCGGCCGCGAGGGGGGAGAACAGAGGAGAGGGAAGAGGCACGGGGAGAGTGGGAGAGAGGTCGGGGGATGCGTGGCGACACATGGAGGCGTCCAGGGCATCAGGGACGCAGGCAACCAGGCAGGAGGTGGCTCGGGCGCGTGTGCGCGCGCGGCAATCACGCGCTCTGCCTACTGGCCTAGGGAGGAAGACGACAGGTGAGGTGGAGGTGGGCTGGGCCGGCAGAGCGCCAGGCCAGGTGGGCTGCACAGTAGGTAGGTCCAGGTAACTTTCTCTCCCTTCTCTTTCTATTTAGTTTTCTGTTTTTCTATTTCTGCCTTTGTTTTTGATTTAGCAAAAATGCCAAACCACTTTGTAAAATGCTCAAAATATTTGTGGGCACTTGGGAAATTATGTCCCACAACCCTCAAATGCTTTCAAGATTATTTGGACATTTAAAAATATTTATAGAATTTAATTGTCCAAATTCAAATACTTATGAATTAACTCCAAAATCCAGAAATGTCCTAGAAATGTGTGCATCATTTTTGGGAGAAGTTTTCACCCATTCCAAAATTGATGAAATTGTCTAAAGGCCATTTTGGGTAGATGGAAAAGATTTAATTTGACCCTATTTGTATTTCATTTGCTGCTAGGGTTTATTGATGATCCACAAGTATAGGGGATCTATCATAGTCCTTTCGATAAGTAAGAGTGTCGAACCCAATGAGGAGCAGAAGGAAATGATAAGTGGTTTTCAGCAAGGTATTCTCTGCAAGTACTGAAATAAGTGGTAACAGATAGTTTTGTGATAGGATAAATTGTAACGAGCAACAAGTAACAAAAGTAAATAAAGTGCAGCAAGGTGGCCCAATCCTTTTGTAGCAAAGGACAAGCCGGAACAAACTCTTATAATAGGAAAAGCGCTCCCGAGGACACATGGGAATATCGTCAAGCTAGTTTTCATCACGTTCATATGATTCGTGTTCAATACTTTGATAATTTGATATGTGGGTGGACCGGTGCTTGGGTGCTGTTCTTACTTGAACAAGCATCCCACTTATGATTAACCTATATTGCAAGCATCCGCAACTACAACAAAAGTATTAAGGTAAACCTAACCATAGCATGAAACATATGGATCCAAATCAGCCCCTTACGAAGCAACGCATAAACTAGGGTTTAAGCTTCTGTCACTCTAGCAACCCATCATCTACTTATTACTTCCCAATGCCTTCCTCTAGGCCCAAATAATGGTGAAGTGTTATGTAGTCGACGTTCACATAACACCACTAGAGGCTAGACAACATACATCTTATCAAAATATCAAACGAATACCAAATTCACATGACTACTCATAGCAAGACTTCTCCCTTGTCCTCAGGAACGAACGTAATTACTCACAAAGCATATTCATGTTCAAAATCAGAGGGGTAATAATATGCATATAGGATCTGAACATATGATCTTCCACCAATTAAACCAACTAGCATCAACTACAAGGAGTAATAAACACTACTAGCAACCTACTAGCACCAATCCCGGACTTTGAGACAAGAATTGGATACAAGAGATGAACTAGGGTTTGGAGATGAGATGGTGCTGGTGAAGATGTTGATGGAGATTTCCCTCTCCCGAAGAGAGGAGCGTTGGTGATGATGATGGTGATGATTTCCCCCTCCCGGAGGGAAGTATCCCCGGCAGAACAACTCTGCCAGAGCTCTAGATTGTATCCGCCAAGGTTCCGCCTCGTGGCGGCGGAGTCTCATCCCGAAAAGTTCCTCTTCATTGTTTTCTCATCGAAAGACCTCATATAGGAGAAGGTGGGCATCAGAGAGCCACCAGGGGGCCCACGAGGTAGGGGGCACGCCCTAGGGGGCCCACCCTCGTGAGAAGGGTGTGGGCCCCCTAGCCTTCATCTTTGGCGTGGATTTTTCTTTATTTCTTTTAAGACGTTCCGTGTAGTTTCAGGACTTTTGGAGTTGCGCAGAATAGGTCTCTAATATTTGCTCCTTTTCCAGCCCAGAATTCTAGCTGCCGGCATTCTCCCTCCTTATGTAAACCTTGTAAAATAAGAGAGAATATCCATAAGTATTGTGATATAAAGTGAAATAACAGTCCATAATGCGATAAATATCGATATAAAAGCATGATGGAAAATGAACGTATCAACTCCCCAAGCTTAGACCTCGATTGTCCTCAAGCGAAAAGCCGATAACAATAAATTTTTCTCATGTTTAGAGGTAGAGGCGTCGATAAAAATAAAATACGGACATGAAGGCATCATGGTTATTCTTATAACAGCAACATATATAGGTTTTGTCATATGATTACTTATGTTCAAGTGATGATCTATTAACAATGCAAAAGTATAAATCATAAACCTTATTGGGTTCCAACAAACTATAATCTCAGTCATTGAAGCAATTGCAATTTATCATAACATCGGAAAGAGTCTATGTCAGAGCTAAAAAGCAAGTCCACATAATCAACTATCATTTAGTCCTCCATAATTGCTAACACTCATGCGATACTTGTGGTTACAGAGTTTTAATTGGACACATAGAAAGATAGGGGCTTATAGTTTTGCCCCACAACCTTTTACCTCAAGGGTAATGTCAACAATAATGGTTCATGCTCCCCTACATCCAATTAGATATATATATATATATATATATATCATGTTCTTTCCAACATGCTGAGCTTGCCAAAGGATAAAATGAAAAAGGAAAGGTGAAGATCACCGTGACTCTTGCTTAAGGTAGAAGATAATAATAAAGGATAGGCCCTTCGCAGAGGGAAGCAGAGGTTGCCATGCGCTTTTATGGTTGGATATATAAAATATCAATGCGAAAGAACGTCACTTTATATTGCCGCTTGTGATATGAACCTTTATTATGCAGTCTGTCGCTTTTATTACTTCCACATCACAAGATCATATAAAGCTTATTTCTCCCACACCAATCAACCATACATATTTATAGCAATTTTTATTGCTTTGCACCGATGGTAACTTACTTGAAGGATCTTACTCAATCCATAGGTAGATATGGTGGACTCTCATGGCAAAACTGGTTTAGGGATATTTGGAAGCACAAGTGGTATTTCTACTTCGTGCTGAGAATTTGGCTAGCATGAGGGGGAAAGGCAAGCTCAACAAGTTAGAGGAACCATGACAACATACTTTATCTCAGATATAAGAAAGACATAACTCATTACATTGTCTTCCTTGTCCAACATTAACTCTTTAGCATGTCATATTTTAATGAGTGCTCCCAATCATAAAAGATGTCGATGATAATATATCTATATGTGAAAACCTCTCTTTCCTTATTACTTCCTATTAATTGCAACAATGACCAAAGCTATGTCTGCCAACTCCCAACAACTTTTAATCATCATACTCTTTCCATGTGAAGTCATTACTCTCAATAAGATCAATATGAACTCTTGGTTTCTTTTTATTCTTTTTCTCTTTTCTTTTATTCACCCAAGATCATGGCAAAATAATCAAGCCCTTGACTCAACACTAATCTTTATTATATATAGCTCACGGACTCGATTACATAGAGGGATCATAAAGCAAAACTCAAAACTAGATCATGCCATGAACTTTATTTTACTAGATCAAGATACTACTAATAGGATTGAACTAAGAAAAGCGGTAAAGATAGGAATTGTGATTGTGATACGATACCGAGGCACCTCCCCCAAGCTTGGCAGTTGCCAAGGGGAGTGCCCATACCCAGATACTTAATTCTTCTTTGTTGGAGGGGACGGTGTAGGTGTTGTTGATGATGCGGGCTTGTTATCCATCTAAGGCATAGGTTCACCAACATAGAAAGATGATCGAGTCTCTGGAATCCTCAAATCTACAGCCAAACTCATTCTTTTGAATCTATATTCATACTCATAGTTTTGGTTTTGAAGGTCATAGACTTGGGCTTGGAGGTGCTCGATCTTCTCATGTAGCTTGAAGATGGCCTCCTCGGTATTCTTGCCATTCGACTTGTAGTTGTTGGTGAACTCCGCGAGCATCATGTGGCTAGCGTTGATTCCACGCTCCACCATCCTTTGGCACTTGAAAACTTTTTGCTCCACTGCTTCGAGCCTCGTCTCCATGCTTCCGGTCCCCTTTGGTCCCTCTTCTTCGTGGATGTGCAGCAACCCATCACGCATCTCAACGGTTTGAGGGTGTCGCAACACCTCCGCGAGGTAAGGGTTGATGACCTTCTCGAAGAAGTTGTCCTTGGAGGCGCTTGGGGCCGTCATGATAACCTAGATCTGTCAGAAAAATAGCTTGAAACAAGAACAGGAGATCTTTGCGTGATACGGGAGTCAAAACCTTCGGGAGGTTATATAATAATTTTTACCATCCAAAATACGTAACGTGCAAGAAAACGAAGTCCGGAAGGCACACAAGGTGCTCACGAGGTAGGGGGCGCGCCTAGGGGGGTAGGGTGCGCCCACCACCCTCGTGGGGCCCTCGTGTCCTTCCCGGACTGCTACTTATTTTTCTATTTTTCTAAATATTCCAAAACGGAGAAATATTGCCTTAGAAATTGTTTTGGAGTCGGTTTACTTACCGTACCACATACCTATTCCTTTTCGGAGTCTGAAACGTTCTGGAAAGTGTCCCTTATGTATTCCTCCGGGGTTATGGTTTCAATAATATTGGTTTCAACATTTATGGGATTACCTGAGATATAATGTTTAATTCTTTGACCATTTACCACCTTCGGATTTGTGCCCTCGAAGTTGTTGATTTTTATGGCACCGGAACGATAGACCTCTTCGATGACGTAGGGGCCTTCCCATTTAGAGAGAAGTTTTCCTGCAAAAAATCTTAAACGAGAGTTGTATAGCAATACATAGTCACCTACATTAAACTCACGCTTTTGTATCCTTTTGTCATGCCATCTTTTAACTTTTTCTTTAAACAACTTGGCATTTTCATAAGCTTGGGTTCTCCATTCATCAAGTGAGCTAATATCAAATAACCTCTTCTCACCGGCAAGTTTAAAATCATAGTTGAGCTCTTTAATAGCCCAATATGCCTTATGTTCTAGTTCGAGAGGTAAGTGACATGCTTTTCCATAAACCATTTTATATGGAGACATACCCATAGGATTTTTATATGCAGTTCTATAAGACCATAATGCATCATCAAGTTTCTTAGATCAATTCTTTCTAGACCTATTAACAGTCTTTTGCAAAATTAATTTAAGCTCTCTATTGCTCAATTCTACTTGACCACTAGACTGTGGGTGATAAGGAGATGCAATTCTATGATTAACATCATATTTAGCAAGCATTTTACGGAAGGCACCATGAATAAAGTGTGAACCACCATCAGTCATTAAATATCTAGGGACTCCAAACCTCAGAAAAATAACTTCCTTAAGCATTTTAATAGAAGTGTTATGATCAGCAGTACTAGTTGGAATAGCTTCTACCCACTCAGTAACGTAATCAACAGCAACTAGAATATGTGTGTACCCATTAGAGGTAGGAAAAGTTCCCATATAATCAAAGCCCCAAACATCAAACGGTTCAATAACAATTGAATAATTCATAGGCATTTCTTGATGTCTACTAATATTACCAATTCTTTGACATTCATCGCAAGACAAGACAAACTTATGGGCATCCTTGAAGAGAGTAGGCCAATAAAATCCAGATTGCAATACCTTATGTGCAGTTATATCTCTAGCGTGGTGTCCTCCATAAGACTTGGAATGACACTTGCATAGGATCTGTTCCTATTCATGCTCAGGTACACAACGTCTAATAACACCATCTACTCCTTCCTTATAAAGATGTGGGTCATCCCAAAAGTAATGTCTTAAATCATAGAAAAACCTTTTCTTTTGTTGGTATGTGAAGCTAGGTGGTATAAACTTAGCAACAATATAGTTAGCATAATCAACATACCATGGAGTACTACGAGAAGTACTTATAACATTTAATTGTTCATCAGGAAAGTCATCATTAATAGGTAGTGGGTCATCAAGAATATTTTCTAACCTAGACAGGTTGTCTGCAACGGGGTTCTTAGCTCCCTTTCTATCAACAATATGCAAATCAAATTCTTGTAGCAAGAGAACCCATCTAATAAGTCTAGGTTTAGCTTCTTTCTTTTCCATAAGATATTTAATAGCAGCATGATCAGTTTGAATAGTTACTTTAGAATCAATAATATAAGATCTGAACTTATCACAAGCAAATACAACTGCTAAGATTTCTTTTTCAGTAGTAGCATAATTTCTTTGAGCATTGTCTATAGTCTTACTAGCATAATGGATAACATTTAATTTCTTATCAACTCTTTGCCCTAGAACAACACCTACAACATAATCACTAGCATCACACATAATTTCAAAGGGTAAATTCCAATCAGGTGGCTGAACAATAGGTGCAGAGACTAATGCTTTCTTAAGTATTTCAAATGCTTCTACACAATCATCATCAAAGACAAATGGTATATCTTTTTGCAATAAATTAGTCAGAGGCCGAGAAATGTTTGAGAAGTCCTTAATGAACCTCCTGTAAAATCCGGCGTGACCAAGGAAACTTCTTATACCTTTGATGTCCTTGGGACATGGCATCTTTTCAATAGCATCAACCTTGGCTTTATCAACTTCAATACCTCTTTCAGAAACTTTGTGCCCCAAGACAATACCTTCATTAACCATAAAGTGGCACTTTTCCCAGTTCAAGACAAGATTAGTTTCTTCACATCTCTGCAAAACTCGATCAAGATTGCTCAAGAAATCGTCAAAAGAGGAACCATAGACGGAAAAGTCATCCATGAAAACCTCACAAATCTTTTCACAGAAGTCAAAGAATATAGCCATCATGCATCTTTGAAAGGTAGCAGGTGCATTACATAAACCAAAAGGCATACATCTATAAGAAAAAGTACCAAAAGGGCATGTAAAAGTAGTCTTTGATTAATCTCTACCGACACAGGTATTTGAGAGAAACCAGAATAACCATCTAGAAAGCAATAGTGTGTATGTTTGCATAATCTTTCTAGCATTTGATCAATAAAAGGTAAGGGGTAATGATCTTTCTTAGTAGCTTTATTTAATTTCCGGAAATCAATTACCATCCTATAACCTGTGATAATTCTTTGTGGAATCAATTCATCTTTATCATTAGGAACAACAGTAATACCTCCCTTCTTAGGGACACAATGAACAGGACTTACCCACTCACTATCAGCAACGGGATAGATTATACCTACCTCCAGAAGCTTTAGTATTTCTTTTCTTACCACTTCTTTCATTTTAGGACTCAGACGTCGTTGAGGATCACGAACTGGTTTGGCATCTGCTTCCAAATTTATTTTATGTTGACATAGAGTGGGACTAATGCCCTTAAGATCATCAAGAGTATATCCAATAGCAGCATGATGCTTCTTCAGAGTTTTCAATAATCTTTCTTCTTCATGCTCTGAAAGGTTGGCACTAATAATAACAGGATATATCTTCTTTTCATCATGATAAGCATATTTAAGATTATCAGGCAAAGGTTTAAGCTCAAACACGGGATCACCCTTGGGTGGAGGAGGACCCCCTAGGATTTCAACTGGCAAATTGTGTTTTAGAATAGGTTCCTGTTTAAAGAATACTTCATCTATTTCCCTTCTTTCATTCATGAACATATCATTTTCATGGTCTAGCAAATAGTGTTCTAAAGGATCACTAGGAGGTACGACAATAGAAGCAAGACCAGTAATTTCATCCTTACTAGGCAATTCTTCCTCACGATGTTGTTTACTAAATTTAGAGAAATTAAACTCATAAACCATATCATCCAAGCCAACAGTAACAATATTCTTAGTGCAGTCTATGGTAGCATTGACAGTATTTAAGAAGGGTCTACCAAATATAATTGGACAAAAGCTATCTTGTGGAGAAGTAAGAACAAGAAAATTAGTAGGATATTTAGTTTTCCCACACAAGACTTCAACATCTCTAACAATTACAATTGGTGCAATAGTATCTCTATTAGCAAGTTTAATAGTAATATCAATATCTTCTAACTCAACAGGTGCAATTTCATTCTTAATTTCTTCGTATAAAGCATGCGGTATAACACTAGCACTAGCACCCATATCACATAAGCCATGATAACAATGATCTCCTATTTTAACGGAAATAACAGGCACGCCTACCACATGTCTATGTTTATCCTTATCACAAGGTTTAGCAATTCTAGCAGTTTCACCTTCGAACTAAATAACATGCCCATCAATATTATCAGACAAGAGATCTTTAACAATAGCAATATTAGGTTCTACTTTAACTTGCTCAGGAGGTGTATAAGTTCTAATATTGCTTTTACGAACAACAGTTGAAGCTTTAGCATGATCCTTTATTCTAACAGGGAAAGGTGGTTTCTCAATACAAGAAGTAGGAACAATAGGATCATTATAAGTGACAGTCTTTTCTTCAACTTTAATAGGTGCAGCTACATTTACTTCTATGGGAGGATGATATTTAAACCACTTCTCCTTAGGGAGATCAACATAAGTAGCAAAAGATTCAAAGAAAGAGGCTACTATCTCAGAGTCAAGTCCATATTTAGTGCTAAACTTACGGAAAATATCGGTATCCATAAAAGATTTAACACAATCAAACTTAGGTGTCATACCTGACTCCTTACCTTCATCGAGGTCCCAATCTTCAGAGTTGCGTTTAATTCTATCCAATAAATTCCATCTGAATTCAATAGTCTTCATCATAAAAGAGCCAGCACAAGAAGTATCGAGCATGGTGCGATTGTTTTCAGAAAGCCGAGCATAAAAAAATTGCATAATTATTTCTCTCGAGAGCTCATGATTGGGTCATGAATATAACATTGATTTAAGCCTCCCCAAGCTTGAGCGATGCTTTCTCCTTTGCGAGGCCAAAAATTATATATATAATTGCGATCACGATGAACAAGATGCATAGGGTAATACTTTTAATTAAATTCCAACTTCAATCTTTTATAGTCCCATGATCTCATATCATCACATAGCCTATACCATACCAATGCATCTCCCTTCAAAGATAAAGGGAAGACCTTCTTCTTAGCAACATCATCGGGTATACCTGCAAGCTTAAATAATCCACAAACTTCATCCACATATATTAAGTGCTCATCAGGATGCTTTATTCCATCTCCTGTAAAAGGGTTAGCTAGCAGTTTTTCCATCATAGCCGAAGGAAATTCAAAAGGAGTTTCATTTTCAATAGGTTCAGTAGGTTGAGGAGCAACTCTTTGCTCTACTGGACGGGATGAAGATACCCCGAACAAGCCCCTCAGAGAATTACTTTCCATAGTAACAAGTGATAGTAAATTTCAGCACACTATATAAATTTTTCCTTACCAAATTCCACCTACCAAAGGCGCTGCACTCCGCGTCAATGGCGCCAGAAAAGAGTCTTGATGACCCACAAGTATAGGGGATCTATCATAGTCCTTTCGATAAGTAAGAGTGTCGAACCCAACGAGGAGCAGAAGGAAATGATAAGTGGTTTTCAGCAAGGTATTCTCTGCAAGTACTGAAATAAGTGGTAACAGATAGTTTTGTGATAGGATAAATTGTAACGAGCAACAAGTAACAAAAGTAAATAAAGTGCAGCAAGGTGGCCCAATCCTTTTGTAGCAAAGGACAAGCCGGAACAAACTCTTATAATAGGAAAAGCGCTCCCGAGGACACATGGGAATATCGTCAAGCTAGTTTTCATCACGTTCATATGATTCGTGTTCAATACTTTGATAATTTGATATGTGGGTGGACCGGTGCTTGGGTGCTGTTCTTACTTGAACAAGCATCCCACTTATGATTAACCTATATTGCAAGCATCTGCAACTACAACAAAAGTATTAAGGTAAACCTAACCATAGCATGAAACATATGGATCCAAATCAGCCCCTTACGAAGCAACGCATAAACTAGGGTTTAAGCTTCTGTCACTCTAGCAACCCATCATCTACTTATTACTTCCCAATGCCTTCCTCTAGGCCCAAATAATGGTGAAGTGTTATGTAGTCGACGTTCACATAACACCACTAGAGGCTAGACAACATACATCTTATCAAAATATCAAACGAATACCAAATTCACATGACTACTCATAGCAAGACTTCTCCCTTGTCCTCAGGAACGAACGTAATTACTCACAAAGCATATTCATGTTCAAAATCAGAGGGGTAATAATATGCATATAGGATCCGAACATATGATCTTCCACCAATTAAACCAACTAGCATCAACTACAAGGAGTAATAAACACTACTAGCAACCTACTAGCACCAATCCCGGACTTTGAGACAAGAATTGGATACAAGAGATGAACTAGGGTTTGGAGATGAGATGGTGCTGGTGAAGATGTTGATGGAGATTTCCCTCTCCCGAAGAGAGGAGCGTTGGTGATGATGATGGTGATGATTTCCCCCTCCCGGAGGGAAGTATCCCCGGCAGAACAACTCTGCCAGAGCTCTAGATTGTATCCGCCAAGGTTCCGCCTCGTGGCGGCGGAGTCTCATCCCGAAAAGTTCCTCTTCATTGTTTTCTCATCGAAAGACCTCATATAGGAGAAGATGAGCATCAGAGAGCCACCAGGGGGCCCACGAGGTAGGGGGCACGCCCTAGGGGGCCCACCCTCGTGAGAAGGGTGTGGGCCCCCTAGCCTTCATCTTTGGCGTGGATTTTTCTTTATTTCTTTTAAGACGTTCCGTGTAGTTTCAGGACTTTTGGAGTTGCGCAGAATAGGTCTCTAATATTTGCTCCTTTTCCAGCCCAGAATTCCAGCTGCCGGCATTCTCCCTCCTTATGTAAACCTTGTAAAATAAGAGAGAATAGCCATAAGTATTGTGATATAAAGTGAAATAACAGTCTGTAATGCGATAAATATCGATATAAAAGCATGATGCAAAATGGACGTATCATTTATCAGTCCCCATTTCAACTTTCTATGAAAAGTAAACATGATGCAGTCACTCTAATGCATGCACTGACTAGGGTTGTGACAAGGAGGTGCCGTACGGGGTAGCTATTTGAGTACGGGAGGCGTGCGATCAGACCCCTGCGCGTGCTCATTGGGAGGAGAGCCCTTTGACCTCTACTCGCCGCGCACCTCCCTCCCAACGTCTCCATTAATCGCGCCCGAGCCCTGATAACCCACAAGTATAGGGGATCGCAACAGTTTTCGATAAGTAAGAGTGTCGAACCCAACAAGGAGCTAAAGGCAGAACAAATATTCCCTCTAGTTCTATCGACCACCGATACAACTCTACGCACGCTTGATGTTCGCTTTACCTAGAACAAGTATGAAACTAGAAGTATTTTGTAGGTGTTGTTGGATAGGTTTGCAAGATAATAAAGAGCAAGTAAATAAAAGGTAGGGGCAGTTTGTAAGTAAAGAAGCAATGAAGTAAATATAGCGAGTGTGGAAAAGTGGTGGTAGGAGTCGTGAAATTGCCCCTAAGCAATTGACTACTTTACTAGACCGATAGCAAGTATTATGTGGGAGAGGCCACTGCTAGCATGTCATCCCTGACTTGGAATTCTATGCACTTATGATTGGAACTATTAGCAAGCATCCGCAACTACTAATGTTCATTAAGGTAAAACCCAACCATAGCATTAAGATGTATTCACTACAAAAAATACACTTCCGTGATGATACATATTTGTCACAGTAGGTCGCTTTTTTTGTCATGCATGTACATCCATGACAAATTTATGACAGAATCAAGATAGTCATACCTGTGCTGTCGGAGAAGTGTTCCATGACATTACCAAAATTATCATCACGGAAGTGTCCACTTCCATGATGATAAATCGCGCGTCACAGAAGTGCTTTCATCAAGGGTGACCGACACGTGGCATCCACCGTAATGGAACGCCGTTAAGCTATCGGGTTGGGTTTTGGATCCGATAACCCGTTAACAGCCCCGACCAATGGGGATTTTCCACGTGTAAAATCATCATTGGCTAGAGGAAACACGTGTCAGCTCATCGTCGGGACAGATGTCATCCACTCACTGGACAGAAGGCGCCTATGATACGTCGACACGTGGCATGACCCAACAAGTTTAAATTGGCCGGCCCAACTAAAGGCCCAAAGGATTTTGCGGACCATAATGGGCCGGCCCAGCTAAAGGCCCACGAGATTTTGCGGACCATAATGGGCCGGCCCAGCTAAAGGCCCACAAGATTTCGCGGGCCATAATGGCCCGGCCCAGGTAAAGGCCCACAAGATTTTTGTGTGCCATAATAGGCCGGCCCAGGTAAAGGCCCACAAAATTCTTATGGATCATAATGGGCCGGCCCAGCTAAAGGCCCACGAGATTTCGCCGACATTAATGGGTCGAGCCAGCTGTAGGCCCACAAGATTTTGAGGACCCTAGTAGGCCGGCCCGTTAATTGGCTGCCATGTTTTGGGCCAAATGTCGGCCCATATTTGATACAGTCTATTAATGGTCTGCCACGCTCCGGGCCTAATAGTGGCCCATATGAGATCCGTCCCATTAAAGGCCTACCATGTTCTGGGCCAAATTACGGCCCATATCAGGTCCGGCCCTTTAAGAGGTTTTGGGACTAATTATGGCCCATATCAAATTTGGCCTGTCAACTGGACACTATGCTTTTGGGCCCACTTGCTAAAGGCCCACTTAGTAATTCAGCCTGATATTAGTTTTGGCCTGTTAAGGGCCCGTTTAACATTTCGGCCCTATATTAATTTCAGCCTGTTAAAAGCCCGTCATATAGTTGGGCCTAACTACAGCCCGGTTTGCATTCGTCCTGCTCGCAGCCGATATATGATTGGGCCAAACAAGGACCGAGACAATTTTTTGGCCTGTTAAAAGCCCGTGATTTGATTCACACAATCATGGGCCGGGGTTCATTTTGGGCTGCTGCCGGCCCGTGAGCTGATCAGCACGTTTCAGGCCCAACCTACATCATGATTGCATGACGGCCCGATTATGTACCGTAAT
Source organism: Triticum dicoccoides (assembly GCF_002162155.2). Taxonomy (NCBI): domain Eukaryota; kingdom Viridiplantae; phylum Streptophyta; class Magnoliopsida; order Poales; family Poaceae; genus Triticum; species Triticum dicoccoides. The sequence goes on along the minus strand of NC_041384.1, from coordinate 484,331,527 downwards.
TCTATGGTTTGGCCGATTTACTGCGAAGACATGATATATATATACAGTAAAATAACTGCAGCATAGTGAATAAGAAAAAACCTATACTATACAATAAAGCAATTATGGCATATTACATCCACTTGGCATCAGAGTTCGCCACTATGATAATAAAGCACAAGCAGACAGTAGATTACATACACTTGACCTCAAAGATCACCACTAGTGCAAATAAACACGCCGACAAAATAATATACAAAACCGTCATCACTTCAATAGAGTTCAAGAAAGGTTAGCCCTGCTGGGGAGCTGTAGCGCAAGCAGCTGAGCAAGATGATGAGACCGCGCTTGTTCAACACTTATATCTTCCTCACTCTGAAAGATAAACAAGCAGACAGATGACAGGTTTTGCACATAAAAGTATCAGTGCTAACAATTCATCACATTTCTTACTGAAAAATAAAGTGACATAGTTTAAATTTGCATTAACACAATATGGTACTATTCAGGTCAAGACATGGCAGGAAATGACATTGTGAAGGAGTTGGCAGCTTCACGACACCACTGGATTCAGATCAAGAACTCATAAGTATCAATGGTTAGTGTGCCGTCAATTTATACCATTGCAGATTGGCAAATAAAGAGGCGGTTTAAATAATAGTAGAATGATATGACATTTTTCATAGTTAAGACATTGCAGAATATGACATTGTGCTATAGTGGGTAGGTTCACCACACCACTGGATTACAGATGAAGAACAGAAGCATACATGCAGTGCAAAAGAAGATCACTTGCTCTGTATAGTTTAATTTACATGGTATGAAGAAGGAACTTGGTTGTACAACTAAAAACTTAAATTGAGAAAGGACGAACTTTTGTTTATGAACTACATATAATAAACTTTAAAGAAGCAATTTGATGCAAACACCAAAAATAAACAATTGTTGTAGTCATGCCTAACCAAATATATACAACAAAGTTTGAAGGCTTGAGATGGACAAACTTACATTATTGGCGAAGACAGGCTCTATAAAGGCCTTGTCCATGCTGATGGGGGGGGGGCAATTCAAGAAGTTTACCACAGAATCTTCTTCAAAAGCATTACCTTTATTCTACATTTTGTTAAGAGTAAATATAGATGTGATAATATACGAAAAATGGAGAATATTTAAGATAAGATGAAGAGTGATGCTACATAACCAAGTAACTATAAATGTAAGTGCAGTGATACAAGCAAAAGGTACAACCAAGAGCAATGCGCAGCTAAACTTCTTCAGTACCAACCTTATGGTAAGACTAAATATAGATCTGATGTGTAGAAAATGGAGGGCAAAGGAAAATAAGCTGCAGAGTGATGGTACATGAACAACCACCTGTCATTATAAGTACACTGATAAAGGACAGCATACTTACAAGAACAATGCAGAGCTAAAAAACATTGGCATTGGATATATTCTACACTAATGTAACCATTCATACAGATTAGATAATTTGGAGCGAACTATTGATAAGCAAGCTATCATGCATACTGCTGTCACATAATGAACCAGGTATGTATGCAAGTACAGTGATACAACACAACAGGTACTAACAAGAGCAAAGCAGCGGGCAACATATTTGCGATATCCCGTCGTTCTTGTCAAACCGAAATTCTTCTTCGAGCAGATTTCCTGCAAAAAAGATTCGTAAGGCACATACTGAAAAGTAGAAGTTCAAATTGTCATGTGATTTCATAGACAATACCTCATCCTAGGAACGAGACCAGTGCATAACAAGGTTTTTCCATTCAATGTCTTCTAAATTTAGCACAGGAGACTTCACCGGAAATTCGTTTATAGACTTGCCATCAAAGTGTGATTTCCTCAGGTAACACCGATACTGCTGCAATGCTTCCTTGAAAAGCACAAGCAAGCTTTGCTCGTCATGACTATCCAGATTGACCCTCACCTAGTTACAACAATGTAATGTAAATCATTGATGTGTTCAATCAGCAGAAAACAGGAAAATAATAGCCATGAATAATAGCACTTACACGTAAGTTGGACAGGAAGATGTGAAAATGGCGTTTGTCTTCACAATAATCTTCCCATGATGGGAATATATGCACGTAGTCCCTAACAACATTAAAAGCATTTCTTTTAAACTGGGAATAAATGGAATGGGGTTCCAATCTGCAGGAATTGGACGTCTCTGCAGTTGGGATAGGTCTTCGGCCGGTGGACTTGCTGTACTTTTTGCGGGAGTGGGATTTTTCTGTGGTACAGCTGGTGCTATGGCAAATGAAATCGTATACCTTTTGCTGGAGTGCAGGTCCTGTGTGGTGGGGCTAGTGGTGTGGCCAGTGAAGTATGGGTACAGTCTGCTGGAGTCGGTCCTACGTTTTGTGTCACTGGTTGTACAACCAATATAAGTGGGGTGCTGTCTGTTTTCTCTGGCACCACCACATTTTTCGAGGACTTTGCTAGTGCTCCTTCAGGTTCGGCAATCACCCTCTTCCTTTTTGATGTCCGATACACAAGAACAACATTTGAGTGGAAAAACATGGTATGATGACAGATGGAATATGTATTGATAATGGATGGGCATGGCATCTCGACATATATGATGAGTAAACTAAGCAGATGGCGGTGCAACAAAGTAGAAGAAGTACAAGACAACATATGCAAGATACGCGCAATCAATAAAACCTTGCCAAATTAGAACAGGCACCTTGATGGGTGAACAGGACAGGCCATCTGCCTTTGACTCCTCGAGGTTAGAATAGTCATTAGGATGATATTCTGAACAAGAATCAACAGGTGGGGAGCGTACGAGTTTCATTGCTTCCAGAATGGCACTCAATGCCTTGCTGCCAATTTTGTAAGTCATTGCAGTGTTCCATAATATTCTTCTGATGCACGGATTCTAATATTCACTGTAATTGCGTATAATATCTGAGAACCATGAAAACATAAATAGTTGTGAGATTATCTTTGTAATGCAGATGATATTCTAATATAGGGGCGCCCCTGTAAACACTTGTGTGCTATCACTGGATTCTGATGAGAGAGCTCATGTGTGCTGTAATATGATGTGTGCATTTATATAATCTGGCACAAGTACACAAAAATAGGCTCCAGAAGTAAGGATAGCTGGCAGATGATAGGTTCATTATATACTGTATAGAGAGTTTATTGCCAAACCATGATAACAAGAGCACACAACAACTAGGCAGATCATAGGGGCTGTTTGGTTTTAGGACTAGCATTGCCACAATTTGCCACACATTTTTGCCAAACTTGACTAAGGTTAGTTCATCAAAATGAGAGCCACAAGTTGGCAAGCCTAAGGGAATCTTGCCACACTTTTTGTGTGTATGCCATGTGGGGTCCAAGTGTGGCTTGACTAAGATCTGGCTTGAACCAAACACTCACCTAAGTTGGTCAAACTTGCCTAACCTTAGGTGTGGCAATCTTTGGCAAAGTTAGTCACAAACCAAACAGCCCCATAGTGTACATAACATGGGTACACCATAACCAGGATATGTAAATCGGGAAAGTGGAACTGGCTAGAAATTACGGTGTTGTATTGCCACTAGTAATTGAAAGCCTATCGATCACGTACAGGCCAACTCTATCAGCTGTTTACTACAGATGTCCCTGCTCCCCTTCCTGACAAGGAACATACTGTGCTTCCCATACAGAACACCGCACGGGCCGCCGGCCGAACCACCGGCCCCACCGCCTGTGTTCCTCCGCCACCCTCACCCCTCCCCCACCCGCGTCAAGTTTTCTTCATTCGACGAGGCCCCACCACCACCCCCCACAACCACCGTCCCCACCCGAGCCCCTTTGATTGCACCGGCAAACTCCAGCGAGCTCTAAAAAATCGACTGACCCAATTTTGAAATTTACTCTACTGTGATTTAACTAGTGTGGAATATAAAAGGGGAAAACCATAAGCATTGCGAGTATGGTGTTGAGCGTGCCATGGCAGATCTGAAGGTGCAAACCGGACAAAGGCAACTTCGCAACCAAGACAAGAAATCAGAGTAAAGCAGTGGCGATCTATTTTCTTGGTGCGATAAATAAGTTGAGCAGATACGAAAGAGTACCGCCTCTGGTGTGGCGCCGTGTACGCATCTGCTGAGAAATTGACGGTGCTTCGGTAGCGATGGCTGTTGGCGGCGTGGAAGTAGATCTAGGAGGGTAGACGGTGGCAGCGGGGCGCGGTGGACGAGACGATCATAGGAGCGGCGCCGGCAAGGTGGACGACGGCAGGGACGAAGCGAGAGGACGTGATGCAAGGATCCCGGTCCGAAGCCATGGATGAGAGAGGTCGATCTCTTGTAATGGATGACGGTGTCGGGGTATCAGCTCCGGCATGGTGGAGGAGGACGGCCGTGGATGGGGTGGTGGACGGCGGCGGACGGAGGAGGGTGGGGTGGAGAGGGTGTTTTGGCGCCCACGGAGTACGAATGGGGAAAGGGAGGTAGAGAGGAAGGGGATAGGACGGTAATCTCGCATACACCGAATATTTGCCGACGAGAGTTTGTTTTTGGCGCCCACCACGTATGAATATGAATCGGGGAGGGAGTCGATTTCAGCCAAGGACACACTTTGTTTTGGCGCCCACCGTGTATGAATCCGGGTGAGAGGCGGTTACGTCACGTTTGGGTGAAATTACAAACCTACCCCTATCGAAACCTATAGAAATCCAGCATATAGGCTTTGCGTGGCAGGGATAGGCAGTAGTGATTTCCATCTCACATATTTTGGTTTCGGGCGGTTACTGCGACTTTCCCCGCTTCTTTCAAATTTTGCAGAGTGCACGTTTACCGTGCCAACTCAATTCGAATCCTGTTTGTATTCTATTATTTTTCTGGGCAGGATCCATTTTCAATTGGAATTACATTCCATATACATCATTTTTTATATATACTTTCAAAAGCACAACAAAGAATTCTGCTCCTTTATATGTATAATATGATTTACAAATACAACGATCTCAAAATTTTAAGGTTGAATTCGAAAAAATTTAACCAAATTATGTTCTACTAAAATGTATGGATCAGTAATATCTACATATCAAATAACATAGATGTGCGTGAATTCATATGAGTATGCATGTTTGATAGATCAATTTTGGTTCGAGTATGGATTACATGTATCATCATCTCAAATTCAAATATTTGAATCCCTTTTTTGTTCACTCCTTTCCCGCCCATCTCTCTCGCATGCATGCTCCTTCAGGTAGCTATCACTCTCTTTTCTCCAGCTCACCCGCATGCTCACTTCATGTTGCTCCTATCCTCGCAAACATGGTCTCTCGACGTCTCCCTTGAGAAGTGTCACACTCTCCCTATCATTATAAATTACACGGTTTTCGTTATCTCTCATGTCTCTACTGTTCTCCGGTATCACTCGGTACATAAGCTTTCTTTTTCACCGCCAAACACACAATCTCCACTCGTCTTTCACTTTGTCTTTCTCTCTATGGGATTCTCTCACACACCCTATATGTCTCTACATATGACTCATACCACTAAAATTACTCTCTCTATCTCTCCCGTAGACACAACATTTGTTGCGGTCTCCTTTTCGTCTCCATCCCAGAATGACATTATTCATTTGTTTACCGATCAGACAACCCCGACTACCGTCTCCTCTCTCTCTCTCTCTCACAGACACACACGCACAACTCCTACCACTAAAATGTGAATGGAAAACGAGATTTTGTTATACCCAAACAAAAAAGGACTGGAGGGAATGATTGCTCTGACACGGACGCGACCTCTCATAGCGCAGGCATTGAACCGGTGCACCGGCCAAGAGGGCCGCACTCGCTGCAGGCCCGGCTGAGCACGCCTCCTCGCCGCGTGCAACCAGCTTAAGACTGCCCCGCCTGCCTTCATTGAATCCGCGCATGTGCCGGCAACACGTCCTTCCGCGAGCCGGCAGGCATTTTAGAACACAAAAAATGACTAAAATATAATTAATTTACGCATGGTCTTGACTTTTTGTGCTCGCACTGGTAGCAGGAACTAGTAGAGGATTTTCTTTATTTATAACTCTCCTAACATTTTTTTGGCTTTGAAGTAAATCATGGTTGTGGACATTATGTATGAATGTGCAGATATCTGTGAACATGAGTTTGATGTGGAAGTTGAACTTGGAATGTCGGGCTTGCGCGTGAACTATACCATGTCCAATGCTTCGTCTGTTATTGTTTGGAAAGTAATTGCTATTATTACATGACCCAAAAAAACATTTTGTGCCACATCAGTAGATGCACGGACATCACAACAGGCATGCTGACTGGATAAACATTTGAACCTAGCTATTATGAAGGAAATTTTGTATTGACAACAGTTTTAGATAGCAGGAGACGCCTAGCCTGCTCTGCCTCTGCTAGCTTATTTCTGGCTTCTTCCATCTCTTCTTTGGCTTGGGTGAAGAGAGCATATGATTGTTGTAGGATCAAAAGTATGTCTAGAGGGGGGGGTGATTAGACTACTTGACTAAATAAAAACTTAACCTTTTCCCAATTTTATTTCTTGGCAGATTTTACCTAATTTAGGACAAGTCAAGCAATCATCACATGATTCAAGCAAGCATGCAAAGAGTATATTGGCAGCGGAAAGTAAAGCATGCAACTTGCAAGAATGTAAAGGGAAGGGTTTGGAGAATTCAAACGCTATTGGACACACGGATGTTTTTCCCGTGGTTCGGATAGGTGGTGCTATCCTACATCCACGTTGATGGAGACTTCAACCCATGAAGGGTAACGGTTGCGCGAGTCCACACAGGGCTCCACCCAAGGGTAACGGTTGCGTGAGTCCACACAGGGCTCCACCCACGAAGGGTCCACGAAGAAGCAACCACCCACAAAGGGTCCACGAAGAAGCAACCTTGTCTATCCCACCATGTCCATCGCCCACACAGGACTTGCCTCACTAGCGGTAGATCTTCACGAAGTAGGCGATCTCCTTGCCCTTACAAACTCCTTGGTTCAACTCCACAATCTTGTCGGAGGCTCCCAAGTGACACCTAGCCAATCTAGGAGACACCACTCTCCAAGAAGTAACAAATGGTGTGTAGGTAATGAACTCCTTGCTCTTGTGCTTCAAATGATAGTCTCCCCAACACTCAACTCTCTCTCATAGGATTTGGATTTGGTTGAAGGAGGATTTGAGTGGAAAGCAACTTGGGAAGGCTAGAGATCAAGATTCATATGGTAGGAATGGAATATCTTGGTCTCAACACATGAGTAGGTGGTTCTCTCTCAGAACATATGAGTTGGAATAGTGTGTGTTTTCTGATAGCTCTGTCCACAAATGAGAAGAAGGTGGAGGGGTATATATAGCCTCCACACAAAATCCAACCGTTACACAGTTTTCCAATCTCGGTGGGACCGAATCAATAAGCTCGGTCGGACCGAAAAAGTAAACCTAGTGACCGTTAGTGATTTTCGGTGGGACTGACATGCAACTCGGTAGGACCGATATGGTTAGGGTTTGGGCATAACGTAATCTCGGTGAGGCCGATTACACAAACTCGGTGAGACCAAATTTGGTAATTAGCTAACCAGAGAGTTGGTCAGGCAAACTCGGTGGGACCGATTTGCTCTTTCGGTGAGACCGAGTGGAACTCGGTGAGACCGAAAAGTTACAAAAGGGAAACACCGAGTTTACATTGCAATCTCGGTGGGACCGATTCGCTCTTTCGGTGGGACCGAAAAGTTACGAAAGGGAAACAGAGAGTTTGCAACCCCATCTCGGTGAGACCGAGATCCCTATCGGTAGGACCGAATTGCTAGGGTTTGGCAGTGGCTAATGACAAGTGAAAACTCGGTGGCGCCGGATAGGAAGAATCGGTAGGACCGAGTTTGGCTTAGGGTTTAGGTCATATGTGGATATGGGAAAGTAGTTGAGGGTTTTGGAGCATATCACTAAGCACATGAAGCAAGAGGCTCATTAAGCAACACCTCATCCCTCCTTGATAGTATTGGCTTTTCCTAAAGACTCAATGTCATCTTGGATCACTAAAATATAAAATGAAGAGTCTTGAGCTTTTGAGCTTGAGCCAATCCTTTGTCCTTAGCATTTTGAGGGTTCCACTTTCACATCCATGCCATGCCAATCATTGAGCTTTCCTGAAATAATCATCTTGGAATAGCATTAGCTCAATGAGCTATATGTTGTTATGAATTACCAAAACCACCTAGGGATAGTTGCACTTTCAATCTCCCCCTTTTTGGTAATTGATGACAACATATAGATCAAAGCTTTGACAAATGATAATAAGCAAGAAATATATCATCGCTTTGAGAAGTATGTGATAAGTAAGAGCTCCCCCTAAATTTGTGCATATTTAAAATTTGCTTTGGACTGCAAATGCACAAAGAGTTAGAGCCATGGGTTACTCTTCCATGTCACATACATCTTGATGGAGCGCTCAAAATGATAAGAATGAAATACATGCACTCATCACCAAGAAAAGTGAATGATCACACAAGATAGATAGGATAAAAGTATTAAGCAAGCATTAAGTGTAGCTTATGATCAAACACATGATCATCAATGTCTCACAAATAATGACGTAGTATCTCAGGCACTCAAAAGCAAACAAGTTCAAAAAACCACCAAATAAAGCAAGAGAGAAAAGCAACACTCTCTCTCTCGAAGCCTATGATCTATACATCTTCTCCCCCTTTGGCAACAAGTTACCAAAAAGTTCCTAGAAAATGCATAGCACTAGATCGACGCTCAGGCTTGACCTTCAGGTGGTGGTGGAGTCCGAATCACTCCAAGGACGAGGGCTTCGGTAGATGCTGAAGTAGTCGCTGGAGTTGGAGCTGAAGTAGATGCTGGAGCTGGTGGAACTGAGGCTGTGGCTGGTGCTGAGGTGGTGGCTCTTGTGTCAGCAACTGGCACGGCAGATGACCTCGGGCCTCGTGGCACTCTGGCAAAGGCATGAGTGGTAGTCCTGCCTCTCCTCTCCTGCATGTCCTCCTGGAGTTGCTCCACTGCAGACTGAACTTCCGTTACCTTGACATCCAGGTCATAGAACTTCTGTTCCATGATTCTCTCTAGACTCTGCTGATTCTGAGTGAGGGTGGCCAGACTTTGCTCAATCCTCAGCGTGGATGCAATCAAGTAACCAAGCTGCTCTTGTTTAGTCTTCAAGAAATACTCAGATGCCTCCTCTTGAGTAGGCATCTTGGCAGCTTTCTCCTTCCTCGCCTTCTCCTTCTTCGCGTATGCTTGGGCAGATGATGGCTCGTTCTCAGTCATGACAACTTGATTGTCCTCGAAATCTGGACGGATGGGCAGGTGTTCCTTGTCCAATAGATATATGCCCGTGCCCATCTTGGAGTTGATGAGCTCCTGAATTTGAGGGGCATATCCGTAGCTCCTCTTCTGATCTGCTGCAGTCCTCTTGATTGTTTCCACTATGAGGCTCATCACCTTGAACTTCTGAGGCACATCAAACACATGTAGCAAGTTGATGGCATGGCCTCTGATCATCTTGTGATCTCCAGGCTTGGGCAGTAAGGTGTGCCTTAGTATCCAATTGATCGTAGGCAGTCCTGACAGAAGGTAATGCACAGACCCAAATTTGAAGGTGTCAAGAGCTTCATTGGGAATTTCCTTGTACATATTGGACATGGAGTTATGGTCCATCTTCTTCTTGGCATAGATATCCAAGTCATCATCTTGTTCCTCTGGGGCATTAATGATCTGTGCCCACTTAGCCACTGTGGATTGGTACCTTGTACCCTCAGACATCCATGTGATCCTCCCATCTGGATAAAAATGTGCCGTGGAGTAGAATTGCATGATCAGTTCCTCGTTCCACTTTGTGAGCTTCTGCCCAACAAAGTCAGCTACTCCACAAGCATTAAAGCTGTCATATACTCCTGGGTAGTGTTCCTCCTTCTCCTTCATGTAGGTCCAGTCAACCCATCTCATGTCACAGACAATTGGCTTCTTATCTAGCAGCACTGTCTCATAAAAATCCTGTTGCTCCTTGGTGTGAAACCTGTAGTCCATGGCAGTCCTTCTCCTTGAAGCATATGGGTCTTCTTCTCTCCACTTCCTCAGCCCTGAATCTCTCCTGAGCTTCATGTCCTCAGCCACAGGATGAGCATCATTGTGGTCTGGGATCTTGGGCTTTAGCTTTCTCAGGACATTTTCTTCCTCTTCTTCAGCAACAGTCTCAGGCACTGGGGCCTTGTTCTTCTCAGCTGCAGGAATGCTCCTTGTATTTCTCTTAGGCTTTGGCTTTGGAGCTGACTTGGCCTTGGAAGCAGCTCCCCCTGATTTTATGGCATCTCCCATTAGCTTGGGTGCCTTGGGCGCTGGTGCAGCTACCTCTTCTTCCTCTTCTTCTTCCATGATGGAAGCTTTGCCAAGCACTCTAGCCACAGTCTTCTTCACCCTTTCCTTTCTTTTCTTGCCCTCAGCTGCAACTGGCTCTTGGGGAGTGGGCTTCTCAGTTGAGGCTCTTGCCTTTGACATGGGCTGCCTGCCTGCTGGCCTTTTGATTTTCAGACCTGGCTTAGTGCCTTGAGCTGGCTCAACTTTCTTGGAAGTGGCCTCTTCCTCTGCCACATAGTCCTCATCTTCGGAGTCTGAAGTCCTCTTCTTCCTTTGTCTCGTGGCAGCCTTTGGCAAATTGCTAGGAGTGCTCCTGCTGCCTTCATCAGATGAACTGGAGGGACTAGTGCCCTCACTCATCACCACTTGCTGCTCTGACATATTTTGGCTATCACTTTGATCAGACATGCTGCAAACTGACTGCTGACCCTGTGAATAGATTATAGATGAGATAGAAAAGATGAGCATCACAAAATGCAGAGATTTTTGCAAAAGAATGATCCAAAAACTTAGTTTTAGTTTCCCACTGAAATCATCTCGGATCTACCGATTTTCAAACTCGGTGATACCGAAGCAGTTTTGGGACCTAAACTAGTGAACTCGGTAGGACCGAGTCACAGTTTGGTGGCACCGAGACTGCTAGGGTTTCACTGAGTTCAAAAATCGGTCACACCGATAAGTAATTCTCGGTCAGACCGAGTCTCACTTGTGCAATGGCAAGAGCCAAATCGGTGGGACCGAGTTTTTCAACTCGGTGGGTCCGAGATGGTTTTGGCGGAAACCTAACCCTAAATTTTTTGAATCAAACCTAATCTACGGGCGTTTTGACTGGATAGGAGTGTTTCAATCATGGCAAGAATCATGAAGAACACAATGTGCTAGGAATTGGACGGGGAATAGCACTGTGATCAAGTCCATACCCTAGTTCGGCGGAGACTTGCTACGGCGGCAACGGCGGGGCAGAATTCCCGTTGACAATGACGGAGACCAGCGACTGGAGGCTGCTGGCGGTGAGAAGACGATCCGGAGACCACGAGGGCAGAGCAGGCTATCGCACGGGCGAAGGGGTTCGGAGAAATTTCCAAAATTTTGCCCGTGACTATATATAGCCCGACCCTGTCGGTGTGACCGAGTGGAACAACTCGGTGGCACCGAGATTCATAACTGCGTGCAGTTACTGAAACTCGGTGTGACCGAAAGGTTCAAATCGGTTGCACCAAGATCAAAAACCTAGATCAACTTAATGATCTCGGTAGGACCGAAGGTGGAGTATCGGTCAGACCAAGAATCATAAAGAGGTTTTGGAAGTTTAAGTCTATGACGAATCGGGGACTCCGAGCGCTCCTCACACAGAGTGGTTCGAATCTGACTTGATCAAATTTTGCGATGCAGCATGAATAGAGTTTGAGACGAGAAAATCATAGATAGCTAGAGGAGGTTCTTAAGCATTCTTGTCCATCCACTTGGCAAAAGAAGATAAAACCAAACAATCAAAACAACAAGTGGATGTCCTCGAATGAGAAAGTATGCAACCAGCATGCTCACACAATAAGATGGCAAATGAAATATGTGACAAGGCATGCACAACCAATTCTAGCATCTATCAAGCAATTTGCGATGACTAGGTCATCTATATATGAGTATATTGACTTAGGAGCCAAGTGAGAACACTTGATCATAGGTCATACTCATCGTTTAAGCTCAAGTGGGGTTACCACTTTTACATAAAGCATTGTTTTGTTCACATCTTTAGAGTTGCTTTAGCTCAAGTCTTAGAGTAAAGCTCCCCCTAGATGTGATATCCCCCCTAAGAGGGATGAACTAACCTTGGGTTTTGTCGATAATGACTTCTTGTAGATGTTGAAGATGTGGATGCTCAATGTTGATGTAGATCACTTGGAGCTATCCATTTGAGTGAATTACACTTTCAATACCTACATGGGTTATTCCCACAAGGAACAAGCAAGGATATCCATAGACATAGAGTGATGCACACAAAAGATGATGTCCATGAAAACTTTTTAGGTTACCTTGTCCCTTGTTTTACCAACAAGAGGGTTTGTGACTCCTTGAACTAGTGCAAGATGTGGAAGTTGATTGCACTTGTTCTTGCCAAAATGATAAGAGTGAAGTATGTTGGCGGAGTCACCCTCAAGAACTCTCTAGTTCTTCTTCTTTTGGATCCACATCATCTTGATGGGAATCCTTGGAGTTGTAGTTGTACTTGATGAAGTGGAACTTGAAGTAGTCTTGGGAATCCACTTGACTAAGGTCTTAGGAGCTTCTTCAAATGCATCAATTTCCTCTTGAAGCTTGTCCTTGCCTTTTTGCTCGTAGTCTTGTGGTGGAAGATCATCTTGAGCTTGTGTCCCCTTGAAAGAAGCATACTTCTCTTGTTGAGGGACAAACTTTGTCTTGGGGTATTGATCTTCTTCCCACTCAACTCCATTGGCATTGAACTTTCGTTCAAAACCAACACCTTGATTCTTCCGGTGCATTCCTTGCTTGCGCACAATTTCCTCGAATTGCTTACTCCCGGCAAGGTTTTTGTACACTCCTTTCTCTATAATTCCCTTCAATAAGCTATTTTCTTGCTCAAGTGTAACTTGGCTAAGAGAATCGTTAGTGGAATCAAGAGAACTACTAGAAGCAACAATATTGGATTTAGCATGATCATTGTTACTGCTAGAGGAAGAATCTTTCTTGTTACTAGACTTGACTTGAGGCATGTAAGTAGATAAGAGTAAAGCTTGGCAATGTAAGAAGAACTTTTCTTGCGGAGATCATCATTGATTGCTTTTAAGAACTCATGCTCTTGCTCAATATTGAGCTTCTCAAAGCGTAATTTCTCATGAGCTCTTAAAAGTTCTCGATGATCTTCGAAGATGGTTTCATGAGCTAACTTAAGAGTGTTTAGTTCTTTAGTTAGGGCCTCAATCTTCTCCTTATCATTGTCATTCGTTTTAGCATGTTTAATCGACATTTCATCATAGTATTCATCACTAGAGTTGTCACCAAGCAAATCATCACCTAACAAGTCATCTTCATCACTATTGAAATCAACATACTCGGGGTGTGTTACCTTAGGACCTTTGTCCATGAAGCATCTTCCAATTCCTTCATTTGGTGAGTTAAATATGTCGTAGGAGTTGGTTGACACAAGTGCTAGACCGGCAACACCTTCATCTTGAGTATCTTCGGAGCCGGAGTAATAACTTCTCTCGGAGTGGCTGTCGGAGTCGGAGTCGGATACCCATTCACCAACATGAGCTTGATGTCTTCGTCTTGTGTAGCTCCTTGATGATTTTTCCTTCCTTTCCGAATCCTTGCTTCTCCGTGAGTATCTTCGTTCATAACGATCATATCTACTCCTTCTCTCTCTTGGTGGTGATCCTTTGCTTCTTCTTTTTGGAGAATCTTCTCTTCTCTTGTAGGGAGCCGTACACTCATTGGAATAGTGTCCGGGTCTTCCACAATTGTAGCAGTTTCGCTCTCGACTAGAAGATCTTTTGTCATTGTAGGACCTTGACTTGGAGCTTCTATCTTTGCTTCTACTTTTGTAGAACTTGTTGAAGTTCTTCACCATTAAGCTCAATTCTTCATTGAAGTCTTGTTTCTCACTTGATGATGTAGGGGCTTCACATGAGGCTTTATAGGCACCACTTGATTTGTTGTGAAGTTCCTCTTTATCCTTAAGTGACATCTCATGAGCAGCAATTCTTCCAATCACCTCCGTTGGGTTGAGATCTTTGTAATTGGGCATCATTTGGATCAATGTGCACACGGTATCATATTTTCCATCCAAGGCTCTTAGAATCTTCTTGATGATGAATTTATCGGTCATCTCTTCACTTCCTAAGCCGGCAATCTCATTTGTGATGAGAGCAAGCCTAGAGTACATTTCAGCGACACCTTCACCATCCTTCATCTTGAACTTGTCAAGTTGGCTTTGAAGCACATCCAACTTGGATTCCTTGACGGAGTCGGTACCTTCGTGCATATCAATCAAAGTGTCCCAAATTTCCTTCGCATTCTCAAGGCGGTTGATTTTGTTGAATTCTTCGGGGCATAATCCGTTGAAGAGAATATCACAAGCTTGAGCATTGTATTGCAACATCTTCAACTCATCCGCGGTAGCTTCACAGTTCGGTTCTCTCCCATCAAAGAAGTCACCTTGCAAACCAACACACACAATAGCCCAAACGACGGGGTTATGTCCAAGAATATGCATTTTCATTTTATGCTTCCAACTAGAAAAATTAGTACCATCAAAGTAAGGACCTCTACGGCGATAATTTCCCTCGCTAGACGCCATACTCTCCTAGGTTGTGAAACCAAGGCTATGACCACCAAAAGCTATGGAGATCAAAGCAAATGGAGACCAAAGCTCTGCCTCTGCTAGCTTATTTCTGGCTTCTTCCATCTCTTCTTTGGCTTGGGTGAAGAGAGCATATGATTGCTGTAGGATCAAAAGTATGTCTAGAGGGGGGGGGTGATTAGACTACTTGACTAAATAAAAACTTAACCTTTTCCCAATTTTATTTCTTGGCAGATTTTACCTAATTTAGGACAAGTCAAGCAATCATCACATGATTCAAGAAAGCATGCAAAGAGTATATTGGCAGCGGAAAGTAAAGCATGCAACTTGCAAGAATGTAAAGGGAAGGGTTTGGAGAATTCAAACGCTATTGGAGACACAGATGTTTTTCCCGTGGTTCGGATAGGTGGTGCTATCCTACATCCACGTTGATGGAGACTTCAACCCACGAAGGGTAACGGTTGCAGGAGTCCACACAGGGCTCCACCCAAGGGTAACGGTTGTGCGAGTCCACACAGGGCTCCACCCACGAAGGGTCCACAAAGAAGCAACCACCCACAAAGGGTCCATGAAGAAGCAACCTTGTCTATCCCACCATGGCCATCGCCCACACATGACTTGCCTCACTAGCGGTAGATCTTCACGAAGTAAGCGATCTCCTTGCCCTTACAAACTCCTTGGTTCAACTCCACAATCTTGTCGGAGGCTCCCAAGTGACACCTAGCCAATCTAGGAGACACCACTCTCCAAGAAGTAACAAATGGTGTGTAGGTAATGAACTCCTTGCTCTTGTGCTTCAAATGATAGTCTCCCCAACACTCAACTCTCTCTCATAGGATTTGGATTTGGGTGAAAGAGGATTTGAGTGGAAAGCAACTTGGGAAGGCTAGAGATCAAGATTCATATGGTAGGAATGGAATATCTTGGTCTCAACACATGAGTAGGTGGTTCTCTCTCAGAACAGATGAGTTGGAATGGTGTGTGTGTTCTGATAGCTCTCTCCACAAATGAGAAGAAGGTGGAGGGGTATATATAGCCACCACACAAAATCCAACCGTTACACAGTTTTCCAATCTCGGTGGGACTGAATCAATAAGCTCGGTCAGACGGAAAAAGTAAACCTAGTGACCGTTAGTGATTTTCGGTGGGACTGACATGCAACTCGGTAGGACCGATATGGTTAGGGTTTGGGCATAACGTAATCTCGGTGAGGCCGATTACACAAACTCGGTGATACCGAATTTGGTAATTAGCTAACCAGAGAGTTGGTCAGGCAAACTCGGTGGGACCGATTTGCTCTTTCGGTGAGACCGAGTGGAACTCGGTGAGACCGAAAAGTTACAAAAGGGAAACACTGAGTTTACATTGCAATCTCAGTGGGACCGATTCGCTCTTTCGGTGGGACCAAAAAGTTACGAAAGGGAAACAGAGAGTTTGCAACCCCATCTCGGTGAGACCGAGATCCCTATCGGTAGGACCGAATTGCTAGGGTTTGGCAGTGGCTAATGACAAGTGAAAACTCGGTGGCGCCGGATAGGAAGAATCGGTAGGACCGAGTTTGGCTTAGGGTTTAGGTCATATGTGGATATGGGAAAGTAGTTGAGGGTTTTGGAGCATATCACTAAGCACATGAAGCAAGAGGCTCATTAAGCAACACCTAATCCCTCCTTGATAGTATTGGCTTTTCCTAAAGACTCAATGTGATCTTGGATCACTAAAATATAAAATGAAGAGTCTTGAGCTTTTGAGCTTGAGCCAATCCTTTGTCCTTAGCATTTTGAGGGTTCCACTTTCACATCCATGCCATGCCAATCATTGAGCTTTCCTGAAATAATCATCTTGGAATAGCATTAGCTCAATGAGCTATATGTTGTTATGAATTACCAAAACCACCTAGGGATAGTTGCACTTTCAATTGCTCTTTTTGCTTATTTAGGAACTCAGCTACATTCTCAAGGGCTACTGCACGCTTTCTTTCAGCCTTTTCTAATGCCACGCGGACACGAACAGCTGACGACTCCACCTGGCTTGTGTGTAATCCAGCATCATCTGGGAATTTGCACCTTGTGTCTAATCCAGCATCATTAGGGAACTGGCACCTTGTGTGTAATCCAACCTCATTTTGGAAACATGATCTTGAGGTTGACCATACTTCCCTCCTCGCAGGAACTGCATCCTAACATGAAGTTACTTATTTTTTAGATCAATACTCAGAGCAACCTAGATCCATTTAGTAGAAGCCAGATAAACAGAACTCGGAGAAGTGAATTCAAAAGGAAAAAATAAATAAAAACAGACTACAAGGTGGGAACACCCACTTCCTACATCAAGCTAAAAACGAAAGCATTAGGACGATTAAGACTCTTCTTATTACACATCGAAGAACACCATGCTTAAGAAACATAAACTACAACATGTACACATCGAAGAACATGAGGCTACACGAAAGTAATTGAAAGGGTGTTACTTACCAGAGCTCATTTTACATGTTCGGTGCAGCTCCTCTTTAACTTGCCACGCTCCTTGAAGATCTCCCAAATATCCCGTGTTTGGTCTTCATTGCTCCTCTGCATGTTCGCACTCGTGGTTTTAAAATCTCAACATGGCAGGAAAAATATACTACTAGTAATACTCGCGCATCTTGTGGGCAACATTAAAGCACTCGTCTGCCATGTTAGAGCATCTCCAACAAGATAAACTACTCATACAAATGCATCTTGATGCGTGCAACGCATGGGCATTTTGCTAGTTCTAAAAACCTTTCCATCATTTGCCACACTACTGGTTGCAGATGGAAAACCTACCCAAGCACAACGCGATACAGGAGCGACGCACAAGTACAAGCTGATATTCTGTTGGACAATGGAGGCTATAACCAATTACTTTTACGGGAACAATAGCACCCAGGAAATTTGAAGGGTAGGTATGAACAAAATTGGAACTGCACATTTACTGCTAAGTGATTCAATACACACATTACCAATCGAGGAGGAGAACGATGGTCGCGGCGGCCTCTGTGAGTCATGGTCGGCAACGGGAGTCAGTTCATTGTCCACGACGGTGGTAGTTCTGCGCTTGGCGTCGGATTCCGGGAAGCAGATCCGAGACCGTGGAAGACGATGCCAGGGAAGAGGCTCCGTGTACGGCAACGACGGTGGACCGGCTCCAGTGCGGCATACGAGGTCATCGATGAGGCAGATGCGTTGCGGTGGATGAGTGCGCCGATGTAAAGGGGAGGAGCACGAAGGCTGCGGTGCCATGGAGAAGTCTATTTTGCGGTGGGGATAGAAATTGGGGAGTATTCAGGTGTACTACTCTGGGTGCCGAGGTGGGGTTGGCTGGGTAGGGTGAACCTGAAGTTACAAAAAACAGCCCCCTACCAAGCGTCATCCGTAGGCCTGTTCCAAAGGCTATGATGGTAACTTCCCACTGCTCGAATCAGGGTCGCGGGAGATTTTCCCGCCGACCTCAAAATTTTGTGACACTAGACTCCCCGTGTGGCGTGTTGAGTGATTCGGCTAAGCAACTAGCGAGTAGTAGTAGTAAACTCTGCATATTAGGTTTGACGGAAGTCAAACTTCCTAAAGTTTGACCAAGTTTATAGAAAAATACAAACATTTACCATAACAAATATGTATGATGTGAAAGTACATTCAATAATGAATCTAATTGTATTTATTTGTTATTGTATATGTTAATATTTTTTGTTATAAGATTTCTGAGAGTTTACAAAACTTGACTTTGACCATTGCTAATACGCGGACTTAAATAAAAACGAAGGGAGTACACATTTGTTTTCTTAGTTTGTAGTGAACTAATCATTTGTTGAAATTGTGAAATAAATATATTAGGCTGTTGACTTCGAATGTAATGGTCTATACAATTCAATGGTTATAATCATTGTCGAATCCCAAGATGTATACAAGGTCTATAGTACTTCACAACATGCTCAAACTCACATAATCCCAGTCAAATGAGAATCTAAATGCATTTCATAGTTATTACTTTGTAGGATGCAACAAGAACAACCATAACTCTACATCAGCCATTATAGAAGCAACATTTTGACGTATCCCAATGTGTGAATGAAACGTGCAGAGAGAGCTTTTGAAGATGGAGCAGATAGGGCAGGAAAGATTGTATGTATGTGGACGAGAGAGTAGGAGACAAACCTAACGAGACAGAGAGAGAGATAGAGAGAAAGAGAGAGGAAGAAGTTAGGTCTGTGAGAAAGATGCATACATGTAATATACATGAGATGCGTGTGCATCTGGATTCTGTATACATGGAAGGAGAAGAGACAACATGTTTGATGAGAGAGCAGGAAAAACATGGACGAGAGGGGAAGGATCTTGTGGGTTGAGGGATTGACAATTTTGTGCGGGGGAGAGAGGGATTGGTAATTTTGTGCAAGAGAGAGAGGGTGGGGGGAGGAGTCAGTCAGCCGTCGTCACATCACCCTGCTTCCAAATGACCCTGCATTCTCTAGCATGGTGTGGTTGCTGTCTTCGATCTGCTCGTTGCACTCTTTGAATATTGAGGTGTTGTGCATGTTGGGGTGCAAAGAAGCACAAGCGAGAGTGGTCGCCGTATAACCTTGGATGGGGATGAATTGTGTGCTCGGGGGAGTGTGTGTGTGTGTTGTGCTGCGTGTGTCTCTCTCTATGTGTGTGTGTGTGTGTGTGTGTCAGATATTGAGAGAAAACAAACCTAAGGAGAGAAATGGGTATTCACGAAGAGATTGTGCGGGCCTTGAGGTGGGCAGGGGCCGGGTGAGGGTGTCAAAATGTGCGCGTTGATGCATGTGTTGCATGCGACCGTGCGAGGGACGGACGAATCGAGAGAGATGGTTGTTGTGTTACAGATGCTCCTCTCTCTGTCTCTCTCCCTCCGTCACACACACACACAAGTAAACTAGAAGACCGTTCTATCATGTATACACAATGTATCGACATCTGTCTATGTCTCACTCATGCACGATCATTTGCACATTCACACCTCTCTATGTCTGTATCACACGCACACCATCTCCACATTGCCCTTCCGCCACAACACACATATGGACACATACACACGTTCTCTCTCAGTCACACACACAAAATCAGTATTAAAAAAACTAGGGCGCACCTAAAACGCCCAAATCCAAGTAAACACGAACTGGAGCTAAATTCAAATATATGGAAATATTGCAGCGTCAAGAACTTTCACAGGAAAAAAGTTGAGTAATATTCGAGGATTGTTTTCACACACACAAAAAGGTTCGGTGGATGTCCTTCGAGCGCGACACGGTGATGCACCGTTCGATCGACCGCGCGGCCGCGGTTCACACGCTTGCACAGGATTCCGTATCGTGGCCGTGGTACTAAGGCTGGTCACAATGGGCAAGAACATAAGCTAGTAACTAATAAAAGCACTGCCTAAGTCTAATGTTTACGTGTACTAGTACGGTTTTATTTTAAGTTTGACCAACCTTATATATATATAAAACTAAAGTAAGCTCCCACACGCGCACTCATCAATATGCCGCTGCTGCCGTTGCGCATGCCGGTGCTCGCCTGCTCTGACCAACAATTTCTCGCCCATCACCGCCGTGTCGCTGCCATCCCTGTGCCATGAAGCCGAAGGATCGCCCGCTCACGTCGTCTGTAGTCCCTTCTCGTGATGCCGCCGTGCTGCCAAGCACGCGGGCAGCTGGTGGAGCCGTGTCTATGCACGCATCGTACGAAGAGGAGGGCGAGCGCGTGCTCCAGCACGCCAGCGAGGAGGAACTAGCGTGTCATTGTCATCTCCGCCCGCGCGGAGGAGGCGCGCATGGTGGCTGTCGCGGCGGAAGCCAATCGCGCGTGCGTCGAGCCCACAAACCGGGAGCGGACACGGAATCTACCTTCGATACCTTGAATGCCACGTGGATCCTGCAATCTGAAGGAGCAATTTGGGTCAGTCGACTCATGTGAGCCGTTTGATGCAACATGGATGGCTAGAAGGGCTTCTTCCACCTCTTCTGCCGTCTTCTTCCTTCGCTCCATCGAACTTCTTTCACAAATCGACTGACCCAAATTATACTACTAGTACGAACGTATTAATTACAGTAGGAACACGAAGATATGAGCAGTAGTAGCAATTGCAAGAAGAACAGTAGTAAGACATAGTACTAGTACTACTGTACTTACTAAAGAGTTCAAATAACGAGAAAGAACATAAACATAGTTCTGCTGGGGCCTCAGCACAACACACCCTTGAAAATAAACTAATAAGCAACTAGTCTGCTTGACACTGCAGTAGAACCAGCATGAGGGACGGCACTGCCACCTACTTGGAGTCCGACTCCACGTCCTCGACTTCGTCCTCGTCCCTCTTCCTCTTCCTCTTCACCGATGCTTCTTTGCTTGAATCGGACAATGGGCTTTGCTTCTTCATACAACCCTTGTAGATATTTAAACAAAGGTAGGCATCCTGCATACAGGATGTGATCTTCATCTAATGTCTTCGACTCCCATGCATGATGAAACTCGTGATGAGGTTTCTTCAGTTTAGCGTACGAAGGATCAATCATGGCTGCTGCCAGGGTCAGCATTGAAGGTTGAGAGGAGGACACTAGGCTTGCCTTCTGGAGATCGAAGGGCTGCCTACAATGAGACCTATCCAACGCAGGACGTCACTGTCGTTCTTAAAGCCTACAGTAACGAATTTCACTCTTTTGTCCTTGAGGAAGTTCTTAAAATCCTGGCACTCAACGTCGGCATGGCATATGTGGTAGACCAAGCAAACGTTATGTACGCAAACCTGGATCACGGCGGGCTTATTCCTCTCTTTGTCCTTTAGATCCTTCTCTCGTCCCAGGACTATGGTGTACTCAACATCTAGCCCAGCGACCCACTCATCCGTTGAACTGTTGAACATGTGTAGGAAGCGAGCAAGCCATGCTTTCACCGTCTCGTATCCACGTGTGTAGATGATGATGAACTGATCGCCGGTGACAGCTCTAACCTGGTACTCAGTGGCGACCATGGAGATTTGGGAGGCCATGGATTTTGGAGGAGGGTTAGGAGAAGTTGAACTATTGTACCCCGCAAAAAACAGGGAGCGAACTAATGTGAAAGGACGGGACGACTGGGAGCGAACTGTTGTAAGGTAGAAGACGGGGACGAGTAGGGCGTGCGAACGGTGTGGGGTTGTTGGCTTGTCCGGTGGATAAACGGCTGCAAGCCCCCAAAGAGTTCTCGAGAACTATGCGGGACCCACTAGCTGTCATGTCTACTATACCTATATCATAGGCCTGACAGTATAGCTTCTGCCTGTTCGCACGCCATGCCGGCGCGTGGATGTAACTTCACTTAATTCTGTCAAACGCCGCGCCTCCCACGACCTTCGCCTCCCTCGCGCGGTCTCGCCCTTTGAGACTTCGACCGGCTATAAATGAGCAATTTTTTTGCCTTTTTTAGACAAGCAATTTTTTTGCCTACTCCGCATGCATGATACTCCCTCTGGTCCTTTTTACTCCCGTCAACCATTTGCAAAGTGTTTGACCAAATTTATACTTTTTTGGAACACCACCTTATATTAATTAACCAGCCACACCAGTACACTCATTCGATACAATATTCACCACACAGGGCGGTACGTTATTTACAAGAATACCATCTAATCTATTGTCAAAGCTATACTTAGCTATTAAGTGTGCCACCTTATTGGCTGAACGGCTAATCTTTGACAATTGAAGATTGTTGATCAACTTCAAGATGTCAACGCTTTCATCTTCAGGTCACGCATAGCAGACCTGTCAACGCTTTGACATGCATCAATGAAATCCCACAACCAAATTTATACTAAAAATATCAATATCTACAATACTCCCAAAACACTTATGCACGGTGCATTAACTTCTACCTCGTTTCTTGTTTCTTGACATATCAACCAATAAGAGATGTGGGTGTGCATGCTTTTAATGACTTGAGACTACCAAACACGACATGCAGTGGTTAGTTCATTGCATGCAATGCTATTAATTAGCAAATAAACATTAAGATCTCTTGTTTTCCCCTCCTCCTTGGTCATAGTGCACAATCTAAGATGACTTGCTCACCTAGACGAAGGGAGTACTGATTATAATGAGTACTCCCTCCTTCCATCTATATAGGGCCTAATGCGTTTTTCAAGACCGCTTTTGACTATTGATAAAATTAATACTACATGACATGCATAATGTGAAAATTATATCATTGAAAGCTCCTTTCACATACGAATTTGATGATGTGCTTTCTGTAAGTTGCATGTCATATATTATTGCTCTAACATTTGGTCAAAGTTAGCCTCGAAAAATGCATTAGGCCCTATATAGATGTAAGGAGGGAGTATAAGAACTATGTTTTATAATGAGTGTAAAAATATTGATTTGACATTGTGAATGTTGACACATTGTGGAATAGTTTTTGAAGTCTGCAAAAGTACTCAACTAGTGTTGTCGTTCTCCACAAAAAATGTGTTTACCAATGCATGCATGAACTCTAGTTACTCTAACCCCCTCTCTTCTTTAATTCTTTGCCACATCAGCATGTTTGCTATTCCCGTGTGCATGATACCAGCTAAGATACCACCATTATGGCCAGCCTTAATCATCGCATGCAATAATTTAGTGCACCTTGAAATATGAACATGCGTGGGGCGTGTTTGTTTTTAATGACTCGAGACTATACCTAGCCCGACATGCAAGATGACTTATTATGCACCGTTCCCCAACCTGCAGGAAGCCCGTTCGTCTCCAAATTTTTTTCTCTCCATGTGTGGAAACAATATGCCTGCCAAACTCTCCTGCTCCCTCCGGCGGTCCCACCACTCCACCCCGTGTGAAAAAATCTGCATGCATGACTCTCCTCCCCCACGCTCGTCCAATCCGTTGTGACCAGCAATATTTCCACCCCTTCGCTCCCTTGTAATTTACTCCAACAAATATGCCCATGTAGCTGTTACTTAACTGCAGGTGCATTCGGTCACTGACATATGGGCCCAACAGGGGTCTGGCCCACATGTCAGTGACGCAACTGGACTGGCAGTTAAGTCAGTGCATCTCAGTCCATATCTTACGTAGGTGTGCCATTACTCGCTATAAATACTGCGCCTCCCACGACATCGCTATATCCTCCCCCTCACGTTCACGTTCATTGCTATCTCCTCCCCCTCCCTCTCACATTGACCACCATGGCATCACCCCTCCCAAGCCCTAGGAGCCCCTCGCTGCACCACGCGGACGGTCACGCGTTGCCGTTCCGTTCCTCGCTGCCACTAGTCGAGGAGGACGCGTCGGTGTTCCGCTCCTCGCCGCTACGCGATGCGTCGCCATTTTGTTCCTCGTCGCCACTAGTCGAGGAGGACGCGTCGGTGTTCTGCTCCTCGCCGCGACGCGTCGAGGTGGACGCGTCGGCGTTCCCAATCTCGCCAGCACGCGCGCCGGAGGACGCGTCGGCTCCCCGCTACAAGGAGAACGCCGCGCCACCCGCCGAGCCCCCCCAGCCTTGAGGAGATTTGGAAAGAAATGGATGTCGCCTTGTGGGAGGCTTTGCCTCCAGCAGAGCACACCAAAATAGAGGCGGAGTAGAAGGCCGAGGAAGAGAAGCGCACCGCGGAACAAGCTGCCTGGGAGGCCTATGTCACGTCCGAGAGAGTCAGGCAATTGGCTCTTTGGCAGAAGGCTCATGCGAGGGCCGTGAGGGTGGCGGAGGATGCCCGTGCCGACACCCTGAGTGCAGTCGGGCCCAAGCGCCTCATCTATGCTTGGCGGTACGTGGACCGGGTGCACGCTTCCAGCGAGGAGGAGTACCTGTTGGCGCCGGATCACCACACCGGTGAGATCGCGCTCACCCGCCCGCAAGCCGCCAATCAGCACCTCGCGAGTTGCTAGGCTGAGGAAGAGGCGTCGTGTCGGCGCGCTGGGAAACGGCCGTGCACCCGGGCACTCGTGGCGCACCGCAAGCGCTCCTGCGAGCGTCGTGGCTTTTAAGAGGAGTATAATTTTTGTTTCGTAAGGCGATCTCATTAGTTTTGGGAGGAAATGATAAATCCCGAACGTTCAGGAATTTTTAGCGTCCTTAATTGAGTATGTAAAAGGGAAAGTTTGGAAACCTTGTGTAATCGTACGCATTTTGCAAGTACGTGCATATAGCACAAACTTTACTATATACTATCGCACTACATGTCTCTCTCGATATATGCTTGGAGACTGTGCTACTCCCTCCGTCCAGGTCAATAAATCATCTTCGGTTGTGCACCGTGACCAAGAAGGAGGGAAGACTTATACCCCTAGACTTATACACCTCCTGCCTCTCATGGCCAGCTGCGATGCGGCGGAGGCCTCACCGCCCCCTACTACTCCCACCGCTGGCCAGGCCATCCCTCTACTCACCCACACTCCCTATTATTCTACGGCGACGACAGCCTCACACCGCAGCAAATCAGTGAACCCTCATACTCCTCTACGCGTGGGCATCCACTACCGCATCTTCCCCGGCTCTGCGTCGTCCCCTTCCTAGGCCTCGCCGTCGTCCACCGCCTTGGTGCTCTGAGCGTGGCGTGGTCAACGTGGACAAGGAACGGCTTCCATCGGACGTGGACTGTACGTGGAGAGGCTGACAGATGGGTCAACGGCCGCAGCAAGGAAGTGCCTCCTTATTACGTGCAAAATAATTATTCCTCCACCTGACAGCGGGACCCACCAGACGGGCCACCCTATTTCGCCCCCTGACTACTGGGACCCACCAGCTACATCTTCGCATGCAAGGAAGTGCCTGACAGTCGGGACCCACCTGGTCGAAGCGTACATAGCATTGTCATTCTGGTCGCGAATGTGTATGTACATATATACTGGTCGATGTGGAGGCGCGCACGTGTTGTAGTAGAGGCGGCCAGGGTGCAAGAAAGAAAATACGGCCACGTATGTGTACATACAGGCAGGGTCTCGAACGCCTACTCGCGCATATGTACGGCCAGGGCTCGTGTACATGGCTGGGTCGGAACGGGGAAACAGCGTCATTGTCATGTTCATGGGGAGGCAACGGAATGCGTCATGTTCATGGGGAGGCAACGGAATGCGTCGTGTTCATGGGGAGGCAACATAATGCGTCGTGTTCATGGGGAGGCAACGGAACGCGTGGGAGCCAACCGGCTGGGTCGGAACGGAATGCGTGGTCGTGTTCATCGGGAGGGCTTGGACGGAACAGGCGATGGAAACAAGGCCTGGCGTACTGCAAAACGGAGGAAACGGCCTTGTGTTTGACCGGCCACGTTCGAAACGGGATCCTATTCATCGGGAGGGGTCTGGCGTACCGCAAAACGGAGGAAACGGACCTCCTACGGTCGAAACAGGGGTCCTGTTGATCGGGAGGGGTGTGGCGTACCACAAAACGGGACTCCACGGGATATTGTTCATCTCCACCGTCGACCCCCTCCAGCCTCCACGAGCTACTGTTCATCCACCGTCGACCTCCTCCAGCCTCCACCTGCGACTGTTCATCCACGGGCTCCTGTTCATCCAGCCTCCACCGCGCGCTACTCCACCGGCTACTGTTCAACCAGCCCTCTCCAGGGGCTCCTGTTCAACAACCCCTCCATGGGCTACTGTTCATCCTACCCTCCACCCTCTACTGTTCATCCTGCCCTCCATGGGGTGGTCCTGTTCATCCAGCCCTCCACGGGGTCCTGTTCATCCAACCCCAACCGGCTCGATCGATCGGGGTCCTGTTCATCCAGAGGCTACACCATGGGGTCCTGTTCATCCACCCCCACCGGGAACTGTTCATCCAAACCCCCCCGCAACGCTCACTGTTCATCCAGAGGAAGCATCGATCGGCTTCAGTTAGTAGCAGTAGCGAAGGAATCGCTCGATCGGGTTTAGTTAACAGCCATCGATCGATCGCTCGGGTTCAGTAACGCGTAGCCTGCAGTGCAATCGCTCGGGTTCAGTTAGAGCCCAACGCCTCGCTCGGGTTCAGTTAGAGCCAACACCTCGCACACACACGCACGTACGTGTACGAGAGAAACGTGCATCGCTCGGCCCCCGACCTCCCACCGTAACCGGGACTCCCCGAAATTTTCCTCGCCCTCGCTTCTACCACGGTTTTTTCCGTCATGGACAGCCCAAAGAATGTCATACAGCTGCGTCTCCGGTCCGCCCAGGACGAAAAGCCCATTTTCTATCATGATTTTTTGTCATAGAAGTAGGAGCCCACCACATTTATGATGATACCGGGGTTTGTCACAATTATCGTCATAGAAGTGTCATATGTATGATAGATTTTTTTTTCGTCCGGCCCAAAATGTCACGGATGTGTCTTTTTTGTAGTGATTGGTCCCCCTTCAATCCCGTATGCATCAATTTCTATGCTAGGTTGAAGCTTGTGTCACTCTTGCCCTCCAATGCATAGTCCTATCAACATACAACTAACCCTATGGTGTGATCCACGCGCGCTCTCATATGATGGGTACCAAAGGACATCAACATAACCACAAGCAAATTAAATCAATCATAGCAATTCATCAACCACCGGTAGGACAATGAAAATCTACTCAGACATCATAGGATGGCAACACATCATTGGATAATAATATGAAGCATAAAGCACCATGTTCAAGTAGAGGGTACAGCGGGTTGCGGGAGAGTGGACCGCTGTAGATAGAGGGGGGAAGGTGATGGAGATGTTGGTGAAGATGGCGGAGGTGTTGGAGTAGATCGCGGTGATGATGATGATGGCCACGGCAACGTTCCGACGCCACCGGAAGAGAAGGGGAGAGGGGGCCCCTTTGTCTTCTTCTTCCTTGACCTCCTCCCTAGATGGGAGAAGGGTTTCCCCTCTGGTCCTTGGCCTCCATGGCATGGGAGGGGCGAGAGCCCCTCCGAGATTAGATCTGTCTCTCTGTCTCCCTCTGTTTCTGCGTTCTGTTCTGCTGCCCTTTCACCGTTTCGTATATATATGGAGATCCGTAACTCCGATTGGCCTGGAACCTTCGTCGTGATTTTTTACCAAAAAATAGCTTTCTTGCGGCCGAAGAAGGGCATCAACCGCCTTACGGGTGGCCCACGAGGGTCAGGGGCACGCCCAGGGGGCAGGCGTGCCCCCTGCCTTGTGGTCACCTCGAGCACCGTCTCGCATGGATTTTTCTTCTAGAATTTTCCAAATATTCCAAGAATAAGCTCCGTCCGTTTTTACCTCGTTTGGATTCCGTTTGATATGGATATTCGGCCAAACATAAAACATGCAACAAATAGGAACTGGCACTGGGCACTGGATCAATATGTTAGTCCCAAAAATAGTACAAAAAGTTGCCAAAAGTATATGAAAGTTGTATAATATTGGCATGGAACAATCAAAATATATAGATATGACGGAGACGTATCAGCATCCCCAAGCTTAATTCCTGCTCGTCCTCGAGTAGGTAAATGATAAAAAAGATAATTTTTGATGTGGAATGCTACCTAGCATAATCTTGATCACATATCTAATCATGGCTTGAATTTTAAGACACGAGTAAAAGCAATAGTCTATCATTTGACATAAAAACAATAATACTTCAAGCCCACTAATAAAGCAATCATGTCTTTTCAAAATAACAAGGCCAAAGGAAGTTATCCCTACAAATTATATGGTCTGGCTATGCTCCATCTTCAGCACAAAATATTCACATCATGCACAACCCCGATGACAAGCCAAGCAATTGTTTCATACTTTTGACGTTCTCAAACCTTTTCAACTTTCACGCAATACATGAGCGTGAGCCATGGACATAGCACTATAGGTGGAATAGAATATGGTGGTGGAGAAGACAAAAAGGAGGAGATAGTCTCACATCAGCTAGGTGTATCAACGGGCTATGGAGATGCCCATCAATAGATATCAATGTGAGGGAGTAGGGATTGCCATGCAACGGATGCACTAGAGCTATAAGTATATGAAAGCTTAAACTGAAACTAAGTGGGTGTGCATCCAACTTGCTTGCTCATGAAGACCTAGGGCATTTGAGGAAGCCCATCATTGGAATATACAAGCCAAGTTCGATAATGAAAATTCCCACTAGTATATGAAAGTGATAACTCAAGAGACTCTCTATATGAAGAACATGGTGCTACTCTGAAGCACAAGTGTGGTAAAAAGATAGTAACATTGCCCCTTCTCTCTTTTTCTCTCATTTTTTATTTTTTTTATTTTTGTGGGCTTCTTTGGCCTCTTTTTTTATTTGGGATTCTTTGGCCTCTTTTATTTATTTCTAAAGTCCGGAGTCTCATCCCGACTTGTGGGGGAATCATAGTCTCCATCATCCTTTCCTCACTGGG
Organism: Triticum dicoccoides; assembly: GCF_002162155.2. Taxonomy (NCBI): domain Eukaryota; kingdom Viridiplantae; phylum Streptophyta; class Magnoliopsida; order Poales; family Poaceae; genus Triticum; species Triticum dicoccoides. The sequence goes on along the minus strand of NC_041384.1, from coordinate 484,302,552 downwards.
GCAATGCTCTAATAATGATGATCATCACACTTTTATTTACTTACAACTCAATATTACAACTCGATATTGTCACACCCTGCATTTTGTAACATTTCATTTTCATTATTAAAGCATGAAAGTTTGGACCAACAAAAACTTTTTGCATTTTTTTTGGCTTTTATTTGGAGTTGGTTTTCTCTCTGTGTTTCTTTCAAGTGCTTCTTGAAGTCAACTACTCTGCCCTCTATATTCCACCTCCTTACCCCAAGCTCCTGACCAATGACCATGCCATGTGAATAGTGCTATATGGAGTTTTCTTACAAAAATAATTTGGCCAGAAAGTATTTTCTAAAATTAGTTTTCCAAAAACCCCTGAATTGAGGTTTGCACTACAAGTACTTGATTAAGGGCAGTAAAAATCTTTCCAAAAATATATTAGACTCCTATTAGATATAGGATGCCCAGGAACCACAAAAATATAATTTTAAAAGTTACTGTTCTATTTTATTTAAAGGCTTTTTCTTAAGGCCAGAAATGGTCTTTAATAGGAAAAAATTACTTTACTGTTTCAAAAATATTTGACAAAATTTAGGGAAACTCATAGGACATATATTGTCCATACATAAGAGTTTCAACACCTGGTCATGCTCAAAATATTGGTCAAATCCCTCTAAAACCCTTTCTGGATATTTCAAGCTTTTGAAATATTTACAAAGGAAATATTCTCCAGAAATTCCAAGAAAATTCCATCATGTCACATACGACATATTAGATGATCTTGCCAAGTCTCATGACTTGGAGAACAATATAACACCATCAAAACCCCTCAAAACTATCTCTGTCCATTCTGAAGTTTGATCAACTTTACATTGCCAAGTATGTCCAAATGTGCTCAAACTTGGTGGACATGCTTCATTGGTCTAATGATGCATCTGGACCAAATGGCACAGGTTGGAGAATAGGAAGTCTTGGTCAAAGTGCCTCAAAACCCTCTCTGACCAGAATCAAGTTTGAACTACTTTGCACTACCAACTTTTTCTCCAGGACCCCAACTTTGGTGAGCCTGATCATGTGACCAAATAAGGCTACCACACCAAGTGGCACATCAAGGAGAAATGATTTACTCCACTGGATCTACACAAATCCATTTCTGCCCATTTCTAGGGTTTGCAAAAGTTGCATTGGCAACTTTGTCCAAATAAGCTCAAAATGGGTGGAAGGCCCTAAATATATGTGACATTTCACCCCTTGGAGTATCTTGGCCAGTGGGAGTCATTAGCTTACCCAAAACTCCATCAAACACCTTCTGGCAAAATACTAAAAAGCCTATTTTTGCCACTTTCACTAATCTCCTTGAGTTCATCTTTTTGCCACAACCCCTCCTCACTCCCCTCTGTCACTTAGACACTTTTCTACCCGAGGAAGCAATGTGGAGGAAGGAGGGAATCACGTTTGTCCTCTCTGGACAATAGCTTCCCTTCTCTCTCCCAGCCTCTCTCTCTCCCCTCTGCACCCCAGAGCATCCCAGGCTCTTTCCAGGTTTTGCCCCCTTCCACTGTAGCCTCCAGACAGAAAAGGACGCGCGCGCGACGCGGAAAACCCGCGGATGCCGGCCAAAGTCGCGCTCTGGAGGCCTGCCAGAGCGCCGACCGTTGACACCGCGCCTCCCGACCGCCTCGTGCCTTCCCATCGCGCCAGTTGATGTGTCTCGACGTCTGCGACACGCCGCCGTGCCGTCCCCATTGTCTCTCCCTCTCTCTCCCCTCCTGCAGCGCGTGCCCGACGCCGCCCGGCTCGGCCAATGGCCGGCCTCACACGCGCGGGCGCCAGAACACTCCCCCGCTCTCTCTCCTCCTCCCTGGCGCCCTACTCCATCCCCACGAGCGCCGTGGACAGCTCCAACCTCTCTCCAACGGCTTCCAGAGCCGATCCCGCGGGCGCCCGTAGGCCACGCCCACGGTGAACCGCGGCCAGCCTATATAAGGCGCTCCCGAGCCCTCCTCTTCCTCCCTGTCGCCCCTCCACACACCCAATCCACCCCCGGAACCACCCACTTCTCTCCAGAGCCGCCCGAGCTCGAGATCGAGCTCGAGCTCCGCCGCCTCGGGTCGTCGTCGATCTGCGGGTACAGGCCTCCTCCGCTCCTTTTCTCTCTCGAACTGGACTCCCCTCGCCTCACTGATGCTTTCCCCTCTCTTTCCCCCTCGTTTTGCAGCCGGAAACGGCCGGAACCACCGGCGCCCGAAGCACCTCCGCCGCGGGACCTCGTCGCCGGCGAAGCAGGCCACCCCGGCGACCGTCTCCACCACCACCAGAACCGCGACTCGCTCCTGAGTCCAACGGTAGCCTCCGCGCCCCTTCCCGTGCCCTGTATCGCCGCCGGCGAGCTCGCCGTCGCCTCTGGCCGGAGGTAGACGACGGCCGCCGTGGGGCCGGCCCGTCAGCCACACGCCCTGACGGGTGGGATCCACCCGTCAGGTTTAAAACGTGTGCGCACGCGCGCACCGATCCGCCGTCGGCTGAAGGCGTATTCAGCCTTTACGCCTTCGATGTGGCGGCCGCGTGGGCTGGGTTTCCCCCCCTGGGCCTGCTGCTGCTGTGGCCTCTCTGGCCCAGTGGCACAGCGCCGTTTTTCTTTTTCCTTTTCTGTATTATTTCCAAATATTCCACAAGGCAGAATATTAATCCAAATGCATTGATTCCAATTTCTAAATTCCTAGAATATTGCAACCTATTTAATGGTGCAACTTTCACTCAAATCCAACCACCTTTTCTTCTCTGTAAATATTTAAATGTGGTTTTTAGCATTTAAATAGGCCTTTGAAAATCCATAACTCCTATTTTGCTGCTCCAAAACCAAAACCAAAAGTTGTCCCCTTCCTAGCCTTCCTCCTAGTATTTTACAAAAATAAGTTGACATTTTTGTGAGCACTTTGACTTTTCTGTTTTTATTATTGCCTTATTTTCCCGTTGTTTTCTTGCGACGTTAGATCCCGTATTTGACGAGGTAGCTGAGGAAGAAGGAGGAGCAGGGCCTGAAGACTTTGAAGATCAAGCCAACCAAGGCAAGCAGCCCTTTGACCATGACTATGATACCCCTTTATATGCATGTCATTTTTAGCTCTTTATTATCGATGCATCGGAATCATGATGAGATGGTGAACCACGTGGGTTGGTTACCACGATTACTTCCTCGTTGATACTTGCAGTGTGCATGGCCCTACTTTCTTATGAGGGTTATGCCGGTGGGAGTAGATAGGATGCAAATGTAGATGCTACGCAAATGGGGTGGGTTTGTGCATGGTGAAGGAGGCAATGTGATTTCAAAAGTCTTTTCGAAAACCCCGTCGGGTGCCACTTATGCCCGAGGGAGATGATGAGATGGGTGACCACTTGATGACGAAGTGGTGTGCCAAGGAAGGTGTGTGTTGTTTTCAAAACGGATTGGTCGGACTTGCGACCGTTATTCCAACCTTACATGCGCGACCACTCTACCCTTATATGGGAAAGGGCATTATTGAGTACCTAGACCGATACTAGCTTGGAGCCCGCATTACTAGTGACGGGGGAGAGTTGGTGCTCTCTCTTGGGACGGGGTCGTGCCAGGTAGGGCGGCCATGACTGTTTTCACAGGGCACCGGACACACCGTTGGTACCCCGTGCTTGTGGTATGTGATGAAAATGGGAGCGAGGCTCCACAACTTTATGATGTGAAATGTTCGGCACGGGGGTTACTACCAATCGAGTGGACTCCATGTTAGTGTCGTCTAGGGAAAGGTAGTGATCGGGTGCTTACCCCGGGTACTTGAGGTACCGCGGGTCATGGATGACACGGAAGTTCCCCGGATCTAGTGGGTAAAGTGTGCAACCTCTGCAGAGTGTAAAACTATTCGAATAGCCGTGTCCACGGTCAAGGACAGTTGGGTAACCGCTCTTGGGCTACGTCCACTTGTTTTCAAACCCGGTGTGTGTGTGAGATGATGGTGTTGTCTTGGATCAAGTCAGAGGACTTGACACGATTGAGATGGGTTGGTGCCCTCTCTGTTTATGATAAATGGGTTGGTGCCCCTTTCTATTTATGTTGATATCTGTGACCAGATCTTATGGTTACTTGAATTCTCTTGATGCATGCTTTATAGGATGTTGAACATGTCCTGCACTCAAAACTAGCTTTATGCAAAACTTTACCTATGTCATGCATTACTGTACCTTGAACCAAATCATGGGTTGCTTGCGAGTACATTCAAAGTACTCATTGGCTTGCCACTGGTTATTTAATTGACCAGGCATGGGAGAACCGGAGTTCGAAGAAGAGTTCTTTGGAGACGATCATGCGAACTAGGACGTTCCCAGTCAGATTGCCTGTAGGGTTAAGGCAGATGGCATGGGTTCTACTTATCGACGACGATTTCTGCTGCTATGTTTCATTTGATGTTCAGCCCTTAAGGCTTTATCGATGTAAGACTTGACCATGTTGGTCACTATTTGTGTAAGACGGTATGTATGGATGTAAGACTCTTGTTATTCATCTTCTGTGTGTTCAGTGAGCATTGATCTCTGGGATCACTGTACACGTGCATTCGGTGATCACGACTTGCGAGTCGGGGTCCCCACAGAGCTGGTATCAGAGCCATCCTGACTGTAGGAAGCCTTAGTTAGCATGGACGTTAGTTAGAGCGAGACTATCCACCAGGTTACCCATATACCTATGTTTATGTTAGTATCCCAAACATAGGTCACATTCCTTTATTGACCCTTTCCCTTCCACTTTTTGTAGATGGCCGCCGTACCCGAGGACTTCCTGACCACTGGGTTTCCTGTGCTTCTTGAGGATAGCCTCAAGAAGTGCCAGTTCACTCGAGTCCCCACCTTCTCCTACCACGAGCACTGGGTCGACAGCACCAAGAGGGAGTATCACGTGGAGGTAGTCGTGAGGGCGAATGACGCCCCGACGAGCTGGTTCTTTGAGGGACCCCAGATGGCGACACTGCTTCTCGCCGTGGAGACTGCTGCCCTCAAGGCGCTGACTCGCCTCCGGGATCTCCTGCCAGAGATGGCGAGAGAGCCAGCCACTCGTTACCTGCCTTATCGTAAGGAAGGTGATGACGAGAGCAGCGCACCAGCACCACCCTTGGACGAGGGACTTTCTCTCCGCTTCCAGACCTACTTCAGCTTGTGTGCCGACAGTCTGGCACAACACCTGGCCTCGGAGTCGACGGAGCTTCGGAAGGAACTCCGCGAGACCAAGGAGCTCCTCCGCATAGTTCAGATGAAGGCAGACAGGATCAAGAAGGATGGAGCGCCCCCTGGACAGCCCGCAATAGCGTATCGAGGCGGACGACCCCCACAGGTCGCACATGCCGAGGGACCACCTCAGCCACGCCGTATGACGGCAAAGGAGTACCGCAACCTCTTCAAGACGCCACCAGCAAAGCAGCGCCGTGTTCTGCTCCTTCACTCCCCCGCTTCCTCGAGCGATGAGGAGACCAAGACAGATGAAGATGAGGAGGAAGATCCAGAGGAGCCAGAATACCCGACCGAGCATTCCACCACTTAGACTCCGTTCAGGACTAGGATAGGCTAGCTCGTAGCCTATGGTAGGATAGGTCGTGTACCCCTTTTGCGAAGTCGAGTCCTTGTAATGGTTCTTGTGAAACCATGTTATGTTGCGTTTGCGTTCAGCTTGCTTTCATGAAGTCGTACTTTCCCTTCGGGAACTTGTAAACGACTACATTCCTCATTTGGTTTTAATGCATGAGTTTGGCCCTTCTGGCCTTTGTTTAACTTAAATTGTGTCACACCACCCCCTTACTAGGCATTCCATCTATACTGCTTTCCCTCATTGTTGTTCCCAATCATGAGACCTTGACCGCTCCAACAGGATGCCTGTTGTAACACGTACTGGTACCTCTACCCAGCCGCAAGAAGCCGGAGGTTCTGCTGAGGCCGGAGCCAGCCAGGACCAAGCCCAAGGACAGACTCCACCACCACCACCTCCTCCAAGCATGGATATGGCTCAGCTTCTCCAAGCCTTTCGAGAGGAGCGCCAAGCCAACACTGCAGCCCTCCAGATGATTGCTCAGGCTGTCAACCGCCAGCCGGCGGGGCACGGCCATGGACGTTCCACACTGGTGGAATTCAAGAAGCATGCACCACCCACTTTCATTGAGACTGCTGAACCCCTGGATGCAGACGACTGGGTCCGCACCATTGAGGATCTGCTGGCACTAGTCGGATGCACTGAGGACCGTGATAAAGTGGCGTATGCTGCCCACTGTCTCGGGGGGACTGCCAGAGCTTGGTGGGATGGATTCAAGGCTATGCATGTTGAGCAAGACATCACTTGGGACACCTTCAAGACGGAATTCCGCAAGGCCCACATCCCTTCTGGAATCATGGCCATCAAGAAGCGTGAGTTCCGAGCCCTGAAGCAAGGTAGTAGCACTGTCAAGGAGTACATGCAGAAGTTCAGTGTTCTCTCAAGGTATGCCCCTGAAGATGTCAGCACTGATGCTGCCAAAAGGGAGCGCTTCATGGAAGGCCTTAACCAGACTCTGCAGTACTCGCTTGTTGTGTGTGACTGCCCAACCTTTCCTGATCTGGTGAACAAGGCACTCATGCTTGAGGACAAGCGACGTGCCTTGGATGACACTCGTAAGCGCAAGATGATCAGCAAGGGTAGCTCCAGCAACCAGAAGCCTCGCCCGTGGCAGCCAGCCCCGGTCAAGCCAACCTATCAGCAGCCAAGAGCTCCTGCACCTCGCACCAACTATCCACCTCAGCAGTATGCCAACCCCAGGCCAGCTTACAACAACCCCAATAACAATGCTGGCAAGGGCGTCGTCCCCAATCAAGTCACTTGTTTCGGATGTGGACAGCCAGGGCATTACTCCAAGAATTGCCCCAACAAGAAACCTAACGCCCCGCGCCCCAATGCGCAGAACCCGGGACAAGGCCGTGGAATGCCACCAAGGAACCAAGCTCCCCGCAACTTGCCCAACAATGGCAGGGGTCGTGTGAATCATGTCACCGCGGAAGAAGCCCAGGAAGACCCGGACGTCGTGCTGGGTACGTTCCTTGTCAATTCAGCACCCGCAACTATTTTGTTTGATTCTGGAGCCACGCATTCTTTTGTCACCCAAAGTTTTGCATTAAAAAGTGGCATGACCCCTACACCCCTGAATAACCCTATGGTGGTACAAACCCCTGGAGCAGAGATGAGAGCCAAGATAGGATGTAAAGGAGTCGGGATTACCATTAACGGGGTAGACTTCCTAGCAGACCTTATCATCCTAAAATCACAAGGCTTGGATGTGATCTTGGGAATGGATTGGCTCAGCAAGCACCAAGGCTTGATTGATTGCGCCAACCGGACGGTCACTATGACCAATGACCGAGGAGTCAAAGTCAAATTTGCCTCCAACCCCTCTTCTGCTCAAGCCAACCAAGCCAACTGTCTGACTGAAGTTGGATTGGAACAAGTGCCGGTAGTATGCGAGTATCCCGATGTTTTTCCTGATGAGCTACCAGGAATGCCTCCTGACCGAGACATTGAGTTCATCATCGAGCTCATACCCGGAGCAGGACCCATCTATAAGAAGCCTTATAGGATGGGATCGGAGGAGTTAGCAGAATTGAAGAAGCAGTTGGAAGAGCAGTTGAGGAAGGGATTTATCCGCCCTAGTGCCTCCCCTTGGGGATCACCTATTCTGTTTGTGGCAAAGAAGGACGGTACCATCCGCTTATGCATTGACTACCGCTCCCTCAACGAGGTTACAATCAAGAACAAGTACCCACTTCCCAAGATTGAAGATCTGTTTGATCAACTCAATGGGGCCAAGGTGTTCTCCAAGATCGACCTCACATCTGGGTACTACCAACTGAAGATCAGACCCCAAGATATTCCGAAGACGGCATTCGTAACCAGATATGGCCTGTATGAATGCACGGTCATGTCCTTTGGGTTGACCAATGCCCCAGCTTACTTCATGTATCTCATGAATAAGGTCTTCATGGAATATTTGGACAAGTTCGTCGTCGTCTTCATTGATGACATTCTTGTCTTCTCGAAGTCGGAAGAAGAGCACGAGCAACACTCGAGGATGGTCCTAGACAAGCTTCGAAAGCACCAACTGTATGCCAAGTTCAGCAAGTGTGAATTCTGGCTGCGTGAAGTTGGATTTCTGGGACATGTTCTAACAGAAGAGGGATTGTCAGTCGACCCTGCCAAGATAGAAGCCGTGACTGGATGGCAATCCCCGAGCAATGTGAAGGAAGTCAGAAGCTTCCTCGGACTCGCGGGATATTACCGCAAGTTCGTTGAAGGATTCTCAAGCATTGCCCGACCCATGACTCAGCTCTTGAAGAAGGACAAGAAGTTCGAATGGACGCCGAAGTGCGAAGAAAGCTTCCAGGAGCTGAAGAAGAGGCTAACCACCGCTCCAGTTCTGGCCACACCAGATATACACAAGGAGTTTGTGATATATTGTGATGCGTCAAGAATCGGACTGGGGGGTGTTCTGATGCAAGAAGGCAGAGTCGTGGCCTACCTTTCAAGGCAGCTACGACCTCACGAAGAGAACTACGCTACTCATGACCTTGAGCTAGCAGCAGTGGTTCAAGCCCTGAAGACTTGGCGACATTACCTCTTGGGGAAGCGATGTGAGATATACACGGATCACAAAAGTCTGAAGTATATTTTCACTCAGAGGGAATTGAACATGAGGCAGAGAAGATGGCCGGAGTTGATAAAGGATTATGACCTCAGTGTTCAATACCACCCTGGAAAGGCTAATGTGGTAGCAGACGCGTTGAGCAGGAAGGCTTGCTCCTTGAATGCTATGCTAAAGCACAAGCTACCCGCCTTGTATGAAGAACTTGAAAGCTTCGGGTTGGAACTGGTTGCACCAGGATTCTTGGCCAGCCTCGAAGTTAAGCCTACCTTGATGGATGATATCAAGAAAGCTCAGAAGGGGCATGAGAGTATTGAAGGCATCAAGAGGAAGATCAAGGCAGGCAAAGCCTCAGGATTCTCAGAAGATGAGGAAGGAATTGTGTGGTTTGGGAATCGCATCTACGTGCCCAACAAGGTTGAGCTCAAGAACCTGATCTTGCAAGAAGCTCATGACAGCCCATATTCCATCCACCCTGGAGGCACCAAGATGTATCAAGACCTGAAGGAAAGATTTTGGTGGCACGGGATGAAAAGGGAGATTGCCACCTATGTTGCAAAATGCGACGTATGCCAGAGAGTCAAAGCTGAGCATCAGCGACCCGCTGGATTGTTGCAACCCCTTAAGGTGCCTGAATGGAAGTGGGACAGAGTCGGGATGGACTTCATCACCGGTTTACCCAGGTCAAGCAAGGGACATGACTCAATATGGGTCATCGTTGACCATTTGACCAAGGTGGCCCACTTCATTCCTGTCAAGACGACCTACAAGGGGAACCAGTTAGCCAGTCTCTACATCAACCGAATCGTGAGCCTTCATGGTGTTCCCAAGGAGATTGTGTCAGATCGAGGAACCCAGTTCACCTCAAGGTTTTGGAAGAAATTCCAGGAGGCTATGGGGACCATGTTGTCCTTCAGCACTGCTTTCCACCCACAGACCGGAGGTCAGACCGAGCGAGTGAATCAAATACTCGAAGACATGCTCCGAGCCTGTGTCTTAGCTTATGGAGCTAAGTGGGAAGATTGCCTCCCTTTCGCCGAGTTCTCTTACAACAACAGTTATCAGGCCAGCCTTCAGATGGCACCATTTGAAGTGTTATACGGGCGGAAGTGCCGTACACCTCTCAACTGGTCGGAGACCGGAGAAGGACTCGTCTTTGGGCCTGATATCCTTCGTGAAGCAGAAGAGCAAGTCCAGCTTGTCAGAGAGCGTCTGAAGTCTTCCAAGTCAAGGCAGAAGAGCTATGCGGACTCACGTCGTAGAGACATAAACTTCCGAGTTGGAGACCATGTCTATCTCCGGGTCACCCCTCTCAAAGGAGCCCAGCGCTTTCATGTTAGGGGAAAGCTCGCTCCGAGATACATTGGGCCCTTCAAGATCACTGAGCGACGAGGGGAGGTGGCTTACCAGTTGGAACTTCCACCTGAACTTTCTGATGTGCACAACGTGTTCCACGTGTCACAACTCCGGAAGTGTCTCCAAGTTCCAGACAAGCCCGACCTCTACAAGGACGTCAATCATCAAGCCATTGATCTTCAACCTGATTTGACTTATCGTGAGCGGCCCATCTGCATTCTGGATGAGGCTGAACGACGCACTCGAAGCCGCACCATCAAGTACTTCAAGGTCCAATGGAGCAACCACACTGAAGCAGAAGCAACTTGGGAGCGTGAAGACTACCTTAGATCCGAATTTCCGTATCTCTTTTAAGCCTAGTTTAGGAATCTCGGGGACGAGATTCTTGTAAGGGGGGTAGGTCTGTCACACCGTGCATTTTGTAACATTTCATTTTCATTATTAAAGCATGAAAATTTGGACCAACAAAAACTTTTTGCATTTTTTTTGGCTTTTATTTGGAGTTGGTTTTCTCTCTGTGTTTCTTTCAAGTGCTTCTTGAAGTCAACTACTGCCCTCTATATTCCACCTCCTTACCCCCAAGCTCCTGACCAATGACCATGCCATGTGAATAGTGCTATATGGAGTTTTCTTACAAAAATAATTTGGCCAGAAAGTATTTTCTAAAATTAGTTTTCCAAAAACCCCTGAATTGAGGTTTGCACTACAAGTACTTGATTAAGGGCAGTAAAAATCTTTCCAAAAATATATTAGACTCCTATTAGATATAGGATGCCCAGGAACCACAAAAATATAATTTTAAAAGTTACTGTTCTATTTTATTTAAAGGCTTTTTCTTAATGCCAGAAATGGTCTTTAATAGGAAAAAATTACTTTACTGTTTCAAAAATATTTGACAAAATTTAGGGAAACTCATAGGACATATATTGTCCATATATAAGAGTTTCAACACCTGGTCATGCTCAAAATATTGGTCAAATCCCTCTAAAACCCTTTCTGGATATTTCAAGCTTTTGAAATATTTACAAAGGAAATATTCTCCAGAAATTCCAGGAAAATTCCATCATGTCACATATGACATATTAGATGATCTTGCCAAGTCTCATGACTTGGAGAACAAGATAACACCATCAAAACCCCTCAAAACTATCTCTGTCCATTCTGAAGTTTGATCAACTTTACATTGCCAAGTATGTCCAAATGTGCTCAAACTTGGTGGACATGCTTCATTGGTCTAATGATGCATCTGGACCAAATGGCACAGGTTGGAGAATAGGAAGTCTTGGTCAAAGTGCCTCAAAACCCTCTCTGACCAGAATCAAGTTTGAACTACTTTGCACTACCAACTTTTTCTCCAGGACCCCAACTTTGGTGAGCCTGATCATGTGACCAAATAAGGCTACCACACCAAGTGGCACATCAAGGAGAAATGATTTACTCCACTGGATCTACACAAATCCATTTCTGCCGATTTCTAGGGTTTGCAAAAGTTGCATTGGCAACTTTGTCCAAATAAGCTCAAAATGGGTGGAAGGCCCTAAATATATGTGACATTTCACCCCTTGGAGTATCTTGGCCAGTGGGAGTCATTAGCTTACCCAAAACTCCATCAAACACCTTCTGGCAAAATACTAAAAAGCCTATTTTTGCCACTTTCACTAATCTCCTTGAGTTCATCTTTTTGCCACAACCCCTCCTCACTCCCCTCTGTCACTTAGACACTTTTCTACCCGAGGAAGCAATGTGGAGGAAGGAGGGAATCACGTTTGTCCTCTCTGGACAACAGCTTCCCTTCTCTCTCCCAGCCTCTCTCTCTCCCCTCTGCACCCCAGAGCATCCCAGGCTCTTTCCAGGTTTTGCCCCCTTCCACTGTAGCCTCCAGACAGAAAAGGACGCGCGCGCGACGCGGAAAACCCGCGGATGCCGGCCAAAGTCGCGCTCTGGAGCGCCTGCCAGAGCGCCGACCGTTGACACTGCGCCTCCCGACCGCCTCGTGCCTTCCCATCGCGCCAGTTGATGTGTCTCGACGTCTTCGACACGCCGCCGTGCCGTCCCCATTGTCTCTCCCTCTCTCTCCCCTCCTGCAGCGCGTGCCCGACGCCGCCCGGCTTGGCCAATGGCCGGCCTCACATGCGCGGGCGCCAGAACACTCCCCCGCTCTCTCTCCTCCTCCCTGGCGCCCTACTCCATCCCCACGAGCGCCGTGGACAGCTCCAACCTCTCTCCAACGGCTTCCAGAGCCGATCCCGCGGGCGCCCGTAGGCCACGCCCACGGTGAACCGCAGCCAGCCTATATAAGGCGCTCCCGAGCCCTCCTCTTCCTCCCTGTCGCCCCTCCACACACCCAATCCACCCCCGGAACCACCCACTTCTCTCCAGAGCCGCCCGAGCTCGAGATCGAGCTCGAGCTCCGCCGCCTCGGGTCGCCGTCGATCTGCGGGTACAGGCCTCCTCCGCTCCTTTTCTCTCTCGAACTGGACTCCCCTCGCCTCACTGATGCTTTCCCCTCTCTTTCCCCCCTCGTTTTGCAGCCGGAAACGGCCGGAACCACCGGCGCCCGAAGCACCTCCGCCGCGGGACCTCGTCGCCGGCGAAGCAGGCCACCCCGGCGACCGTCTCCACCACCACCAGAACCGCGACTCGCTCCTGAGTCCAACGGTAGCCTCCGCGCCCCTTCCCGTGCCCTGTATCGCCGCCGGCGAGCTCGCCGTCGCCTCTGGCCGGAGGTAGACGACGGCCGCCGTGGGGCCGGCCCGTCAGCCACACGCCCTGACGGGTGGGATCCACCCGTCAGGTTTAAAACGTGCGCGCACGCGCGCACCGATCCGCCGTCGGCTGAAGGCGTATTCAGCCTTTACGCCTTCGATGTGGCGGCCGCGTGGGCTGGGTTTCCCCCCCTGGGCCTGCTGCTGCTGTGGCCTCTCTGGCCCAGTGGCACAGCGCCGTTTTTTTTCCTTTTCTGTATTATTTCCAAATATTCCACAGGGCAGAATATTAATCCAAATGCATTGATTCCAATTTCTAAATTCCTAGAATATTGCAACCTATTTAATGGTGCAACTTTCACTCAAATCCAACCACCTTTTCTTCTCTGTAAATATTTAAATGTGGTTTTTAGCATTTAAATAGGCCTTTGAAAATCCATAACTCCTATTTTGCTGCTCCAAAACCAAAACCAAAAGTTGTCCCCTTCCTAGCCTTCCTCCTAGTATTTTACAAAAATAAGTTGACATTTTTGTGAGCACTTTGACTTTTCTGTTTTTATTATTGCCTTATTTTCCCGTTGTTTTCTTGCGACATTAGATCCCGTATTTGACGAGGTAGCTGAGGAAGAAGGAGGAGCAGGGCCTGAAGACTTTGAAGATCAAGCCAACCAAGGCAAGCAGCCCTTTGACCATGACTATGATACCCCTTTATATGCATGTCATTTTTAGCTCTTTATTATCGATGCATCGGAATCATGATGAGATGGTGAACCACGTGGGTTGGTTACCACGATTACTTCCTCGTTGATACTTGCAGTGTGCATGGCCCTACCTTCTTATGAGGGTTATGCCGGTGGGAGTAGATAGGATGCAAATGTAGATGCTACGCAAATGGGGTGGGTTTGTGCATGGTGAAGGAGGCAATGTGATTTCAAAAGTCTTTTCGAAAACCCCGTCGGGTGCCACTTATGCCCGAGGGAGATGATGAGATGGGTGACCACTTGATGACGAAGTGGTGTGCCAAGGAAGGTGTGTGTTGTTTTCAAAACGGATTGGTCGGACTTGCGACCGTTATTCCAACCTTACATGCGCGACCACTCTACCCTTATATGGGAAAGGGCATTATTGAGTACCTAGACCGATACTAGCTTGGAGCCCGCATTACTAGTGACGGGGGAGAGTTGGTGCTCTCTCTTGGGACGGGGTCGTGCCAGGTAGGGCGGCCATGACTGTTTTCACAGGGCACCGGACACACCGTTGGTACCCCGTGCTTGTGGTATGTGATGAAAATGGGAGCGAGGCTCCACAACTTTATGATGTGAAATGTTCGGCACGGGGGTTACTACCAATCGAGTGGACTCCATGTTAGTGTCGTCTAGGGAAAGGTAGTGATCGGGTGCTTACCCCGGGTACTTGAGGTACCGCGGGTCATGGATGACACGGAAGTTCCCCGGATCTAGTGGGTAAAGTGTGCAACCTCTGCAGAGTGTAAAACTATTCGAATAGCCGTGTCCACGGTCAAGGACAGTTGGGTAACCGCTCTTGGGCTACGTCCACTTGTTTTCAAACCCGGTGTGTGTGTGAGATGATGGTGTTGTCTTGGATCAAGTCAGAGGACTTGACACGATTGAGATGGGTTGGTGCCCTCTCTGTTTATGATAAATGGGTTGGTGCCCCTTTCTATTTATGTTGATATCTGTGACCAGATCTTATGGTTACTTGAATTCTCTTGATGCATGCTTTATAGGATGTTGAACATGTCCTGCACTCAAAACTAGCTTTATGCAAAACTTTACCTATGTCATGCATTACTGTACCTTGAACCAAATCATGGGTTTCTTGCGAGTACATTCAAAGTACTCATTGGCTTGCCACTGGTTATTTAATTGACCAGGCATGGGAGAACCGGAGTTCGAAGAAGAGTTCTTTGGAGACGATCATGCGAACTAGGACGTTCCCAGTCAGATTGCCTGTAGGGTTAAGGCAGATGGCATGGGTTCTACTTATCGACGACGATTTCCGCTGCTATGTTTCATTTGATGTTCAGCCCTTAAGGCTTTATCGATGTAAGACTTGACCATGTTGGTCACTATTTGTGTAAGACGGTATGTATGGATGTAAGACTCTTGTTATTCAGCTTCTGTGTGTTCAGTGAGCATTGATCTCTGGGATCACTATACACGTGCATTCGGTGATCACGACTTGCGAGTCGGGGTCCCCACAGATATCTAGAATAAAGATATGACTCTATATGAATGCCTCCGACGGTGTACCGGGATGTGCAATGATCTAGCGTAGCTATGACATCAAAAAACGGACAAGCCATGAAAACATCATGCTAGCTATCTTACAATCATGCAAAGCAATATGACAATGAATGCTCAAGTCATGTATATGATGATGATGGAAGTTGCGTGGCAATATATCTTGGAATGGCTATGGAAATGCCATGATAGATAGGTATGGTGGCTGTTTTGAGGAAGGTAAATGGTGGGTTTATGGTACCGGCGAAAGTTGCGCGATACTAGAGAGGCTAGCAATGATGGAAGGGTGAGAGTGCGTATAATCCATGGACTCAACATTAGTCATAAAGAACTCACATACTTATTGCAAAAATCTATTAGTCATCGAAACAAAGTACTACGTGCATGCTCCTTGGGGGATAGATTGGTAGGAAAAGACCATTGCTCGTCCCCGACCGCCACTCATAAGGAAGACAATCAATAAATAAATCATGCTCTGACTTCATCACATAACGGTTCACCGTATGTGCACGCTACGGGAATCACAAACCTGAACACAAGTATTTCTACTAATCCACAACTACCCACTAGCATGACTTTAATACCACCATCTTTATATCGCAAAACTATTGCAAGGAATCGAACATATCATATTCAGCGATCTACAAGTTTTATGTAGGATTTTATGACTAACCATGTGAATGACCAGTTCCTGTCATCTCTCTAAATAGATATAAGTGAATCAAGAGAGTTTAATTCTTTCTACAAAAAATGTACCCGCGCTCCAACAGATCTAAGTGAAGCAAAAGAGCATTCTACAAATGGCGGTTGTTTTCTATGTAAAGCGAAACAGGCAATCCAAACTTCAAATGATATAAGTGAAGCACATGAAGCATTCTATAAAGCCATACTCAAAACATATAAGTGAAGTGCAAAGAGCATTCTATAAATCAACCAAGGACTACCTCATACCAGCATGGTGCATAAAAGAAAAATGAAAACTAAATGCAAAAGATGCTCCAAGATTGCACATATCGCATGAACGAAACGAATCTGAAAACTTACCGATACTTGTTGAAGAAAGAGGGGATGCCTTCCGGGGCATACCCAAGCTTAGACGCTTGAGTATCCTTAAATATTTACTTGGGATGCCTCAGGCATCCCCAAGCTTGAGCTCTTGCCTCTCTTCCTTCTTCTCACATCGAGACCTTCTCGATCATTGAACACTTCATCCACACAAAACTTCAACACAAAACTCGGTAAGACCCGTTATTATAATAAAGCAAATCACTACTCTAAGTACTGATGAAAACCAATTCATATTTTGTTTTTGCATTGTGTCTACTGTAATATAACTTTTTCATGGCTTAATCCACAGATATGAATTGATAGTTTCATCAAAATGAGCAAACTATGCGTCTAAAACAGAATCTATCTAAAACAGAACAGTCTGCAATGATCTGAACATTCACCATACTTCCGATACTTGAAAATTTCTACCAAAATTAGGAAAAATAAACAATTTTTTTATAGAAATACAGTGCAAAAAGAATCAGAACCATTTGACATTCCAGCTAAAAATTTAAAATCGCGCACTACAGCCAAAGTTTCTATCCTACACCGCACAGACCATCAAGCAAATGTAAACATCCTAAAAGCAAACATTGGCACATTATTTTTATAATACAATGAAATTGTACAAGGGGATAATTATTTTTGTTGAAAAGTTTATGTAATCAAAATTCACAAAGTTTCAGTGAGCATGAACAAAGTTCAAGGAGCTCTCCCACTTCCACAATGCTTGTCTTTCTCACTTTCACTTTCTTTTTTGAAAAAGTTTTGGGTTCCCCTCTTTATTTTTGTTGTTTTTAACTATATAAAAGCACTCAACAGAAATAAATGACTCTCTAAAACTTCTGGGTTGTCTCCCTGGCAGCGCTTTCTTTAATGCCATTAAGCTAGGCATATAGTGCTCAAGTAATGAATCCACCTGGATCCCAAGGTATAGCAAAGCCAATTTTAATTAAAAATGATTTGTAATTTAGTAGTGACCACAAAGTAACATATATCATGCAACAGCGAAGTCTAACTCTCTTCCTATGCAGCGGCATGTCATAAAAGAACAATTCATGCACACATAGTAAAGGCCAATGCATAGTATAAACAGTTTCTTGCAATTTTATCGTATTGGAAACATAGAGAGGTGGAGATATAGTTCCTCTCTCATAATAATTGCAAGTAGGAGAAGCAAGCACATGCATATTATATTCATCAAAATCATCATGTGTAATAGTAAGACGCAACCCATCAATATAATCCTTAATAACTGCAAACTTCTCCAATATAGTGTAGTCGGGAGAATTCAAAAAGATAATAGGACTATCATGCGTGGATGCAATAGCAACAATTTCATGTTTAACATAAGGAACTATAGCAAGTTCATCTCCATACGCATAATTCATATTGGCATCTTGGCCACAAGCATCATTAAAAAGGGATATTTCAAGAGAATCAAAGGGATCATAACAATCATCATTGCAATCATCCTTCGGTAAGCACGAAGGGAAATTAAACATTCTATGAGTTGAAGAGTTACTCTCATTAGAAGGTGGGCACGGGTAGCTAATCCGCTCTTCCTCCTTTTGTTCTTCGCTCTCCTCCTCATCTTTTTCATCCAATGAGCTGACAGTTTCATCAATTTCTTCTTCCATAGACTCCTGTAAAATATTAGTCTCTTCTTGGACAGCGGGGTTGTCCTCAATATATGGTTCAACATCGGCATTAGAAGCATAATTATCATAGCAATATTTAAGTATGGCAAAATTTTCAGATTTGTAAAGAGTAGCATCATACGTTTCAATCAAAGAAGCAATTTCATAAGCACCCTTAAAAGCAACAAATTCTTTAATTTGGTGAACACCATAGTAGCTATAAACATCCTTAGCATATGAAGATGCAATTCCATTATCACTAAACTCACATTGATAGGGAAGGTGTTTCTTAGGGTTTTCAGAACAACAAGTAATATCATATATTTCGCATAAATTCCAAGCATAGCATTGCAAACGATGAATTTGACCCAGTAAAATTTTCCCTTTTTCAGATATTCGGTGTCGCACATAACAAGCATGCTCATCTAAAGATTTGCCCTCAACTAAGCTAGTTGGGGTTTCAGCACGGGCACATAGGGATCGAAGATGATCCGAGTAATAAGCTTCATCAGTGATAGATTTTGAGTGGTTCTTCAACCATTGGTTTAGTAGGTACAACTAATTTTTTTGGTATTTTGCGTTTCCTACCCATAACTAAAGATAGAAAACAACTAAGAACAGAAAATAAAAATTACTTAGTGATAAAGCAAACAAGCACACACGAGAATATTCACCCCACGTTATTGCTCCCCGACAACGGCGCCAGAAAAAGGTCTTGATAACCCACAAGTATAGGGGATCGCAACAGTTTTCGATAAGTAAGAGTGTCGAACCCAACAAGGAGCTAAAGGCAGAAAAAATATTCCCTCAAGTTCTATCGACCACCGATACAACTCTACGCACGCTTGATGTTCGCTTTACCTAGAACAAGTATGAAACTAGAAGTACTTTGTAGGTGTTGTTGGATAGGTTTGCAAGATAATAAAGAGCAAGTAAATAAAAGGTAGGGGCTGTTTGTAAGAAAAGAAGCAATAAAGTAAATATAGCGAGTGTGGAAAAGTGGTGGTAGGAGTTGTGAAATTGCCCCTAAGCAATTGACTACTTTACTAGACCGATAGCAAGTATTATGTGGGAGAGGCCACTGCTAGCATGTCATCCCTGACTTGGAATTATATGCACTTATGATTGAAACTATTAGCAAGCATACGCAACTACTAATGTTCATTAAGGTAAAACCCAACCATAGCATTAAGATATATTGGTCCCCATCAATCCCGTATGCATCAATTTGTATGGTAGGTTGAAGCTTTTGTCACTCTTGCCCTCCAATACATAGTCCTATCAACATACAACTAACCATATGGTGTGATCCAAGCGCGCTCTCATATGATGGGCACCAAAGGACAGCAACATAACCACAAGCAAATTAAATCAATCATAGCAATTCATCAACCACCGATAGGACAACGAAAATCTACTCAGATATCATAGGATGGCAACACATCATTGGATAATAATATGAAGCATAAAGCACCATGTTCAAGTAGAGGGTACATCGGGTTGCGGGAGAGTGGACCGCTGTAGATAGAGGGGGGAAGGTGATGGAGATGCTGGTGAATATGGCGGAGGTGTTGGAGTAGATCGCGGTGATGATGATGATGGCCACAGCAGCGTTCCGGCGCCACTAGGAGAGAAGGGGAGAGGGGGGCCCCTCATCTTCTTCTTCCTTAACCTCCTCCCTATATGGGAGAAGGGTTTCCCCTCTGGTCCTTGGCCTCCATGGCATGGGAGGGGCGAGAGCCCCTCCGAGATTGGATCTGTCTCTCTGTCTCTCTCTGTTTCTGCGTTCTGTTCTGCTGCCCTTTCACCGTTTCGTATATATATGGAGATCCATAACTCCGATTGGCCTAAAACCTTCGCAGTGATTTTTTACCAAAAATTAGCTTTCTTGCGGCCGAAGAAGGGCATCAACCGCCTTACGGGTGGCCCACGAGGGTCAGGGGCGTGCCAGGGGGCAGGCGCGCCCCTTGCCTCGTGGCCACCTCGGGCACCGTCTCACATGGATTTTTCTTCCAGAATTTTCCAAATATTCCAAAAATAAGCTCTGCCTATTTTTATCCCGTTTGGATTCCGTTTGATATGGATATTCTGCGAAACATAAAACATGCAACAAACAGGAACTGACACTAGGCACTGGATCAATATGTTAGTCCCAAAATAGTATAAAAAGTTGCCAAAAGTATATGAAAGTTGTATAATATTGGCATGGAACAATCAAAAATTATAGATACGACGGAGACGTATCAAGCCGCTGTTCTACGGCGTCGCTATATGTCTCACTGGACTGAGATTTAAGAGAGAAAAATGAAAATCTGAAAAGAATATTTTGCACGGATCTTGATGTAAGATCCGGCGGACCTACATAGCGTCGACTGTGACTTATAGCAAGCATGATGAATATAAGGACGATGATAGTGGATAATAATTGTCTTACATATTAAGGAATATAATTAAAATCCCCGCAAAAGAAGGAACATAGTTAAAAAGACACATGGGGCAATGGCCTAAATACACAAGGGCAAAAGAAGAAGGGAGACAACGATCTAGCTCGCCGATCTCTACTTTCTTGATGCATTGCTGCAGGTCGCGGGAACTAGTCTCCGCGGCGAGCGGCGATGAGCTCTTTCTTGTCCTTAAGATGCTGTTTGAGAGCACCACGGATTCCTCCACCAACCTTCTGCGCTCGATGCGCAGTATGGCATTCTCGTCCATAAGTTTCTCGATGATGATGACGGTCCTCTTCAACAAGGCAGTGGTCTCCTCCGGTTGCTCCGCACTTCCGACGATCGTCGCCCTTAGCAGGCCGCGCTCGGCTTGGAGCTTCGCATTGCTCTCATTTAGTTACTGAATGACGCCAGTAGCCTGTTCAAAAGAGGCTTTCATGTCGTCCTGCAACCTCGCCCAGCCGGAGATCTGATCCATCTGGCTATGGACAATCGCATGCATGCGCCTGTAAGAGTCCTCGCCTGCCCGTGAGACATTTTCCCAGGCCACCGCGATGCGCGAGGACATCTCTGCTGCATTCATGGTGCGGCGGGACATCTCTTCTACTTCCGCGGCATGGCCGGACCAGTCTGCCGCATCTTCGACGGCGCGGCGGGACCTCTGTGCTGCTACGGCCCCGCGGCGGGACATCTGGCTCCGTTCGCAGTGAGACGAGACATCTCTCGTGCTTCCGCTTCCATGCTCGCATCTCACTGGTGGCAATCTCTCGACCCAGAACTCACGCTGGCCATGGTTGATGCAAGGGAACGATGATGAATGACTTGTTTGTTTTTGTGGATGAGGAGTTGAGGAGGAATGTGCAGTCATCTTGGAGTAGTAGTATTTATAACCGAGTACTAATACGCTCCTAAGTGGGAAACCATTTAGGTTTTGATCGGTGTGAACAGGTTTGCAATTTGGAATGTGATGGGACGCAGGCTCAAAATTTGCTGACGGTTATAAGTGCGACACTATTCTTGGAAGGCGTAACGGGCACGTACGCCTTCTCGGCCGCGTACGTGGCGTTTGGACCATAGGGTGCACCACAATAGGCAATGTCAGCACACGTCTTGTTCCAGCAACCGTGTGCGCTCGTTATTGTCATCATACACGCTTCTTTTAATTAGAATGTGTGTGCCCGTCTAGTACACACACGTTGATCTATCTAACTGTTTCAGTTTGTTGTGGCTAATCGCAAACAGTTCATCCATGTGAAGTGTATGCCATCAATCGCAGACACTTTGATCTGGCTGACCTGTTTATGTTCTGTTGCCTAATCGCAAACAGTTAATCCTTCTGAAGCGTATGCCCTCAATCGCACACACCTTTATCTAGCTGCCCATTTCTATTGTTCCTCCTCATCACAAACAGTTCATCTGAGTGAGCCGTATGCTGTATATCGCACACGCCTTCATCTAGCTTCCAGTTTCTTTTGTTTCACCTCATCGCAAATAGTTAACTGAACTAAACCGTATGCCCTGCATCGCACACGCAACTAAAATCTGAACCGTGTTTGATGGCTCCGCCATCGCAAACATTTTGCACCTTTTTATGGTTCTTTTACACCACCGTTTGCGATTATTGCATCACACACAATTTTGTCGAAGGGTCTCTTATCATAGTGTCGCGTTAGCAGCATCCTGCAATAGTGCCCGTTCGCTCAGGATCAAACATATCAAACGTATTTTCATGTCTAGAAGCTTTCGTGTGCAGCCACAAGCCATTACGTGTTGGAAATATACCCTAGAGGCAATAATAAATTGGTCATTATCATATTTCCTTGGTTTATTATTCATGCTAGAATTGTATTGACCAGAAACTTAAAATACATGTGTGAATACATAAACAAATACTATGTTCCTAGTGAGCCTCTACTAGACTAGCTCGTTGATCAAAGATGGTTAAGGTTTCCTAACCATAGACATGAGTTGTCATTTGATAACGGGATCACATCGTTAGAAGAATGGTGTGATGGACAAGACCCAACCATAAGATTAGCATTTGATCATATCACTTGAGTTTATTGCTATAGCTTTCTTCATGTCAAGTATCTATTCCTAAGACCATGAGATCATGCAGCTCCCGGATACCGGAGGAATACCTTGTGTGCTATCAAATGTCACTTCGCAACTGGGTGATCATAGATATGCTCTACAGGTATCTCCGAAGGTGTCTATTGGGTTGGCATGGATTGAGACTGAGATTTGTCACTCCGTGTCACGGAGATATCTATGGGCCCTCTCGGTAATAAAACATCGTAAAGAGCTTGCAAGCAATGTGCCTAATGAGTTAGTCATGAGATCTTGTATTAGGAACGAGTAAAGATACTTGCCGATGAGGAGATTGAACTAGGTATGGAGATAACGACGATCAAATCTCGGGCAAGTAACATATTGCCGGACAAAGGGAATTGCATATGGGATTAACCAAATCCTTGACATCATGGTTCAACCGATAAAAGATCTTCGTGGAATATGTAGGAACCAATATGGGCATCCAGGTCCCGCTATTGGTTATTGACCGGAGAGGTGTCTCGGTCATGACAACATGATTCTCGAATCCGTGGGGTCGCACGCTTAACGTTCAATGACGCTAGAGTACTATTGGGATATTTGATGGTTGGTAACAGAATGTTGTTTGGAGTCCCAGATGGGATACCGGACGTCACGAGGAGTCTCAAAATGGTCGAGAGATAAATATTTATATATGGGAAGTCATATTTTGGGTTCCGGAAAAAGGTGCAATTTTTTCGGTATTGTACCGGGAAGCTCCCAGAAGGTTTCGGAGGATTCCAAAGGGATCCGTGAAGGAAATATGCCCTAGAGGCAATAATAAAGTTGTTTATTATATTTCCTTATATCATGATAAATGTTTATTATTCATTCTAGAATTGTATTAACCGGAAACATAGTACATGTGTGAATACATAGAGAAAACAGAATGTCCCTAGTATGGCTCTACTTGACTAGCTCGTTAATAAAAAATGGTTAAGTTTCCTGACCATAGACATGTGTTGTCATTTGATGGATGCGGTCACATCATTAGGAGAATGATGTGATGGACAACACCCAACCGGTAGCTTAGCATAATGATCGTTTAGTTTTATTGCTATTGCTTTCTTCATGACTTATACATGTTCCTCTGCCTATGAGATTATACAACTCCCGAATACCGAAGGAACATCTTGTGTGCTATCAAACGTCACGACGTAACTAGGTGATTATAAAGATGCTCTACATGTGACTCTGATGGTGTTTGTTGAGTTGGCATAGATCGAGATTAGGATTTCTCACTCCGTGTATCGGAGAGGTATCTCTGGGCCCTCTCGGTAATGCACAACTATGAGCCTTGCAAGCAATGTTACTAATGAGTTAGTTATGGGATGATGCATTACGGAACAAGTAAAGAGACTTGCCGGTAATGAGATTGAACTAGGTATGATGATACCGATGATCGAATCTCGGGCAAGTAACATACCGATGACAAAGGGAACATCATATGTTGTTATGTGGTTTGACCGATAAAGATCTTCGTAGAATATGTAGGAGCCAATATGAGCATCCAGGTTCCGCTATTGGCTATTGACCGGAGATGTGTCTCGGTCATGTCTACATAGTTCTCGAACCCGTAGGGTCCGCACGCTTAACGTTCGATGACGATTTGTATTATGAGTTATGTGATTTAATGAATCGAAGTTTGTTTGGAGTCTCAGATGAGATCACGTACATGACGAGGAGTCTCTAAATGGTTGAGACGTAAAGATTGATATATTGCAATGTTATGTTTGGAAACCGGAATGGTTTCAGAAAGGTTCAGACATTTTCCGGAGTACCGGGAGGTTATCGGAACCCCCCAGGGGTTAATGGGCCTTCATGGGCCCTAGTGGAAGAGAGGAGGCGGCGGCCAGGTGGAGGCGCGTGTTGGTGTCAAAACTGGCAGATCTTGGGTAGGGTGTCCCGAACTGTTCGTCTAAGGTTGATGGTAACAGTAGACATGGGACACAATGTTTTACCCAGGTTCGGGCCCTCTCTATGGAGGTAATACCCTACGTCTTGCTAGATTGATCTTGATGAATATGAGTACTACAAGAGTTGATCTACCACAAGATCGTAATGGCTAAGCCCTAAAGGCCTAGCTCGTATGCTTATGATAATGTATATCCCTCTCCAGACTAAGTCCTCTGGTTTATATAGACACCGGGGGGATATAGGGTTACACAAGGTCGGTTACAAAGAAAGGAATCTACATATTTGGTCGCCAAGCTTGTCTTCCACGCCAAGGGGAGTCCCGTCCGGATACATGTGCAGTCTTCGGTCTTCGTATCTTCACAGCCAATCAGTCCGGCCCATGGCTAATAGGCCAGACGGCTGAGGACCCCTTAGTCCAGGACTCCCTCAGTAGCCCCCGAACCAGACTTCAATGATGAGGTGTCCAGCGCGCAGATAGTCTTCGGCATTGCAAGGCGGGTTACTCCTCCTGTGACCTTAAAGTGATGTATCTGGCTTCATTAAATGCCGTACCCCTCGGCTTCCGCGCCTTCCTGTCTTCAGCTTCCACCTGTCGAGTGAATACGAGAGGTCGGGGTATTTTTACATACACCACCGTGACCATACCAGAAAGATGCCTATTAAAGAGAATAGATCTCAGATCCCTTCTAGATTCCACAAAAAAATCCTCAGAGCTTGCGGAGCAGAACCATCCCACAGTTCTTCCTCTCGTCCCCACAACTCTAAAAAGGGGGATTGGGCGAGATGTTCTGTTCCTCACAGTCAACTGGCGAAGCTGCAAACACAGGGCTCCCCCCCCCACGGACCTGGTCCCTGTACGAGCAGGGATGACGTCCCTTAAAGGCGGAGCTCAAGCGGAGAACTTCCCCAATCTGTTCGGGGGAGAACGAGTATGCTTCGTCCCCTTCTTGTTGAGAGGTGTCGGATTTCCGATCCACCCCTTCCTCCGAGGTCTGCTGGAATACTATGGGCTCCAACTGCACAGTCTTACTTCAGCCTCCATCCTACATATCACGGGTTATGATGCCCATTTCGATTTATGGAGAAGACTGTTCTGCCTCGTCCCTCGTAATCACGGAGGGTCGATATTTGAAGTGGGGGGAGCTGAAGTATGGCGCATCGCCGGATCCGTATACCTGTCCGAAACACCGAAGAAGGCTTCCGAAGAGTGGCCTTCCGAATGGTTTTATATTGACGATGTCGCTTTTCCACACCCAGTCCGGATGGGCCTCCCTGAATTTTCAAGTGCTCCGTTGAAGAAGCGCCATAGCTGGTGTCCTCGGAGCCTTGAGGAAGAGGACAGCACAGAGGTCAGTCTGCTGCTGGGTAAGATTAAGATACTTGCCCAGTCCGGATTGTCAATAGTCGAGGTAATGGCGGTCG
>NC_041384.1:484220621-484276691 GCF_002162155.2 Triticum dicoccoides | reverse complement strand
ACTCCAATATAGAGGGCTAGCCATGTGGCAATACAATGGGTAATACGACGCCTCCCACTGTGGTCGGAAGGGCCCGAAGACTCCCGCCGCGCTGGCCAAAATATTGGTCGAACTGTACAAAGGGGAGCAGTAGGAGTTCGTCCGTCTCCAATATCGAGACGATGTTTCCATGTACAACTCTCCTAGATGGGTAAGCTCTAACTCCACTATTCGACTCCTCTCCCTGAATTATGTTGGAAGAGCGGTATCTTATTCATTCATGACAGGAATGGCGAAAGGCTGTCGAGGGGATCCATGACCCTGCCCCTCAGCCGGAGAATCACAATCGGGATCTTGACCCCGAATATGAGGAAGACCCGGACATATTCATGGAGCTCAAAGATGGAGTTTCCTATCAGACGAGCTATGACGGCACGGATGTACCCATCATCGCCGATTACCCCGGCCTCCTTCCTGCTTCTCATGTAAGTAATTTTAGCCGGTACTTTCTTCTAGAGAGTTCCCTTACTATGCCTCACCTATCACACTATTCCGTGTCCCAAAGTGGAGGCGCTCAGCACCGCAATATGCACCAGAAGCGTCTCCGAGGAGAGCATGGCCCACACCTGGCACCTCTTTGAAGAGGAAGGCCAATGACAGCACCGCAGAACCCTCGTCAAAGAGGTCAGGCTTTCCTTTTCAAGAATGCCCGTTCTGATCGTCACATCCAACTGAAATGCCATTCGCTGTATTCCAGCAGAAAAAGTATCTGCCGAACAGCGTCCGGGGATCCGGCCGGTCGTGCTTTTACTAGCCACGTTCCGGACTCCGTCCAAAGAACAGGGGCTGATACGGGAGCGGCGCTGGACCGTCTCCCACAGAGGATTCGGACGATGTGTCTATCATGAACTCTGAAGTGGAGAGCGTTATGAATCATCGTCATCGGAGGGCCGTACTTCGTAACCCTGGTTTTTCGAAAGCATCATTTGATGCCTTCAATTCTGTCGATGCATACATTCGAGCTGTTCGAGATGGGCTTGTCAGAGCCACCGACCAGCATCTAAAAGATATGCAGGTAAGTGTAGATTTAATAATCATACACCAGTAGCCCCCGAGACTTAAAGTAGTTGATACAACTGACTTAAGGATCAATGCATAACCAGGTTCTTTCGGAGAAGAACACCCTGTTAACTCAGGAACTAGAAAAGTGTCGGAGCCAGCTAACTGCTGCCAATGCCGAACTAGAGAAATCCAAGAAGGCATCCCCTGGTAATGTTTCCCTCCATCGAGAAAACATAATGGTACACTAATGATGCTAACCTCGTTTCTTACCCTTTTATTGGATCATTAGACCAACTACAAGAACAACTGGATGCCGCTTGAAGCAGACAACACGGAGCCAAAAAACTGCAAGCTACGGGTGAGCGTGTGCTAACAAAAGTTGTTTAGGAGAAAACAAGCTCCAGGATTCGAACACCCAAATGAGCGAGGAACTGAAAGATGTGCGGGCCCAGCTAGCAGACTCTGTAAAGGAGAATAAAAGGCTGCGAGGCAGCATATTCAATATGTGGCTCAAACTTACCTTCGAATAATTCAGAGGCAGAGAGGGTTGACAGAGTTATGTCTGCAGGTACGCTGACTGGTCGTCCCGAGGAGGAGATGTCTGGATCGTCGGGCGATCTGCTACAAGAATTGTCGCAGGTGCACAAGAAGGCTCGTCAGGCGATGCGAAGTGTTGCCAAGGCCTTCTGGCCAGCTGCCTCCCCTTCGGGAAAGATGGAGGAGCTGATACAACTATTTAAGGGAGCGCAACGATGCTTTCGACTGTGGAAGATATCGGCCTGTCGAGAAGGTGCAAGGGAAGCCTGGGCCATGGTGAAAATGTGGTATACCAAGCTTATCCAAATCATATGGCTCGGTCGGGCCTCTAGGGTCAGATGGAAAAGAAAGTCCTGTGAATTTGGTATATGACCAAGTAGAAGTAGCCGCTAAATATTCCCAGCAGGATTGTAAACCAGACCGCCTGCTGGATGGCATAGAGAAGGAAATTTTTTAGTCGTAGTGACTATGTAATTTCCTTGACATATTTGACTCTAGCTGAATTATAAAAACAATTTTCATGGCCGACCTTTTTCCTTCGAACTCTGGACCCGAAGGTGTGGAGTGTTTCCGAATACCCTAGCGGTAGAATATACCGGGGTATGCATGGGAACCAGGCGTAGGGGTCATAGTTGCTTGAACGGACAATGTGTATCCGGCTAGTTATGTTATATTACATTATGTAAGAAACATCTTCCAGAGAGAATAGTTCCGTTAAGGGTTCCTTTCCCTGGGTGTGCATGCGTTTAATGTGCATGTCTGAACTATGATTGAAAAAATCTTAGAGTAAGTAACTTCTAGGGTTTCAGAATGGAGTGAATGCGGAAACGTCTTTAATTCACCGATCGAATATTCCCTTAAGAACGCTAGCTTTCGGCTTCGCCCAGTCTGAGGTACACATCTGGATGACCCGGCTGTAACAATCGCAGAGGTGCTCCCTTTATGCCCTAGCCGAACTAACGGGAACGTAGGGAATAAGCACAAGAGCCAGGCAACCCAGCTTGGCCAAAACTTAAGTCATATTGATGCATATAATGGCGAAGAAAAGGTACATATGGGAAGAACGCATATGTGATGAGCTTGATGCTCGGAGAATAATAGCAAGCTTCTGTACAAGAAGCCCCAGGTATAATGGACATACATATTTTGAAATGTACGCATCAGGGGCGCACGGTCTAGCCGTACTAGAGCCGCAGGGCTAAAGAAAGAAAAAAACGAAAAGAGAGAAAACAAAAAGAGAGAAATATAGCGTTAACAACAGGAGGAAGGAGACGAACGACGCTAGGCATAGAATCGTCAGAGTCTGGCCGCATTCCAGGGGTTCGGCTCTAAGTGATTGTCTGACGCATCATGCAGGCGGTACGCTCCCCTGGTGAGAACTTCGTCAATGATGAAGGGACCCTCCCACTTGGGCTTGACTTTGTCCTTTTTCTTATTCAGTAGGCGTAGAACGAGTTCGCCAATGTTATAAGTCTTGGCCTGCACTTCTCTGCTTTGACACATGTGAGCCTGATGTTGATAAAATGTGGAACGGGCTTTTGCCACGTTGCGCTCCTCCTCCAGGGCGTCCAAGCTGTCCTGCCGATCAAGCTCGGCCTCTCTCTATCTTCGTACATGCGCACTCGAGGTGAGTCATGAATAATGTCACATGGTAACACTGCTTCCACACCATACACCATGAAGAAAGGTGTGTATCCAGTAGTGCGGTTGGGCATGGTCCGCAGCCGCCAGAATACGGAGTCAAGTTCCTCCACCCAGTGCTTGTCTGATTCTTTCAAAGACCGCACTAGTCTAGGTTTGATGCCGCTCAAAATAAGACCATTAGCCCGTTCGACTTGACCGTTTGTCTGCGGGTGATAGACAGAGGCGTAATCGAGCTTAATGCCCAGGTTGGCACACCAAGTTTTCACTTCCTCGGTGATACGTCTCCGTCGTATCTATAATTTTTGATTGTTCCATGCCAATATTATACAACTTTCATATACTTTGGCAACTTTTTATACTATTTTTGGGACTAACATATTGATCCAGTGCCCAGTGCCAGTTCCTATTTGTTGCATGTTTTTTGTTTCACAGAAAATCCATATCAAATGGAGTCCAAACGGTATAAAAACTGGCGTAGATTCTTTTGGAATATATGTGATTTTTGGGAAGAAGAATCAACGTGACATGATGCCTAAGGAGGCAGGCAAGGGGCACGCCCCAGGGGGTCAGGCGCGCCCTGGGCCCTCATGGCCACCCCGTAAGGCAGTTGGTTCCCTTATTTTGGAACAAGAAAGCCAATATCCGGATAAAAATTGTGTCCAAAATTCAGCCCAATCAGAGTTACGGATCTCCGAGAATTTAAGAAACGGTGAAAGGGCAGAGTCTGAAACACAGAACCAGAGAGAGACAGAGAGACGGATCCAATCTCGGAGGGGCTCTCGCCCCTCCGCCTCCATGGAGGCCATGGACCAGAGGGGAAACCCTTCTCCCATCTAGGGAGAAGGTCAAGGAAGAAGAAGAAGAAGAAGGGGTGCTCTCTCCCCCTCTCTCCCGGTGGCGCCGGAACGCCGTCAGGGCCATCATCGTGTGACGGCGATCTACACCAACACCTCCGTCATCTTCACCAACATCTTCATCACCTTCCCCCATCTATCTACAGCAGTACACTCTCCCGCAACCCGCTGTACCCTCTACTTGAACATGGTGCTTTATGCTTCATATTATTATCCAATGATGCGTTGCCATTCTATGATGTCTGAGTAGATTTTCGTTGTCCTATCGGTAATTGGTGAATTGCTATGATTGGTTTAATTTGCTTGTGGTTATGTTGCTGTCCTTTGGTGCCCATCATATGAGCGCGCGCGTGGATCACACCATAGGGTTAGTTGTATGTTAATAGGACTATGTATTGGAGGGCAAGAGTGACAGAAGCTTCAACGTAGCATAGAAATTGATGCATACGTGATTGAAGGGGGACCAATATATCTTAATGCTATGGTTGGGTTTTTGCTTAATGAATGTTAGTACTTGCGGATGATTGCTAATAGTTCCAATCATAAGTGCATAGAATTCCAAGTCAGGGATAACATGCTAGCAGTGGCCTCTCCCACATAAAACTTGCTATCGGTCTAGTGAAGTAGTCAATTGCTTAGGGACAATTTCGCAACTCCTACCACCACTTTTCCACACTCGCTATGCTAACTTTATTGCTTCTTTACTTAAGACAGCCCCTAGTTTTTATTTACGTGCTCTTTATATTCTTGCAAACCTATCCCATTACACCTACAAAGTACTTCTAGTTTTATACTTGTTCTAGGTAAAGCGAACGTCAAGCGTGCTCAGATTTGTATCGGTGGTCGATAAAACTTGAGGGAATATTTGTTCTACCTTTAGCTCCTCGTTGGGTTCGACACTCTTACTTATCAAAAGAGGATACAATTGATCCCCTCTACTTGTGGGTTATCACTCAGCTGTGAAATTGGAGCCGTTATCGGTGATGATGCTGTGTGGAACACCATAACGGTGTACCATGCCGGATATGAAATCTATTACTGGCCCCGCCTCAGCCATTTTGACTGGTTTGGCCTCTATCCACTTAGTGAATTTATCCACCATGACCAGCAGATACTTTTTCTTGTGGATTCCTCCTTTAAGGGGTCCGGCCATATTGAGTCCCCAAACCGCGAAAGGCCAAGTCATGGGGATTGTTTGTAGAGCGGTGGTGGGCATATGGCTTTGGTTGGTGAATAGCTGGCATCTGATGCAACGTTGGACAAGGTCCCGTGCATCTGCTCGGGCCGTCAGCCAATAAAAACCTGTACGGAAGGCCTTGCTAACAAGGGCCCGAGATGCAGCATGGTGACCGCCGAGTCCGGCATGAATTTCAGCCAAGAGCTGCCACCCCTCTTCCTCGGAGATACATCTTTAAAGAACTCCGATAGCACTTTTCTTATAGAGCTCTCCGTCATGAACTTTGTAGGCCTTCGAATGCTAGACAATGCAGCAGGCCTCATTCTGATCCTCGGAAAGTTCATTCTTATTAAGGTAGGACAAGAAGGGTTCGGTCCATTGGGCAATGACTGCCATAATGAGATGGGCCGACGGTGTTGTTTCGGTGGCTGAGCCTCCTATGATATCGGTGTGTTCGGAATCCAGACTAGTGTTGCCGCCCTCCCCCTGCCACACCACGAATGGCTTAAAAAGCCTTTCCAGAAAAATGTTAGGTGGGATGGGGTCGCGTTTAGTGCCTATGCGAGAAAGAACGTCCGCTACTTGATTACTTTCTCGGGCCAGATGATGGAACTCGAGTCCCTCAAACCAAGCCGACATTTTTAGGATGGCATTATGATAAGCTGCCATCTTCAGGTCTTTGGCATCAAATCTCCATTTATTTGAGATATTGCCAGGTTTGAGTCCCCGCGCACTTCTAGGCGCTATATGCCCATGGAGACAGCCATCCGGAGACCATGCAATAAGGCCTCGTATTCGGCTGCATTATTGGAGATTGTGTATAGTATTTGGAGTACATACTGAACGGCGTCTCCCGTAGGGGATATTAAAATGACGCCCGCTCCTAGCCCTGCCAGCATTTTGGAGCCATCGAAATGCATAACCCAATTAGAATATGTGTCGTACTCTTTAGGGAGTTCGGCCTCTGTCCATTCGGTGACAAAGTCAGCCAGTACTTGGGATTTAACAGCTCGACGTGGTTTGTATGTAATGTCAAATGGGAGGAGCTCAATGGCCCACTTGGCAATCCGGCCCATGGCATCGCGGTTGTTTATTATGTTGTTGAGTGGCACTTCGGAAGCCACCATGATCGAACACTCCTGGAAGTAGTGTCGTAGCTTGCGGGATGCCATGAAGACCGCGTATGCTATATTTTGATAATGGGGGTACCGGGATTTGCATGGTGTAAGGACAATGGATACGTAGTAAACTGGCTTCTGAAGCGGGAATTTGTGTCCGTCCTGTTCTCGTTCAATGATGAGTACGACGCTCACCACCTGATGTGTTGCCGATATGTATAACAACATGGGTTCACCGACGTTTGGCTCGACCAGTATTGGGTTGCTTGCTAGAAGGGTTTTTATTTCTTCCAGTCCGGCTGTTGCCGCGTCTGTCCACTCGAAGTGATCGGTTCGTCATAGAATACGATAGAGTGGCAATGCCTTTTCTCCTAATCTGGAGATAAAGCGGCTTAGAGCTTCCGTGCAGCCCGCAAGTTTCTGGACTTGTTTAAGGTCTATTGGCGTAGCCAATTGTGACAGAGCTTAGATTTTGGCTGGATTTGCTTCAATTCCTCTATTGGAAACAATGAAGCCCAACAGCTTTCCTGTGGGGATGCCAAAAACACCCTTTTCCAGATTGAGCTTAATGTCATATGCGCGGAGGTTGTCAAATGTGAGACGTAGGTCGTCTATTAGTGTTTCGACGTGCCTTGACTTGATTACGATGTCATCTACATAGGCCTCAACTGTCTTTCCGATCTGTTTCTCCGGACATGTTTGGATCATGCGTTGATAAGTGGCGCCGGCGTTCTTGAGCCCGAAGGGCATTGTTTTGAAGCAGAATGGCCCATATGGGGTGATGAATGCTATTGCAGCTTGGTCAGACTCCTTCATTGTAATTTGATGGTATCCGAAATATGCGTCAAGGAAGCATAATGAGTCGTGTCCTGCAGTAGCATCTATGATCTGGTCAATGTGGGGGAGGGGTAAGGGATC
Source organism: Triticum dicoccoides (assembly GCF_002162155.2). Classification (NCBI taxonomy): domain Eukaryota; kingdom Viridiplantae; phylum Streptophyta; class Magnoliopsida; order Poales; family Poaceae; genus Triticum; species Triticum dicoccoides. Next base: position 484,269,402 of record NC_041384.1, on the reverse strand, counting down.
CTTAGGGCAAGCCTTATTGAGGTCTTTGAAATCGATGCACATGCGCCAGGATTTGCCTTTCTTTGGTACCATCACCAGGTTTGCCAGCCAGTCCGGATGTTTTATTTCTCTAATGAATCCTGCCTCGATTAGTTTGGCTAGCTCCTCCCCCATAGCTTGATGTTTGGGTTAGCGTTGTAGTGTTTGCTTGACCAGTTTGTATCCCTTCAATATATTGAGGCTGTGTTCGGCCATCTCGCGTGGGATTCCTGGCATATAAGAAGGGTGCCAAGCGAATATATCCCAATTCTCGCACAGGAATTCTCGTAGCGTGGCGTCAACCATTGGGTCTACTTGTGCTCCGATGGATGCTGTCTTCTTGGGGTCCATTGGATGGACTTGGAATTTGACTATTTCTTCTGCCGACTTGAAGGAGGTGGATTTGGGTCGTTTGTCTAGGACCACATCATCCCTGTCTACCATGGAGCGCAGCGTGGTTAACTCTTCGGCCGCGAGGGCTTCAGATAATGCCTCAAGGGCCAGGGCTGCGGTTTTATTCTCGGCGTGGAGTGCTATGTCCGGATCACTAGCTAGAGTGATTATGCCGTTGGGCCCAGGCATCTTAAGCTTCATGTACCCGTAATGGGGTACCGCTTGGAAGCGCGTAAATGCATCTCTCCCTAAGAGGGCGTGATATCCGCTGTTGAAAGGGGCCACTTGGAAGGTTATTTCTTTGGACCGATAGTTCTCCGGTGTGCCCAATACCACGTCGAGTGTGATTTTGCCTGCACACCGTGCCTCTCGACTGGTAATGATTCCCTGGAAGGTCGTGTTGCTTTGCTTAATGCGGCTCCTGTCTATTTCCATTTTTTGTATTGTATCCTCATAGATGAAGTTTAGTTCGCTGTCGCCATCCATGAGAACCTTGGTGAGCCGAAAGCCTTCTACAATTGGGCTGAGGACCAAGGCGACTGGTGCTCAGGCTGTCCTGTATTTTGGCTCGTCGCCAGCATTAAAGGTTATCACCGTGTCGTTCCAAGGGTTTATTGTTGCGATCTGGCAGACTTCTGCGAGTTCGCGGAGTGCTCTTTTGCGCCTATCATTTGAGGCGAATGTCTCGAAGACCGTCAATAATTTGAGGTCGTCTTCTTCTGGGGGGTGTTGTTCCGGGGTATTCCTGGTGAGGATGTCTTCACCGCTCTTGGCCACCTGCCGGAGTATCCAACATGCTCTAAGGCTGTGGGTTGGTATGCTATCCGGTGTTCTGTGTATCTTGCATGGCCCGTCGAGCCATCCTTCCAGAATGGTTCCGCGCCCCGCAACGGGCTTATGTTTCTTTACCATTTGTCTCGGCATGCCATGAGGGTGTGCCCTTTTTGCCTAAACGAGGAGTTGAGTCGAGACTGTTGGTCCCCACCGGGCTGCCTAAGTTTTCCAGGCGCTTTCCATTGCATTGTACTTCTGTACGATAGTTGCCAAGTCAGCGAAGTGTGACAGGTGACGGCGGTTGATGGCGTTGAGGATTCCCTCGTCTGTGCAATTGTTGCGAAACGCTGAGATTGCGTCTTCATTGCGGCAATCTTTTATCTTGTTTTTGACAAGGAGGAATCTGGACCAAAAGTGGTGGACCGTTTCCTAAGACTGCTGCTGCATACTCAAGAGAGCGCTTATGTCTGGGTGGGTGGGATTAAATCCTAACCCTGGCCCAAATTTGGGTCCGGAGTCTGAAGTGTTGGGGAAGTAGTAATTTCAAAAAATTTCCTACGCACACGCAAGATCATGGTGATGCATAGCAATGAGAGGGGAGAGTGTGATCTACGCACCCTTGTAGACCGACAGTGGAAGCGTTAGCACAACGCGGTTGATGTAGTCGTACGTCTTCACGGCCCGACCGATCAAGCACCGAAACTACGGCACCTCTGAGTTTTAGCACACGTTCAGCTCGATGACGATCCCCGGACTCCGATCCAGCAAAGTGTCGGGGAAGAGTTCCGTCAGCATGACGGCGTGGTGACGACCTTGATGTACTACCATCGCAGGGCTTCGCCTAAGCACCGCTACAATATTATCGAGTACTATGGTGGAAGGGGGCACCGCACACGGTTAAGAATATGATCACACGGATCAACTTGTGTGTCTAGGGGTGTCCCCTGCCCCCGTATATAAAGGATCAAAGGGGGGGGGGTGCGGCCGGCCAGGAGAGGGCGCGCCAGGAGGAGTCCTACTCCCTCCGGGAGTAGGATTCCCCCCCCCCTTTCCTAGTTGGAATAGGATTCGGGAGGGGGAAAGAGGAGAGAGAGAAGGAAGGGGGGCGCCGGCCCCCTCTCCTTGTCCTATTCGGACTAGGGGGGGAGGGGTGCGCGGACCAGCCCTGGCCACCTCTCCTCTCTTCCACTAAAGCCCACTAAGGCCCATATACCTCCCGGGGAGTTCCGGTAACCTCCCGGTACTCCTGTAAAATCCCGATTTCACCCGGAACACTTCCGATATCCAAATATAGTCTTCCAATATGTTAATCTTTATGTCTCAACCATTTCGAGACTCCTCGTCATGTCCGTGATCACATCCGGGACTCCGAACAAACTTCGGTACATCAAAATGCATAAACTCATAATATAACTGTCATCAAAACCTTAAGCGTGCGGACCCTACGGGTTCGAGAACAATGTAGACATGACCGAGACACGTCTCTGGTCAATAACCAATAGCGGAACCTGGATGCTCATATTGGCTCCTATATATTCTACGAAGATCTTTTATCAGTCAGACTGCATAACAACATACGTTGTTCCCTTTGTCATCGGTATGTTACTTGCCCGAGATTCGATCGTCGGTATCTCAATACCTAGTTCAATCTCGTTACCGGCAAGTCTCTTTACTCGTTCCGTAATACATCATCTCACAACTAACTCATTAGTTGCAATGCTTGCAAGGCTTATGTGATGTGCATTACCGAGAGGGCCCAGAGATACCTCTCCGACAATCGGAGTGACAAATCCTAATCTCGAAATACGCCAACCCAACATGTACCTTTGGAGACACCTGTAGAGCACCTTTATAATCACCCAGTTACGTTGTGATGTTTGGTAGCACATAAAGTGTTCCTCCGGCAAACGGGAGTTGCATAATCTCATAGTCATAGGAACATGTATAAGTCATGAAGAAAGCAATAGCAACATACTAAACGATCGGGTGCTAAGCTAATGGCATGGGTCATGTCAATCAGATCATTCACCTAATGATGTGATCCCGTTAATCAAATATCAACTCTTTGTCCATGGTTAGGAAACATAACCATCTTTGATTAACGAGCTAGTCAAGTAGAGGCATACTAGTGACACTCTGTTTGTCTATGTAATCACACATGTATTACGTTTCCGGTTAATACAATTCTAGCATGAATAATAAACATTTACCATGATATAAGTAAATAAATAATAACTTTATTATTGCCTCTAGGGCATATTTCCTTCAGTCTCCCACTTGCACTAGAGTCAATAATCTAGATTACACAGTAATGATTCTAACACCCATGGAGCCTTGGTGTTGATCATGTTTTGCTCGTGGAAGAGGCTTAGTCAACGGGTCTGCTACATTCAGATCCGTATGTATCTTGCAAATCTCTATGTCTCCCACCTGGACTAGATCCCGGATGGAATTGAAGCGTCTCTTGATGTGCTTGGTTCTCTTGTGAAATCTGGATTCCTTTGCCAAGGCAATTGCACCAGTATTGTCACAAAAGATTTTCATTGGACCCGATGCACTAGGTATGACACCTAGATCGGATATGAACTCCTTCATCCAGACTCCTTCATTTGCTGCTTCCGAAGCAGCTATGTATTCCGCTTCACATGTAGATCCCGCCATGACGCTTTGTTTAGAACCGCACCAACTGACAGCTCCACCGTTTAATGTAAACACGTATCCGGTTTGCGATTTAGAATCGTCCGGATTAGTATCAAAGCTCGCATCAACATATCCATTTACGATGAGCTCTTTGTCACCTCCATAAATGAGAAACATATCCTTAGTCCTTTTCAGGTATTTCAAGATGTTCTTGACCACTGTCCAGTGATCCACCCCTGGATTACTTTGGTACCTCCCTGCTAGACTTATAGCAAGGCACACATCAGGTCTGGTACACAGCATTGCATACATGATAGAGCCTATGGCTGAAGCATAGGGAACAACTTTCATTTTCTCTCTATCTTGTGAAGTGGTCGGGCATTGAGTCTTACTCAACTTCACACCTTGTAACACAGGCAAGGACCCTTTCTTTGCTTGATCCATTTTGAACTTCTTCAAAACTTTGTCAAGGTATGTGCTTTGTGAAAGTCCAATTAAGCGTCTTGTTCTATCTCTATAGATCTTAATGGCTAATATGTAAGCAGCTTCACCGAGGTCTTTCATTGAAAAACTCTTATTCAAGTATCCCTTTATGCTATCCAGAAATTCTATATCATTTCCAATTAGTAATATGTCATCCACATATAATATCAGAAATGCTACAGAGCTCCCACTCACTTTCTTGTAAATACAGGCTTCTCCAAAAGTCTGTATAAAACCAAATGCTTTGATCACACTATCAAATCGTTTATTCCAACTCCGAGAAGCTTGCACCAGTCCATAAATGGATCGCTGGAGCTTGCACACTTTGTTAGCTCCCTTTGGATCGACAAAACCTTCTAGTTGCATCATATACAACTCTTCTTCCAGAAATCCATTCAGGAATGCAGTTTTGACATCCATCTACCAAATTTCATAATCATAAAATGCGGCAATTGCTAACATGATTCGGACAGACTTAAGCATCGCTACGGGTGAGAAGGTCTCATCGTAGTCAATCCCGTGAACTTGCTGAAAACCTTTTGCGACAAGTCGAGCTTTGTAGACAGTAATATTACCGTCCGCGTCAGTCTTCTTCTTGAAGATCCATTTATTCTCAATTGCTTGCCGATCATTGGGCAAGTCAACCAAAGTCCATACTTTGTTCTCATACATGGATCCCATCTCAGATTTCATGGCCTCAAGCCATTTGGCGGAATCTGGGCTCACCATCGCTTATTCATAGTTTGTAGGTTCATCATGATCTAGTAGCATGACTTCCAGAACAGGATTACAGTACCACTCTGGTGCGGATCTCATTCTGGTTGATCTACGAGGTTCAGTAGTATCTTGTTCTGAAGTTTCATGATCATTATCATTAGCTTCCTCACTAATTGGTGTAGGTGTCACAGAAACAGGTTTCTGTGATGTACTACTTTCCAATAAGGGAGTAGGTACAGTTACCTCGTCAAGTTCTACTTTCCTCCCACTCACTTCTTTCGAGAGAAATTCCTTCTCCAGAAAGTTTCCGAATTTAGCAACAAAAGTCTTGCCTTCAGATCTGTGATAGAAGGTGTATCCAATAGTTTCCTTTGGATATCCTATGAAGACACATTTCTCCGATTTGGGTTCGAGCTTATCAGGTTGAAGCTTTTTCACATAAGCATCGCAGCCCCAAACTTTTAGAAACGACAACTTTGGTTTCTTGCCAAACCACAGTTCATAAGGCATCATCTCAACGGATTTTGATGGTGCCCTATTTAACGTGAATGCGGCCGTCTCTAGAGCGTATCCCCAAAACGACAGCGGTAAATCAGTAAGAGACATCATAGATCGCACCATATCTAGTAAAGTACGATTACGACATTCGGACACACCATTACGCTGTGGTGTTCTGGGTGGCGTGAGTTGCGAAACTATTCCACATTGTTTCAAATGTACACCAAACTCGTAACTCAAATATTCTCCTCCACGATCAGATCATAGGAATTTTATTTTCTTGTTGCGATGATTTTCAACTTCACTCTGAAATTCTTTGAACTTTTGAAACGTTTCAGACTTGTGTTTCATTAAGTAGATATACCCATATCTGCTTAAGTCATCTGTGAAGGTGAGAAAATAACGATATCCGCCACGAGCCTCAATATTCATCGGACCACATACATCTGTATGTATGATTTCCAACAAATCTGTTGCTCTCTCCATAGTATCGGAGAATGGTGTTTTTGTCATCTTACCCATAAGGCACGGTTCGCAAGTACCAAGTGATTCATAATCAAGTGGTTCCGAAAGCCCATCAGTATGGAGTTTCTTCATGCGCTTTATACCGATATGACCCAAACGGCAGTGCCACAAATAAGTTGCACTATCATTATCAACTCTACATCTTTTGGCTTCAACACTATGAACATGTGTGTTACTACTATCGAGATTTAATAAGAATATACCACTCTTTAAGGGTGCATGACCATAAAAGATATTACTCATGTAAATAGAACAACCATTATACTCTGATTTAAATGAATAACCGTCTCGCATCAAACAAGATCCAGATATAATGTTCATGCTTAACGCTGGCACCAAATAACAATTATTTAGGTCTAATACTAATCCCGAAGGTAGATGTAGAGGTAGCGTGCCGACTGCGATCACATCGACTTTGGAACCGTTTCCCACGCGCATCGTCACCTCGTCCTTAGCCAATCTTCGCTTAATCCGTAGTCCCTGTTTCGAGTTGCAAATATTAGCAACAGAACCAGTATCAAATACCCAGGTGCTACTGCGAGCATTAGTAAGGTACACATCAATAACATGTATATCACATATACCTTTGTTCACCTTGCCATCCTTCTTATCCGCCAAATACTTGGGGCAGTTCCACCTCCAGTGACCAGTCTGCTTGCAGTAGAAGCACTCAGTTTCAGGCTTAGGTCCAGGTTTGGGTTTCTTCTCTTGAGTAGCAACTTGCTTGCTGTTCTTTTTGAAGTTCCCCTTCTTCTTCCCTTTGCCCTTTTTCTTGAAACTAGTGGTCTTGTTGACCATCAACACTTGATGCTCCTTCTTGATTTCTACCTCCGCAGCTTTCAACATTGCGAAGAGCTCGGGAATAGTCTTATTCATCCCTTGCATATTATAGTTCATCACGAAGCTCTTGTAGCTTGGTGGCAGTGATTGGAGAATTCTGTCAATGACGCAATCATCTGGAAGATTAACTCCCAATTGAATCAAGTGATTATTATACCCAGACATTTTGAGTATATGCTTACTGACAGAACTGTTCTCCTCCATCTTGCAGCTATAGAACTTATTGGAGACTTCATATCTCTCAATCCGGGCATTTGCTTGAAATATTAACTTCAATTCCTGGAACATCTCATATGCTCCATGACGTTCAAAACGTCATTGAAGTCCCGATTCTAAGCCGTAAAGCATGTGTAGGATCGAAAGTATGTCTAGAGGGGGGGTGATTAGACTACTTGACCAAATAAAAACTTAACCTTTTCCCAATTTTAGTTCTTGGCAGATTTTAGCTAATTTAGGACAAGTCAAGCAATCATCACATGATTCAAGCAAGCATGCAAAGAGTATATTGGCAGCGGAAAGTAAAGCATGCAACTTGCAAGAATGTAAAGGGAAGGGTTTGGAGAATTCAAACGCTATTGGAGACACGGATGTTTTTCCCGTGGTTCGGATAGGTGGTGCTATCCTACATCCACGTTGATGGAGACTTCAACCCACGAAGGGTAACGGTTGCGCGAGTCCACACAGGGCTCCACCCAAGGGTAACGGTTGCGCGAGTCCACACAGGGCTCCACCCACGAAGGGTCCACGAAGAAGCAACCACCCACAAAGGGTCCACGAAGAAGCAACCTTGTCTATCCCACCATTGCCATCGCCCACACAGGAATTGCCTCACTAGCGGTAGATCTTCACGAAGTAGGCGATCTCCTTGCCCTTACAAACTCCTTGGTTCAACTCCACAATCTTGTCGGAGGCTCCCAAGTGACACCTAGCCAATCTAGGAGACACCACTCTCCAAGAAGTAACAAATGGTGTGTAGGTAATGAACTCCTTGCTCTTGTGCTTCAAATGATAGTCTCCCCAACACTCAAATCTCTCTCATAGGATTTGGATTTGGTTGAAAGAGGATTTGAGTGGAAAGCAACTTGGGAAGGCTAGAGATCAAGATTCATATGGTAGGAATGGAATATCTTGGTCTCAACACATGAGTAGGTGGTTCTCTCTCAGAACATATGAGTTGGAATGGTGTGTGTGTTCTGATAGCTCTCTCTTCGAATGAGAAGAAGGTGGAGGGGTATATATAGCCTCCACATAAAATCCAACCGTTACACAGTTTTCCAATCTCGATGGGACCGAATCAATAAGCTCGGTCGGACCGAAAAAGTAAACCTAGTGACCGTTAGTGATTTTCGGTGGGACTGACATGCAACTCGGTAGGACCAATATGGTTAGGGTTTGGGCATAACGTAATCTCGGTGAGGCCAATTACACAAACTCGGTGAGACCGAATTTGGTAATTAGCTAACCAGAGAGTTGGTCAGGCAAACTCGGTGGGACCGATTTGCTCTTTCGGTGAGACCGAGTGGAACTCGGTGAGACCGAAAAGTTACAAAAGGGAAACACTGAGTTTACATTGCAATCTCGGTGGGACCAATTCGCTCTTTCGGTGGGACCGATAAGTTACGAAAGGGAAACAGAGAGTTTGCAACCCCATCTCAGTGAGACCGAGATCCCTATCGGTAGGACCGAATTGCTAGGGTTTGGCAGTGGCTAATGACAAGTGAAAACTCGGTGGCGCCGGATAGGAAGAATCGGTAGGACCGAGTTTGGCTTAGGGTTTTGGTCATATGTGGATATGGGAAAGTAGTTGAGGGTTTTGGAGCATATCACTAAGCACATGAAGCAAGAGGCTCATTAAGCAACACCTCATCCCTCCTTGATAGTATTGGCTTTTCCTAAAGACTCAATGTGATCTTGGATCACTAAAATATAAAATGAAGAGTCTTGATCTTTTGAGCTTGAGCCAATCTTTTGTCCTTAGCATTTTGAGGGTTCCACTTTCACATCCATGCCATGCCAATCATTGAGCTTTCCTGAAATAATCATCTTGGAATAGTATTAGCTCAATGAGCTATATGTTGTTATGAATTACCAAAACCACCTAGGGATAGTTGCACTTTCAATCTCCCCCTTTTTGGTAATTGATGACAACATATAGATCAAAGCTTTGACAAATGATAATAAGCAAGAAATATATCGTCGCTTTGAGAAATATGTGATAAGTAAGAGCTCCCCCTAAATTTGTGCATATTTAAAATTTGCTTTGGACTGCAAATGCACAAAGAGTTAGAGTCATGGGTTACTATTCCATGTCACATACATCTTGATGGAGCGCTCAAAATGATAAGAATGAAATACATGCACTTATCACCAAGAAAAGTGAATGATCACACAAGATAGATAGGATAAAAGTATTAAGCAAGCATTAAGTGTAGCTTATGATCAAACACATGATCATCAATGTCTCACAAATAATGACGTAGTATTTCAGGCACTCAAAAGCAAACAAGTTCAAAAAACCACCAAATAAAGCAAGAGAGAAAAGCAACACTCTCTCTCTCTCAAAGCCTATGATCTATACATCTTCTCCCCCTTTGGCAACAAGTTACCAAAAAGTTCCTAGAAAATGCATAGCACTAGATCGACGCTCAGGCTTGATCTTCAGGTGGTGGTGGAGTCCGGATCACTCCAAGGACGAAGGCTTCGGTAGATGCTGAAGTAGTCGCTGGAGTTGGAGCTGAAGTAGATGCTGGAGCTGGTGGAACTGAGGCTGTGGCTGGTGCTGAGGTGGTGGCTCTTGTGTCAGCAACTGGCACGGTAGATGACCTCGGGCCTCGTGGCACTCTGGCAAAGGCATGAGTGGTAGTCCTGCCTCTCCTCTCCTTCATGTCCTCCTGGAGCTGCTCCACTGCAGACTGAACTTCCGTTACCTTGACATCCAGGTCATAGAACTTCTGTTCCATGATTCTCTCTAGGCTCTGCTGATTCTGAGTGAGGGTGGCCAGACTTTGCTCAATCCTCAGCGTGGATGCAATCAAGTAACCAAGCTGCTCTTGTTTAGTCTTCAAGAAATACTCAGATGCCTCCTCTTGAGTAGGCATCTTGGCAGCTTTCTCCTTCCTCGCCTTCTCCTTCTTCGCGTATGCTTGGGCAGATGATGGCTCGTTCTTAGTCATGACAACTTGATTGTCCTCGAAATCTGGACAGATGGGCAGGTGTTCCTTGTCCAATAGATATATGCCTGTGCCCATCTTGGAGTTGATGAGCTCCTGAATTTGAGGGGCATATCCGCAGCTCCTCTTCCGATCTGCTGCAGTCCTCTTGATTGTTTCCACTATGAGGCTCATCACCTTGAACTTTTGAGGCACATCAAACACATGTAGCAAGTTGATGGCATGGCCTCTGATCATCTTGTGATCTCCAGACTTGGGCAGTAAGGTGTGCCTTAGTATCCAATTGATCATAGGCAGTCCTGACAGAAGGTAATGCACAGACCCAAATTTGAAGGTGTCAAGAGCTTCATTGGGAATTTCCTTGTACATATTGGACATGGAGTTATGGTCCATCTTCTTCTTGGCATAGATATCCAAGTCATCATCTTGTTCCTCTGGGGCATTAATGATCTGTGCCCACTCAGCCACTGTGGATTGGTACCTTGTACCCTCAGACATCCATGTGATCCTCCCATCTGGATAAAAATGTGCCGTGGAGTAGAATTGCATGATCAGTTCCTCGTTCCACTTTGTGAGCTTCTGCCCAACAAAGTCAGCTACTCCACAAGCATTAAAGCTGTCATATACTCCTGGGTAGTGTTCCTCCTTCTCCTTCATGTAGGTCCAGTCAACCCATCTCATGTCACAGACAATTGGCTTCTTATCTAGCAGCACTGTCTCATAAAAATCCTGCTGCTCCTTGGTGTGAAACCTGTAGTCCATGGCAGTCCTTCTCCTTGAAGCATATGGGTCTGCTTCTCTCCACTTCCTCAGCCCTGAATCTCTCCTGAGCTTCATGTCCTCAGCCACAGGATGAGCATCGTTGTGGTCTGGGATCTTGGGCTTTAGCTTTCTCAGGGCATTTTCTTCCTCTTCTTCAGCAACAGTCTCAGGCACTGGGGCCTTGTTCTTCTCAGCTGCAGGAATGCTCCTTGTATTTCTCTTAGGCTTTGGCTTTGGAGCTGACTTGGCCTTGGAAGCAGCTCCCCCTGATTTTATGGCATCTCCCATTAGCTTGGGTGCCTTGGGCGCTGGTGCAGCTACCTCTTCTTCCTCTTCTTCTTCCATGATGGAAGCTTTGCCAAGCACTCTAGCCACAGTCTTCTTCACCCTTTCCTTTCTTTTCTTGCCCTCAGCTGCAACTGGCTCTTGGGGAGTGGGCTTCTCAGTTGAGGCTCTTGCCTTTGACATGGGCTGCCTGCCTGCTGGCCTTTTGATTTTCAGACCTGGCTTAGTGCCTTGAGCTGGCTCAACTTTCTTGGAAGTGGCCTCTTCCTCTGCCACATAGTCCTCATCTTCGGAGTCTGAAGTCCTCTTCTTCCTTTGTCTCGTGGCAGCCTTTGGCAAATTGCTAGGAGTGCTCCTGCTCCCTTCATCAGATGAACTGGAGGGACTAGTGCCCTCACTCATCACCACTTGCTGCTCTGACATATTTTGGCTATCACTTTGATCAGACATGCTGCAAACTGACTGCTGACCCTGTGAATAGATTATAGATGAGATAGAAAAGATGAGCATCACAAAATGCAGAGATTTTTGCAAAAGAATGATCCAAAAACTTAGTTTCAGTTTCCCACTGAAATCATCTCGGATCTACCGATTTTCAAACTCGGTGATACCGAAGCAGTTTTCGAACCTAAACTAGTGAACTCGGTAGGACCGAGTCACAGTTCGGTGGCACCGAGACTGCTAGGGTTTCACTGAGTTTAAAAATCGGTCACACCGATAAGTAATTCTCGGTCAGACCGAGTCTCACTTGTGCAATGGCAAGAGCCAAATCGGTGGGACCGAGTTTTTCAACTCGGTGGGTCCAAGATGGTTTCGGCGGAAACCTACCCTAAAATTTTTGAATCAAACCTAATCTACGGGCGTTTTGACTGGATAGGAGTGTTTCAATCGTGGCAAGAATCATGAAGAACACAATGTGCTAGGAATTGGACGGGGAATAGCACTGTGATCAAGTCCATACCCTAGTTCGGCGGAGACTTGCTACGGCGGCAACGGCGGGGCAGAATTCCCGTTGACGGCGACGGAGACCAGTGACTGTAGGCTGCTGGCGGCAAGAAGACGATCCAGAGACCACGAGGGCAGAGCAGGCTATCGCACGGGCGAAGGGGTTCGGAGAAATTTCCAAAATTTTGCCCGTGACTATATATAGCCCGACCCTGTCGGTGTGACCGAGTGGAACAACTCGGTGGCACCGAGATTCATAACTGCGTGCAGTTACTGAAACTCGGTGTGACCGAAAGGTTCAAATCGGTTGCACCGAGATCGAAAACCTAGATCAACTTAATGATCTCGGTACGACCGAAGGTGGAGTATCGGTCAGACCGAGAATCATAAAGAGGTTTTGGAAGTTTAAGTCTATGACGAATTGGGGACTCCGAGCGCTCCTCACACAGAGTGGTTCGAATCTGACTTGATCAAATTTTGTGATGCAACATGAATAGAGTTTGAGACGAGAAAAGCATAGATAGCTAGAGGAGGTTCTTAGGCATTCTTGTCCATCCACTTGGCAAAAGAAGATAAAACCAAACAATCAAAACAACAAGTGGATGTCCTCGAATGAGTAAAGTATGCAACCAGCATGCTCACACAATAAGATGGCAAATGAAATATGTGACAAGGCATGCACAACCAATTCTAGCATCTATCAAGCAATTTGCGATGACTAGGTCATCTATATATGAGTATATTGACTTAGGAGCCAAGTGAGAACACTTGATCATAGGTCATACTCATCGTTTAAGCTCAAGTGGGGTTACCACTTTTACATAAAGCATTGTTTTGTTCACATCTTTAGAGTTGCTTTAGCTCAAGTCTTAGAGTAAAGCTCCCCCTAGATGTGATATCCCCCCTAAGAGGGATGAACTAACCTTGGGTTTTGTCGATGATGACTTCATGTAGATGTTGAAGATGTGGATGCTCAATGTTGATGTAGATCACTTGGAGCTATCCATTTGAGTGAATTGCACTTTCAATACCTACATGGGTTAGTCCCACAAGGAACAAGCAAGGATATCCATAGACATAGAGTGATGCACACAAAAGATGATGTCCATGAAAACTTTTTAGGTTACCTTGTCCCTTGTTTTACCAACAAGAGGGTTTGTGACTCCTTGAACTAGTGCAAGATGTGGAAGTTGATTGCACTTGTTCTTGCCAAAATGATAAGAGTGAAGTATGTTGGCGGAGTCACCCTCAAGAACTCTCTAGTTCTTCTTCTTTTGGATCCACATCATCTTGATGGGAATCCTTGGAGTTGTAGTCGTACTTGATGAAGTGGAACTTGAAGTAGTCTTGGGAATCCACTTGACTAAGGTCTTAGGAGCTTCTTCAAATGCATCAATTTCCTCTTGAAGCTTGTCCTTGCCTTTTTGCTCGTAGTCTTGTGGTGGAAGATCATCTTGAGCTTGTGTCCCCTCGAAAGAAGCATACTTCTCTTGTTGAGGGACAAACTTTGTCTTGCGGTATTGATCTTCTTCCCACTCAACTCCATTGGCATTGAACTTTCGTTCAAAACCAACACCTTGATTCTTCCGGTGCATTCCTTGCTTGCGCACAATTTCCTCGAATTTCTTACTCCCGGCAAGGCTTTTGTACACTCCTTTCCATATAATTCCCTTCAATAAGCTATTTTCTTGCTCAAGTGTAACTTGGCTAAGAGAATCATTTGTGGAATCAAGAGAACTACTAGAAGCAACAATATTGGATTTAGCATGATCATTGTTACTGCTAGAGGAAGAATCTTTCTTGTTACTAGACTTGACTTGAGGCATGTAAGTAGATAAGAGTAAACGCTTGGCAATGTAAGAAGAACTTTTCTTGCGGAGATCATCATTGATTGCTTTTAAGAACTCATGCTCTTGCTCAAGATTGAGCTTCTCAAAGAGTAATTTCTCATGAGCTCTTAAAAGTTCTCGATGATCTTCGAAGATGGTTTCATGAACTAACTTAAGAGTGTTTAGTTCTTTAGTTAGGGCCTCAATCTTCTCCTTATCATTGTCATTCGTTTTAGCATGTTTAATTGACATTTCATCATAGTATTCATCACTAGAGTTGTCACCAAGCAAATCATCACCTAACAAGTCATCTTCATCACTATTGAAATCAACATACTCAGGGTGTGTTACCTTAGGACCTTTGGCCATGAAGCATCTTCCAATTCCTTCATTTGGTGAGTTAAATATGTCGTAGGAGTTGGTTGACACAAGTGCTAGACCGGCAACACCTTCATCTTGAGTATCTTCAGAGCCGGAGTAATAACTTCTCTCGGAGTGGCTGTCGGAGTCGGAGCCGGATACCCATTCACCAACATGAGCTTGATGTCTTCGTCTTGTGTAGCTCCTTGATGATTTTTCCTTCCTTTCCGAATCCTTGCTTCTCCGTGAGTATCTTCGTTCATAACGATCATCTCTACTCCTTCTCTCTCTTGGTGGTGATCCTTTGCTTCTTCTTTTTGGAGAATCTTCTCTTCTCTTGTAGGGAGCCGTACACTCATTGGAATAGTGTCCGGGTCTTCCACAATTGTAGCAGTTTCGCTCTCGACTAGAAGATCTTTTGTCATTGTAGGACCTTGACTTGGAGCTTCTATCTTTGCTTCTACTTTTGTAGAACTTGTTGAAGTTTTCACCATTAAGCTCAATTCTTCATTGAAGTCTTGTTTCTCACTTGATGATGTAGGGGCTTCACATGAGGCTTTATAGGCACCACTTGATTTGTTGTGAAGTTCCTCTTTATCCTTAAGTGACATCTCATGAGCAACAATTCTTCCAATCACCTCCGTTGGCTTGAGATCTTTGTAATTGGGCATCATTTGGATCAATGTGCACACGGTATCATATTTTCCATCCAAGGCTCTTAGAATCTTCTTGATGATGAATTTATCGGTCATCTCTTCACTTCCTAAGCCGGCAATCTCATTTGTGATGAGAGCAAGCCTAGAGTACATTTCAGCGACACCTTCACCATCCTTCATCTTGAACTTGTCAAGTTGGCTTTGAAGCACATCCAACTTGGATTCCTTGACGGAGTCGGTACCTTCGTGCATATCAATCAAAGTGTCCCAAATTTCCTTCGCATTCTCAAGGCGGCTGATTTTGTTGAATTCTTCGGGGCATAATCCGTTGAAGAGAATATCACAAGCTTGAGCATTGTATTGCAACATCTTCAACTCATCCGCGGTAGCTTCACGGTTCGGTTCTCTCCCATCAAAGAAGTCACCTTGCAAACCAACACACACAATAGCCCAAACGGCGGGGTTATGTCCAGGAATATGCATTTTCATTTTATGCTTCCAACTAGCAAAATTAGTACCATCAAAGTAAGGACCTCTACGGTGATAATTTCCCTCGCTAGACGCCATACTCTCCTAGGTTGTGAAACCAAGGCTATGACCACCAAAAGCTATGGAGATCAAAGCAAATGGAGACCAAAGCTCTGATACCACTTGTAGGATCGAAAGTATGTCTAGAGGGGGGGGGGTGATTAGACTACTTGACCAAATAAAAACTTAACCTTTTCCCAATTTTAGTTCTTGGCAGATTTTAGCTAATTTAGGACAAGTCAAGCAATCATCACATGATTCAAGCAAGCATGCAAAGAGTATATTGGCAGCGGAAAGTAAAGCATGCAACTTGCAAGAATGTAAAGGGAAGGGTTTGGAGAATTCAAACGCTATTGGAGACACGGATGTTTTTCCCATGGTTCGGATAGGTGGTGCTATCCTACATCCACGTTGATGGAGACTTCAACCCACGAAGGGTAACGGTTGCGCAAGTCCACACAGGGCTCCACCCAAGGGTAACGGTTGCGTGAGTCCACACAGGGCTCCACCCACGAAGGGTCCACGAAGAAGCAACCACCCACAAAGGGTCCACGAAGAAGCAACCTTGTCTATCCCACCATGGCCATCGCCCACACAGGACTTGCCTCACTAGCGGTAGATCTTCACGAAGTAGGCGATCTCCTTGCCCTTACAAACTCCTTGGTTCAACTCCACAATCTTGTCGGAGGCTCCCAAGTGACACCTAGCCAATCTAGGAGACACCACTCTCCAAGAAGTTACAAATGGTGTGTAGGTAATGAACTCCTTGCTCTTGTGCTTCAAATGATAGTCTCCCCAACACTCAACTCTCTCTAATAGGATTTGGATTTGGTTGAAAGAGGATTTGAGTGGAAAGCAACTTGGGAAGGCTAGAGATCAAGATTCATATGGTAGGAATGGAATATCTTGGTCTCAACACATGAGTAGGTGGTTCTCTCTCAGAACATATGAGTTGGAATGGTGTGTGTGTTCTGATAGCTCTCTCTTCGAATGAGAAGAAGGTGGAGGGGTATATATAGCCTCCACAGAAAATCCAACCGTTACACAGTTTTCCAATCTCGGTGGGACCGAATCAATAAGCTCGGTCGGACCGAAAAAGTAAACCTAGTGACCGTTAGTGATTTTCAATGGGACCGACATGCAACTCGGTAGGACCGATATGGTTAGGGTTTGGGCATAACATAATCTCGGTGAGGCCGATTACACAAACTCGGTGAGACCGAATTTGGTAATTAGCTAACCAGATAGTTGGTCAGGCAAACTCGGTGGGACCGATTTGCTCTTTCGATGAGACCGAGTGGAACTCGGTGAGACCGAAAAGTTACAAAAGGGAAACACTGAGTTTACATTGCAATCTCGGTGGGACCAATTCGCTCTTTGGTGGGACCGAAAAGTTACGAAAGGGAAACAGAGAGTTTGCAACCCCATCTCGGTGAGACCGAGATCCCTATCGGTAGGACCGAATTGCTAGGGTTTGGCAGTGGCTAATGACAAGTGAAAACTCGGTGGAGCCGGATAGGAAGAATCGGTAGGACCGAGTTTGGCTTAAGGTTTAGGTCATATGTGGATATGGGAAAGTAGTTGAGGGTTTTGGAGCTTTCCTGAAATAATCATCTTGGAATAGTATTAGCTCAATGAGCTATATGTTGTTATGAATTACCAAAACCACCTAGGGATAGTTGCACTTTCAGCATGGCACACTGAACTATCGAGTAGTCATCAGCTTTACTCTGCCAGACGTTCATAACATCTGGTGTTGCTCCAGCAGCAGGCCTGGCACCCAGCGGTGGTTCCAGGACGTAATTCTTCTATGTAGCAATGAGGATAATCCTCAAGTTACGGACCCAGTCCGTGTAATTGCTACCATCATCTTTCAACTTAGCTTTCTCAAGGAACGCATTAAAATTCAACGGAACAACAGCACGGGCCATCTATCTACAATCAAACATAAATAAGCAAGATACTATCAGGTACTAAGTTCATGATAAATTTAGGTTCAATTAATCATATTACTTAAAGAACTCCCACTTAGATAGACATCCCTCTAATCCTCTAAGTGATTACGTGATCCAAATCAACTAAACCATGTCCGATCATCACGTGAGATGGAGTAGTTTCATTGGTGAACATCAATATGTTGATCATATCTACTATATGATTCACGCTCGACCTTTCGGTCTCCGTGTTCCGAGGCCATATCTGTATATGCTTGGCTCGTCAAGTATAACCTGAGTATTCCGCGTGTGCAACTGTTTTGTAGCCATTGTATTTGAACGTAGAGCCTATCACACCCGATCATCACATGGTGTCTCAGCACGAAGAACTTTCACAAAGGTGCATACTCAGGGAGAACACTTATTGATAATTAGTGAGAGATCGTCTTATAATGCTACCGTCAATCAAAGCAAGATAAGATGCATAAAAGATAAACATCACATGCAATCAATATAAGTGATATGATATGGCCATCATCATCTTGTGCTTGTGATCTCCATCTTCGAAGCACCGTTGTGATCACCGTCGTCACCGGCGCGACACCTTGATCTCCATCGTAGCATCGTTGTCGTCTCGCCAATCTTATGCTTCCACGACTATCGCTACCGCTTAGTGATAAAGTAAAGCATTACAGCGCGATCGCATTGCATACAATAAAGTGACAACCATATGGCTCCTGCTAGTTGCCGATAATTCGGTTACAAAACATGATCATCTCATACAATAAAATTTAGCATCATGTCTTGACCATATCACATCACAACATTCCCTGCAAAAACAAGTTAGACGTCCTCCACTTTGTTGTTGCAAGTTTTATGTGGCTGCTACGGGCTTAAGCAAGAACCAATCTTACCTACGCATCAAAACCACAACGATAGTTTGTCAAGTTGGTGCTGTTTTAACCTTCGCAAGGACCGGGCGTAGCCACACTTGGTTCAACTAAAGTTGGAGAAACTGTCACCCGCTAGCCACCTTTGTGCAAAGCACGTCGGGAGAACCGGTCTCGCGTAAGCGTACGCGTAATGTCGGTCCAGGCCGCTTCGTCCAACAATACCGCCGAACCAAAGTATGACATGCTGGTAAGCAGTATGACTTATATCGCCCACAACTCACTTGTGTTCTACTCGTGCAAATAACATCAACACTTAAAACCTAGGCTCTGATGCCACTGTTGGGGAAGGTAGTAATTTCAAAAAATTTCCTACGCACACGCAAGATCATGGTGATGCATAGCAACGAGAAGGGAGAGTGTGATCTACGTACCCTTGTAGACCGACAGCGGAAGCGTTAGCACAACGCGGTTGATGTAGTCGTACGTCTTCACGGCCCGACCGATGAAGCACCGAAACTACGGCACCTCCGAGTTTTAGCACACGTTCAGCTCGATGACGATCCCCGGACTCCGATCCAGCAAAGTGTCGGGGAAGAGTTCCATCAGCACGACAGCGTGGTGACGATCTTGATGTACTACCGTCGCAGGGCTTCGCCTAAGCACCGCTACAATATTATCGAGTACTATGGTGGAAGGGGGCACCGCACACGGTTAAGAATATGATTACACGGATCAACTTGTGTGTCTAGGGGTGTCCCCTGCCCCCGTATATAAAGGATCAAAGGGGGGGGTGCGGCCGGCCAGGAGAGGGCGCGCCAGGAGGAGTCCTACTCCCTCCGGGAGTAGGATTCCCCCCTTTCCTAGTTGGAATAGGATTCAGGAGGGGGAAAGAGGAGAGAGAGAAGGAAGGGGGGGCGTCGGCCCCCTCTCCTTGTCCTATTCGGACTAGGGGGGGAGGGGCACGCGGCCCAGCCCTGGCCACCTCTCCTCTCTTCCACTAAAGCCCACTAAGGCCCATATACCTCCCGGGGGGTTCCGGTAACCTCCCGGTACTCTAGTAAAATCCTGATTTCACCCGGAACACTTCCGATATCCAAATATAGTCTTCCAATATATCAATCTTTATGTCTCGACCATTTCGAGACTCCTCATCATGTCCGTGATCACATCCGGGACTCCGAACAAACTTCGGTACATCAAAATGCATAAACTCATAATATAACTGTCATCGAAACCTTAAGCATGCGGACCCTACGGGTTTGAGAACAATGTAGACATGACCGAGACACGTCTCCGGTCAATAACCAATAGCGGAACCTGGATGCTCATATTGGCTCCTACATATTCTACGAAGATCTTTTATCGGTCAGACCGCATAACAACATACGTTGTTCCCTTTCTCATCGGTATGTTACTTGCCCGAGATTCGATCGTCGGTATCTCAATACCTAGTTCAATCTCGTTACCGACAAGTCTCTTTACTCGTTCCTTAATACATCATCTCACAACTAACTCATTAGTTGCAATACTTGCAAGGCTTATGTGATGTGCATTACCGAGAGGGCCCAGAGATACCTCTCCGACAATCGGAGTGACAAATCCTAATCTCGAAATACGCCAACCCAACATGTACCTTTGGAGACACCTGTAGAGCACCTTTATAATCACCCAGTTACGTTGTGACGTTTGGTAGCACACAAAGTGTTCCTCCGGCAAACGGGAGTTGCATAATCTCATAGTCATAGGAACATGTATAAGTCATGAAGAAAGCAATAGCAACGTACTAAACGATCGGGTGCTAAGCTAATGGAATGGGTCATGTTGATCAGATCATTCACCTAATGATGTGATCCCGTTAATCAAATAACAACTCTTTGTCCATGGTTAGGAAACATAACCATCTTTGATTAACGAGCTAGTCAAGTAGAGGCATACTAGTGACACTCTGTTTGTCTATGTATTCACACATGTATTACATTTCCGGTTAATACAATTCTAGCATGAATAATAAACATTTATCATGATATAAGGAAATAAATAATAACTTTATTATTGCCTCTAGGGCATATTTCCTTCATGAAGATCTTCTGGATTTAGTGGTTCGAGCTCCGGGATATCAAATCGTTTTTGAAGCTTATTATCCGATTCTATGTTCGGAGGACAAGGTGTGTCTTTCTACCGGTAGGTGTCCGGCTTCTCGAGGTCAGGGATCCGAACATAGTTCGTCCTCAATATACAGGAAGATTTATCTTGCTCCTCGACTACCGTTATCTGGTGGGTGATCGGTGGAAATTTAATTTCCCTTTGGTCGGGTTTAAGCCCAATCCGATCGTAGTCTGTAGTGACCCCCATGGCGCAATGCGATCTAGGAGTTCGTTTAAAGACGATAACTCCATCGGATCCATCCATTTGGCGTATTCAGAATCAACGCAGAGGCGATTTTCGATGACTCGAGAGGTCATCATCGTAGGCTCAAGGGCCGAACGGGTGGTCATGATGAAACCGCCCAGCCGAAGGGTTTGGCTTGAGGCCAGAGCTCCTCGAGAGGTGATATTTTCTTTGACGATAAGTCGAGTCATCAAACCTTTCGATGACGGCACAATGGAACTCTCAATGAAAGCACCAATGTTGGTGTCAAAACCGGCGGATCTCGGGTAGGGGGTCTCGAACTGTACGTCTAAGGTTGATGGTAACATGAGACAGGGTACACAATGTTTTACCCAGGTTTGGGCCCTCTCTATGGAGGTAACACCCTACGTCCTGCTAGATTGATCTTGATGAATATGAGTATTACAAGAGTTGATATACCACGAGATCGTAATGGCTAAACCCTAAAGGCCTAGCTCGTATGGTTATGATAATGTATATCCCCCTCCGGACTAAGTACTCCGGTTTATATAGACACCGGGGGGGATCTAGGGTTACACAAGGTCGGTTACAAAGAAAGGAATCTACATATTTGGTCGCCAAGCTTGTCTTCCACGCCAAGGGGAGTCCCATCTGGATATGGGTGCAGTCTTCAGTCTTCGTATCTTCACAGCCCATCAGTCCGGCCCATGGCTAACAGGCCGGACGCCTAAGGACCCCTTAGTCCAGGACTCCCTCCGGGCATGCCCCCCAAGCCCAAACCGAATTGGACTAGGGTTGGGGGGCGGCGGCCCCCTTTCCTTCTTCTCCTCCACCTCTTTCCCCTTCCCCTTCTTTGGAAAGAAAAGGGGGGGTGAATCCTACTTGGACCGGGAGTCCAAGTAGGACTCCCCCCTTTGGTGCGCCCCCCTTGGGCCGACCTGCTCTCCTCCCCCCTTTATATAGTGGGAGGGGGCACCCCAAAGGCACACCAACTCTTCTCTTAGATGTGTGCGGTGCCCCCCTCCATAGTTACTCACCTCGGTCATGACGTTGTAGTGCTTAGGCGAAGCCCTGCACCGGTAACTTCATCATCACCGTCAACACGCCTCGTGCTGATGAAACTCTCCCTCATCCTCAATTGGATCAAGAGCTTGAGGGACGTCATCGAGCTGAACATGTGCTGAACATGGAGGTGCCGTACGTTCGGTGCTTGGATCGGTTGAATCGCAAAGACGTTCGGCTACACACTACAAAAGAAGACACTTCCGTGATGATACGTGTTTGTCACAGTAGGTCACATTTTCTGTCATGCATGTACATCCATGACGATTTTATGACAGAATCAGGATAGTCATACCTGTGCTGTCGTAGAAGTGTTCCATGACATTACCAAAATTATCACGGCGGAAATATCCACTTCCATGACGATAAATCGCGCGTCATGGAAGTGCTTTCATCAAGGGTGACCGACACGTGGCATCCACCGTAGTGGGTCGCCTTTAAGCTATCGGGTCCAGTTTTGGATCTGATAACCCACTAATAGACTGGACCAATGAGGATTTTCCACATGTAAAATTCTCATTAGCCGGAGGAAACACGTGTTCGCTCACCGTTGGGACAGATGTCATCCATTCATTAGACCAGAGGCGCCTATGATACGTCGACACATGGCTTGGGCCAACAGAGGCCCACTCCGGTGAAAAGACCGGCCCGTTTGACTTGGTCAAAAGGTAACAGGCCGGCCTACGGAAAGCCTGTTAACGGCTTGTTCGTATATAGCCCATTTACGGCCCACTAACTCATGGCCCATTATGGCCTATTGGAATTAAGCCCAGTAGCTTCATCTGGGTCGTCCAATATGATTCCAGCCCATTTTAACTTCCGGCCCATGTCTGGCCCATGATGTATTTCGGCCCATATGAGGACATTTGTAACTCTTGGCCCATTAACGGCCCATGGTGAATCTGGCCCGCAATGAACAATGTATCCCTTTATACCCATTAATGGCCCATTATTCCATTGGGCCGTTTCCAACCCATGTTTTCTTTCGGCCTTCTCAGGCCCATTTATTCTTGGGCTTATTTCTAGCATTCAGTTACTTCCGGCCCGTTATTGGCCTTTTTGCTTGTGGGCCAAATTCAGCCCGTGGTTACAATTGGCCCGTTTGCGGCTCGTTAATCCGTTGGGCCGTTTTCATAGCATCATCAAATATGGCCGATTAACGACGGCCCATTATTGTCGGCCCATGAACGGACGATTCCAAATCAAGCCCGTTTACGGCCCATAATGCGGTCTGTTATTGGCCCATGTTTGGCCTATCGATCATACGGCCCGTAGAAGGCCCATTGATGCTACAGCCCGTAGAAGGCCCATTGTTTCTACCGCCCTTAGAAGGCCCATTGTTTCTACGACCCGTAGGAGGCCCATGGTAACTACATTAAATATGTAGCCCATGGTTATTGCGGCCTAGTTTTAAAAAATAGGTTACTGCGGCCACTAGCAAACCGCGGAAAAAGAACTACACTGACTACAAGCAAACAAATAAACAAGACAACAAGGAAATAAATAAGCAAGCAACTTATGCTAGGCTATCACGGCTATTACACATATTACATCCACTGGGCATCAAAGTTCGCCACCAGTGCAAATATAGGGAACAAAGCAGCATATCATATACACTGGTTGTCAAAGTTGGCGACCAGTGCAAATAAACGCCATAGCAAAACAAGTCCAAAACTGAAACCACTTCAGAAGAGCTCAAGAAACATATCCTGGGTACCCATAATGCTGGCAAGATGCTTAGCAAGCTTATTAACTTTCTCTTGTTTGGTGCTTAAATCCTCCAGCACTTGATGTTGCACCAGAAAGTATGGATCTGAATTCTGCAGGGACTTCCTTAGTCCTTCGACTTCCTGTCGCATAACATCTGATCTATGTCTTTTAACTTTAAGTTTAGACTCAAGAAGCCGAACTGATTCAGGCAGTGAGTTCGAAGAGCTGGTGCCAGCAGTAGTAGCCAGTAACTCGAACACTACATCAAGACAGGACTTTGGGGTTGTCTCGGTGTCTTCAATATAGTTTTTATCATCTTTCTTGGAGACCAACCGGGATGCCACACTATCTTGAACCTTATCTGCATTACTTCCTTTACCATTGCATAACAGGGTACTCTTCCCCAATATTTTATCCGCGTTCTAAACGAGAAACAAACAAACGCATCACAAGTTTACAATGTAATATATGAAACTCATTTTGGTAAACCAGTTCAGTAGTAAGGTGGATAGGATAACAACATGAAACAAACATATATCTATGTAGTATGATCACTATATGGTCTATATCATTCTAGTTTATGTTGCCAAATCAGGATAGATACAGTTCGAATCATATCTATTTAAGACAATGCAGCATAGACAGAATATAAGTGTGGGAAACTACACAACAATAACAACACTTGTAATGTGCATGGCATGAGAACATAACTGTTTATTCAATTGAAACTGAAATCAACATAGAGCAAGTTACAACAGCAAGCCCGTTAAAGAAACAGGTTTAAACATACCTGCTACGCCATTGGAGTTTCAATTGGATCCTTCAAATTTGAAATTAGTTGGTATGAGTAAATACAGTGATGCAAGAGCAAAGTAGTATGAACCATAGCTATGGAACCTGACCTGAGAATAATTCTTCTTCTGCTTTAAGTGTTGACTTGGGGTTCAGACTGCTGGTCCTCATGCTTTGGGCACTGCAGTTGCCTTACGAACTGCTCGTGTTCGGGTGCTCTGTGGTGGAGACGGTGTTGTGTCAACTGGAACTGGGTTACTATCTGCTGGGGTTGGGGTTAGAAGGGGTGTAGCTGGTTCTCTGTCCAATTGGGTAGGGGTACAATCTGCATGAGTCTAGGTTATGTGTGGTGGGGTTGGTTCTTGGGCAAGTACAATCGTGGTTCTATCTGCATCGACAGGTAGCACAGTCTTTTCTGAAGACCGTGTTTTTAATTGAAATGGCTGATAAACAAGAAAAGTAATTGAATGTACAGACATTGTAAGATAGACAGGTGCAATGGATAGTAGGGAAGAAAATAGGGCATGAAATAATTCACATTTATGTTGTCTAACCAAATAGAATAGCAATACATAATTTCACATATATGATGGCTAATGAAACAGGATAGCATGACACAATTTCACATGTATGATGTCTAACTAAATAGGATAGAATGACATACTTCAAAATATGATGACTATGTAAACAGGATGACATGATATAACTATATGATGTGTCTATTAAAGTGGTTGGCATGCCATAAATCACAAACATGCCGTCGATGGAATCATGATGGCATGATATAATTCACGGATAGAGTGACATAATTCAAAATATGACAACTATGTAAACAGGATGAGATGGTATAACTATATTATGTCTTTAGAAAATGGGTTGGCATGCCATAATTCAGATACATGATGTCTATGTAAACATCTTGGCATGATATAATTCAAATATATGATTTATATACCAAGCAAGTGAGAAGGGGGCAATCGCATATATGATGTGTCAACTAAGGAGATGGCATTCAATATTGTGTAATGATGTAAAAACTAAGCATTGCAATACAACATATGCATGATATGAGTAATATAACGCTGGCAAGTTCGAGCATACACCTCAGGGGGGTAATAGGATTGGTCATCTCCATCTGAATCCTCCTCTAAAGAGCTATCTGTAACCAGCAAGATATCTGCTTCAGCAGGTAGCATTGTCTTCTCTGAAGACCTTGTTTTCACTCCAGATTTAGCCATCACCAATTCAAATGGCTGATGCACAGGAAGAGCAGTTGAATATACAAACATTGTCGACAAATGCAATGAGAAATACAAAAAAAGGATGGCGTGATATAATTCATATATATGACGCTTGGCTAAACAACATGGCATTGCATAATTCACATATATAATGCCTTGCAACAAGATAGCATTGCATTCACATATATAAGGTCTTGCAACAAGATGGCATCGCATAATTCACATATATGGTAACTAGACACTAAACAGGTGGCATTCACACAAAGCATGTCTAAACTAAGCAAATGACATAGCAATGCAAGATACCATACGTACGATATGAGCAACATAACCCTGCCAAGTTAGAGCATGCACTTAGGGGGGGATAGGACTCGTCATCTGTCTCTGAATCCTCCTCTAAGGAGCTATCCGTAACCAACAAGACATGCACTTCGTCAGATAGCATTGTCTGCTCTGAAGACCTTGTTTCCACTTCAGATTGTTCCATGACCGTGTCGAGTGGCTGATGCACAGGAAGAGTAATTGAATGTACTAAAATTATTGACAAATTTAACACGCAATAAAAGAATGATGGCATGATATAATTCACATATAAGATGACTGGATAACCAGGGTGGCATTGCAAAATTCACATATATGATGCCTGGCTAAACAAGATGGCATTGCATGATTCACATATACGGTAAAGAAACTAAACAGATGGCATTGACACGAAGCATGTCTAAACTAAGAAGACGACATATTTGATGTATACAGTAAGCAATGCAAGGCACCATATGCATGATATTACCAACATCAGCATGCCAAGTTAGAGCGAAGACCTCAGGGGGTAAATAGGAGTGGTCTTCTCCTTCTAAATCCCCCTGAGAACAGTTATCTTCCTCTTGATTTTGATCCGAAATGGATGGAGGGGGGCTGCCTTTGCGCGCACCATGGAGCGACGTCTGCATGAAATTTTAATGCCACGCAAGGCTCGTCTCTTTTGCTCTACATGTTTAGTTCCATTGTGTACAATAACTGACATGCATAGGAATAAAACATAGTGAGATTATGGTAGCAAACTATGGATAGACCCAAAACCAATGATAGCAGGCAGATAATAGCTTTAGTTAAAAAATACATATAATGGCTCCTTTAATCTTTGTTTGCACCCAACATGAAACTCATAGTAGACACCCGAGATTAACTAGATAGTAGACAAATGTACTAATTGCTGCCCGAATATGTACCCCACAACCATTTCAAAACTCAAGTTTCAACATTAGTTTGGACCTGACTCAGAGTCTAATAGGTGAACACGACGATAAAGTAGCATGACATCATATTAAGCGATGCATAACGTAAGCAGACATGAAAGAGTGCGACCTCTCTTACGGACCAGTGTAGTCCTCAAGGCCATCTGCTCAGTTGATGATGGTAATGCAGTTGCCGTGGCTGCCAGAGGCGGGGAAAAAGGTCTGAGGTGGCGAAAGACAGTCTGGAGAGCAGATCCCTGCTGTGGTGAACCCTTCTGTCGTTAGAGCAGTTGAGATGGGGTGGAACACAACGCAGCAGGAGCAACACAACGCAGCAGGAGCAGGATAAACCACACAAGGTTTTCTTTGACACATATCTGTAACAGAAGTAATTGTGTAAGGGCTTGTTTGAATTTGAGGATTCTAACAATGCAGGGATAGAAATAGACAGGAATAGGATAGGAATGCACGCGCAAAACAGAGAATTTAAAAACACAGGATTTCTGCCAATCTAGGTGTTTGATTGACGAGAATTTGAAGAGCACAGGATGCAAAGAAGCATGGTGAGATTAAATCAAACCACAAGAAAATGTACGGTTATAATGCTATTATGCTATTATCTCTTAGTCTTGTGCTTCATGAATAGGAATTTGAAAAGGAGGACACATGGAAATTAAATTCCTATGGTTTTTCTTTCAAGTAGACACTAAAGGAACAAATCCTATAGTTTTCCTTTGCTCCATTCCTTTGAACCAAATTCATGAATAGTAGTACCATAGGAAACTTTCCAATTCCTGTGTTTTTCCTTTACTTTTCCTTTCAAGCACCGGCGATTCTAGTAGGTAGGCTTGAGCAAGGAAAAGCCTACACTCAAAAAATGTTTTTGTGCTACTTCTATTACTTTGGACCCAGGCCACTGCCCTACTAGCTCAACTCCCAGGCCCATCGACAAATGCACAGCTCAAACGCGCAGAGATAAATAATGATGGCGTTCAAGAGAGTCCATCACGGATAGCTAAGTTTCCTGGTACCTCACTGCTTGTCATATAGTAGGATAAAATAACCGTATTTCACGTTACTACCACTACAAAAAAATACACTTCCGTGATGATACGTGTTTGTCACAGTAGGTCGCTTTTTTTGTCATGCATGTACATCCATGACAAATTTATGACAGAATCAAGATAGTCATACCTGTGCTGTCATAGAAGTGTTCCATGACATTACCAAAATTATCATCACGGAAGTGTCCACTTCCATGATGATAAATCGCGCGTCACAGAAGTGCTTTCGTCAAGGGTGACTGACACGTGGCATCCACCGTAATGGAACACCGTTAAGCTATCGCGTCGGGTTTTGGATCCGATAACCCGTTAATAGCCCCGACCAATGGGGATTTTCCACGTGTAAAATCATCATTGGCTAGAGGAAACACGTGTCGACTCATCGTTGGGACAGATGTCATCCACTCATTGGACACGAGGCGCCTATGATAAGTCGACACGTGGCACGACCCAACAGTGGCCCATTCCGGTGAAAAAGGCCGGCCCAGTAAAAATTAGCAGGCCGGCCCATATAAGGCCTACTTTTTTTGTGCCAGGTCCATTTATGCCCACGACACATACGAGATGTGCCAATTCGGCCAGTTAAAGATTTGACACCATTGCAGCCCATCGTCAGTTCGAGCCCGTTAACAGCCCGCTATATATTTGGGCTCAATATCGCCCCGATGAGATTTTGGCCTGTTAACGGCCCATTTAATGGATGGGCCAATTTTCAGGATGTACATCTTTCGTCCTTTTAGCGACCCATTTAAATGTTGGGCTAATTTCCGGCCCGGTGTGTCTTTCAGCCTGTTGATGTCCCATAAATCTGATGGGCCATTTGTAGTCGGACCCGAGTTTCGGCCTTTTAGCAGGCCATTTAAGTGTTGGGCCAATTTCTGGCTCGGTGTCACTTTCATCCTATTGACGGCCCATAAATTAGTTGGGCCAATTGTAGTCGGACCTGAGTTTTGGCCTTTTAGCGACCCATTTAAGTGTTGGGCCAATTCCCGGCCCTATGTGCCTTTCGGCCTGTTAACGGACCATAAATGAGTTGGGCCATTTGTAGTCGGACCTTAGTTTTGGCCTCTTAACGGCCCATGCCCTTCATGATCCAATACCAGCCCGGTTTCTCTTTCGGCCTGCTAAAGGCCCACAACACAGTTGGGCCGTTTACAATACGACCTGACTTTCGGCCTCTTAGCGGCCCATGCTCTTCATGGTCCAATACAAGCCCGCTGTCTCTTTCGGCCTGCTAAAGGCCTACAGTATAGTTGGGCCATATGTAGCCCAAACTTAGTAACGGCCTGTTAACGGCCCATGAAATAAATTGGGGCCACCTGTTGCCCGCTTCGATGTCGGCCTGTTAACGACCCAGGAGGTAAGAGGGCCGACCATTAACTTTCAGCCTATTAACGGCCCATTAACTTAATGGGCCCACTAAAGTTCATTCATGTCTTTAGGCCAAATTAGATAATTTGAGCCCATTACGACAAGCAAAGGTACGGCATACAGGGAATAACGTTGCACATCCAGAATATATTACAGGAAATTACATCCACTGGGCAATCAAAGATTGATGCCAGTGCAAATAAATGAGCAGAACCTAACCATCTACAACGTCACAATCTGCAACCTCAGCACAGATGACGCCCATAAGCATGTGGGCAAGTTCTTGCTACTTTGCCACACTGTCTCTGAAAACATTGATCAGTTGTTGTGTCGCACGACTCTGCACCTCTGATTCATCCATCATTTCCATCATTGCTTCAACCATTAATTGGTTCACAAACATAATTTATTCCGTCGCATTCGAGACAATTTACTGGAAAGAAACAATGGGGTTGCCTTGCTGTTTTCAGAGTTTGTCTTCTTATCTTCAGCAGCCTGCACAAAATTAACACACTAGCATTGCTATCATTGGCCAAGTCAGATAATAGGAAAGCAACATTGACACAAGGAACGTTTGGGCAACTAGCCTACACCAAATTAACACAATATGGCACAGCTATCATCAGCTAGGTAAGGTAATACGAAAGCAACATTGACACAATGAATGAATGGGCAACCAGAGAAGCACTACAATTCAGTAATGTGCGTGATATGAGATAGCACATTCATGCAGCTCAGTACACAAAACTACCAGGCAGTTTTCCTTAAAAAAATCAACATTGGCACCTTTAACATTTTGCTACAACTAATTTTAGATCAGATAAAGGTTAGATTCAGGCCGACTAACAAAATACATGCTGATGTAAAAATATAGTGATATACAATAGGTACTAACATCAGCACTGGAGCACAGAGAATTCCCGCAAGATATTTTCCTCGAATACGATCCCAATGGAGGAAGTCTTGTATCGTTTAACCTTATTTTCTAAAAGAGAGACGGGTAAGAAACATGTAGAAAATATGATCAGAATGCTATAAAATTTCATGATGCGAGGATACGCACGTGCTTCTTAGAATGGAGTTGACATTCTTTCGCTGGACTGGAGCGGACTAGTTCTTTGGCCACTGGAATCTGCTTATTATCAGTGGGAGTTGGGTTTCTCTGTGCTGGAGCAGTATCTATGAAAAATGGAGTTGGTTTATTATCTCCTGGCGTTTGGATCTTTTGCAAAGACCTGGTTTGTAACCCTTCAGATTCTAACGTAGCCGTCTTCCCCTTGTATGCCTTATATAGAAGAATGGTGCTTCAATTATAAAACATGCTATAGCGGAGATGGAATAGGTACTGAAGAATAGAAAGGCATGACATATTGACATGTATTCCCTCCATCTGGAAATAAATGGATGGGTCTAGGCGTATTTCAGTTCTAGATACATCCAGTTTTATCCATTTCTGCGACATGTAATCCGGGCGGGGGGAGTATGAGGTAAGAGCTAGGGATACGACAGGACAACACAGTAAAAAAACACTGAAAACCCACTGCAGAACCAAAGTAATCAAACCCACTGATATGAGAAAGTACACTCATGCCGCTCAGGATGCAAAACTACCAGGCAGTTTTCCTTACAAAAATCAACATTGTGGCCTTTAATCATACATTTTGCTACAACTAAATTTAGATCAGATAAAGGTTGGATTCACGCCGATTAACAAAATATGTACTGATGTAAAAGTATAGTGATATACAATAGGTACTTACATCTGCATTGGAGTACAGAGAATTCCTGCAAGAATCTTTCCTCACAGACGATACCAGTGCAGAAATTCTTCTATCTGTTAAGCTTATTTTCTAAAAGAGAAATGGGTAAGAAACATGTAGAAAATATGATCAGCATGCTATAAAATTTCATGATGCAAGGATACGCACACGCTTCTTAGAGTTGAGTTGACATATTTTTGCTGGACTGGAGCGGACTAGTTCTTTGGCCACTGGAATCTGCTCATTATCAGTAGGAGTTGGGTTTCTCTGTGCTGGAGCAGTATCTTTAAAAACTGGAGTTGGTTTATTATCTCCTGGCGTTTGGATCTTTTGCAAAGGCCTTGTTTGTAACCCTTCAGATTCTAACATAGTCGTCTTCCCCTTGCATGCCTTGTATAGAAGAATGGTGCTTTAATTATAAAACATGCGGCAGCAGAGAGATGGAATAGGTACTGAAGAATAGAAAGGCATGACATATTGACATGTATTCCCTCCATTCGGAAAAAAATGGATGGGTCTAGGCGTATTTCAGTTCTAGATACATTCTTTTATATCCATTTCGGCAACATGTAATCCAGACGGAGGGAGTATGGTGTAAGAGCTAGGGATATGACAGGACAACACAGCAAAAAATACTAGTTGAATGTAAAACTGTATGCTAGAGGAATACATATAGAAATAACTAAGGCAACATACACGTGTATGATTGGGAAAATAAGATGGCATTGCAACAGAGCACTAGAACATCACTTCAATGTAAAAAAACATGGTATGGTAGACAGATGAAGTACATACTGATGAATAACAATGCATAAGATATTCAGAAGCATGATGTCCAAATTAAGCAGATGGCATTGCGATAGAGTAGAATGACAGTATTTAAATTTGAAAACATGTTATCATGAATGGAATAGGTACTGAAAAACAGGAAGGCATGACATATTTACATGCATGATCAGCATGCTAAGCACATGGCATTGTAACAGATTAGATACACTCCAGGACATTATATGCATGTTGTACCCATATCACAGGCCAAGTTAGAGCAAGGACCTTGTGGGGGTGAAGAGGATTCAGCATCTTTCTGCAAGTCTTCTGAAGAACTGCCTTTACATGTTCCATCATATTGGGTATCATTGACATCAAGTTTATTGGCCTTTACATTGCTCCGTGAGGTTCTTGTGGATATATCAGTGTGTGCAATTATATCTGACATGCATGGAAGACAACTAGTAGTTAGATTTATGTAATGAGTGCCTGTAGGAGACGACATAAATAGTAGGACTGAGGTTAACTAGCAGCAACAGGTCTCATAAACTAAAGGGAGAACACAGATGAAAGCTACAGAATATGTATCGTTTGTACTCGAGATTAACTAGATGGCACACAAAAGTATTAAAGAACAACATAGGAAATACTAGAAGTGGTATAATACTATAATCACCAGCCTGTGGGATAGCATTGGCTGATGGATGATAATTATGGAACAGTGTTACCTAAAGAACAAGTATCTTAGCTGAACTATGGAACAACATTAACTCCTGAACAAGACCCGTAAGAGATCAGCATGAATATACAATGAAATGTGATGATCTATTTTCCATGCTTAGATGAATAACAAAGCCATAAATGTTGCACACAGGTAAGATGAGGGTACAACCTATCTGGCTGCCATCCATAGGAGTGAGCATCATGTGCTGACTTGTGGATGGCCCTGCAGTTGTTGTGGCTGTGCATGTTGGGCACGCGCATTCGATGCAGGGAACTGTTGAGTGGGGACTATAGCTCCCTTCTGGTTTATGCTTCCCTTGTTGGAGCACCTGCGGTGAGTCGGAAGACGGTGTGTCTCAAGATGCAGATAACGCATAATGTTAAGAACGACATATCTCTTTGATCTGAAGAAATACACTAAGAGATCAACAACAAGGTACGAGAGTGGTCACACGTCTGTTGACTGAAGACTAAATTGGGGTCAAACGATTTTTTTATTTTGGTACTGTCTGATCTACACCGGATGGCTGGCTGTTTTGTGCCTCCCGACTGACACTGTTCGGAATCTTCCCTGAAGAGCCAGCGACCAACGGCAGAGCAGCCTGCCTCCGCCATCTGTGGCCCCGGCCAAAACCCTGCTCCCCGCCCCACCGCACTGCCGTGGTTGCGCTGCCCCTGGGCCAATCCACAAAGACTCCCTGTCATCTAGATCCGGCGGCGGCAGTACCTACAACCCACGCAACTCTAAAAGATAGCCATCTAAGCACTGCTTCCGGGGCGAACTTTGCGGCCCCGCATCCTTACGTTAGACACCAGCCAACCGGTAGCCTAGGAGCTCCGCCGCCTCGAGGGGTGCTGCTTCCCATTGCAAATCGATTGGCCCAGAATAAAAATTCAAACAACTGACGCCTAAATAAAGTGATTTGAGATGAGGGTGCGACCTATTTGGCGGCATGGTGAAGTAGGCAGGTCCAGCTGCCGAGTCGGTGAGGCCGGCGCAGTTGCGGTGGCGACCGGCAACAGGGAAAGAGCGATGTCACGACGGTCGACGGCTACGCCAAAGCAGCACCGGGACTCTGGACGGATCCAAAGTTGGAGCCGCTCCGGTGCCGTGAACAACGGCGGGGGTGAATCGGCTCCGGTACGGTTCACGCGACCGTCATCGAGGCTGCACCAGCAGCACGGAGTAAGAGGCGCACGGCCCAGTGCACGACGGCAAATGGATAGTGTCTCCGGCATTAGGGAGGAGGGCGGCTGTGAAATTGGTGTGGTGGGGGCGCCATGGAGGTGGGGCTGAGGTTTCGCGGCTCGGGAGAAGGGAGCTTCCCGGGGAGAAGGTGATTTGGCGCCCACGAGGTATGAATGGGGGCGGGTGGGGGAAATTGGGAGGGGAGTGGAACCATGTCTTACGGACGCATTTGTCTGAAATGTGAGGGGGGGTTACAATTCTACCCTTGCCTATAGGCTTCTCGGCTTGGGTCTGTGTACTGAGGGTCGGGGATAGTAGAGTAACTTTGCTTCTGTGGGCGGGAGCGATTTCGGGCGAGGAGGGCATGTTTTGAACTATAGTGGGCGCGAGCGATTTCGGGCGAGGAGAGCATGTTTTGAAATAGTGGGCGCGAGCTATTTTGGGCGAGGAGAGCATGCTTTGCCGACCATGGTTTATGAATTATTCGGCACATGTCATTTCAGCCGAGGAGAAGGCACGCTTGGATGAAGTGACGAACCTACCCTCGATGTACAACGGGCCAATTGATGCGTGTCCCACATAGGACGGTAATTTTGCGTCTCCCATTTATTTGCTCGGGCAAATTCCACCGAGCAGAGAGGATGTTTGACGGTTCGTTCAAATTTTGGGAGAACGAGCATCCACGTCTACCTTACCAAGTCGATTCAGATCAAATTTTGAAATATTAGCTTGCCACTTCTTTTTTAGATGGAGAGATGATGCTCGGGAGTAATGTGTTTTTACATGCTCGTTGCTAGCGATTTACTATATGACAAATAATTGACCCACTCAAAAACGCGAATCAAACCCAAAATGAAATATCTTGATTCAATGAAATAGCTCGTTCGGTAGGTCAAAATAGTGAACTAAATCCAAAATTGAACACCTCAATCGAGTAGCATGTTGTACAGTATTATAGTACTCCATGAACATGTTGAAAGTCAAATTAATGAACTTGTTTGATATATGCATATATCTGTTCATGTGTGGATTGCAGACAACATGTTCTCCAATTTAAATATTTGAATGCAAGTTTATATCGAAACATGGTTTATATCAGTCTTTGATGCATAAAACGCGACCTCCCTCTCTCCCGGACTCCTGTTCTCTCTCTCTCTCTCTCTCTCTCTCTCTCTCTCACCGACAATCTTCAATTCTGTTGCATGCATCCGACACAAAAACCTTGTTCGTCCCTCTCCCTTTCTCTCCATCTCTCTCTCTCTCTCTCTCTCTCTCTCTCTCTCTCTCTCTTTGTGTGTGTGTGGGAGGGGGGTCTTTCTAGTTCACATGCATATATACACCATCTATAGGTCTCTCTCACACACTATGTATGATACTCTAGCTAGTCCAAGCTAGATATCTTGGGTGCACTCATCGTACGCACACAGATTCCTTGGCTCTTTGCCTGTAACTCTCTCACGCACCACTATGTTGTCTCGGAGCTCTCCCCCCCTCTCTCAAACTCTCCATCCACCTGGGTCACACATACACATGCATACCTCACTCGCACTCAATAGGCCCATCTAAAACTCTATCTCTCCCCCTCGTTCTCTCTCCATCTCACACGCGCACACACACAATCTCATGCCCAGCTAGCCAAGTATGATGGTCTCTCACTCAATTGTAGGCACACGCAGTCCCCCCTATATGTATATGACTAGCTAATCTTAGTCTCCATCACAAACATGTGCATGGTCTATCTCGGTTTCTCTCGGGGCATCTTTCTATCGCGCACGCACTCCCTCGATCTCCCACCCATATAGTCCCCTCACGATCTCGACGAGATCTCTCTATCACAAACACACCCTCTTTCCCTCCTCATGCGTCCATGCCATCCATGTGTCCCTCTCAACCTTTGTTCCTTGTTGGCCACACCTCTATTGGACATGTGCTACAGGGGTGTCTCTCTCCGTTGCAAACAATCACACACTAGCTATCTTCGTGTATCTCCTCGCCTTGCTTTTCCATCTCAGAGATGCATGCATGATATGTTTGCATAAGAAACGAAAAAACACACACACTCTCTAATTTATAGTTTGTTGTCACTTTCTCTTTCACACACATACTCTTTTTGCACACTTACTCATTCTCCTTCACACACACTTGATCTGTCTCGACTGAGGCACTCTCCTCGGTCCATAGCATATAGATTTATTGAAAAGTCAAACATCACAAAGTTTGGCCATGTACGTGGAGAAAAAGAATTACATCTAGTACGGCAAACATATGCCATTAGATTCACCATGAGATGTAGTTTTGTATGATGTATCTTTGGTATTGTAGATATAAATAACATTTGCGTAAACCTGATCAAAGTTTCCAAAGTTTGACTTCTAAAAAATTTACATGCACTGCATTATCGCGGATGGAATATCTCTTTCCCCGTCTCAGCTATCTGACGCACCACTCAGCCTTATCGGGGCACCTCAATCTCTCTCAAACTTTATTGGTTAGTTTGGTTCGTGACCTGACCCTCATGCCTTGATGGCCGGTACTGCCTGGTGTGGACGTGAGATGTAAAGTATTTCTGCCTGGCCAGGCTTGTGTGGTGCTGAAGCATTTGGTTCATGCTTGGGCCAGGCAAAGCATCAACGTCCCATCAATCAAGCCATGCATCAATTATTTAATGCTAATATCCATCCATGTTGCTGTTAGCCTCATGGCCACACGACCAGGCACGACCAGGCGTTCGAAATCGGTCGCCTGGGCCAGGCTACTTCCGGTGTCTGGAGTTCAGCCAGGCTAATTAAAGTGCAAGGGAACCCAGGCCAGGCGGGCTTTCTTTCTCACAGGGTAGCAACCAAACAAGCGTGCATGAAATCCAGCCACAACCCCAGGCCAGGCAAAAGATGCTCAGGACGCAAACCAAACTAGCCTTATATCTCCCTGGTTCACACATACACATGTCTCGCTCGCGCTATACATATAGACCCACCCAACACTCTTCGCCCTTGTTCTCTCTCCATGTGACACGCACCCCCCTAAGTACCATAATCCCTCAATCCATCATAGGCGCAAGCACTCCTCCCCTCCTAAGTATGATTATCTCTTACTAGCCAACAGGAACACACGTATTGTCTCCTTCCATCCATACGTCTATCTCGATATCTCTCGGGGCATCTTCTATCGCGCACACACCTTGTCACTCGATCTCCCACCCGTGTAGTCCCATCACGATCTCCAGGGGATCTCTCTATGACAAACATACACTCTCTCCTCCCCATGTCTGCATTTTCTCCGTACGTCTCTCTTGACCTCTCTCCCTTGTTTGTCAGACCCCTCTTGGCCACGTTCTAGCTTAGGGGTCTTGCTCTCTCGGTTCCAAACAACCACACACTATCTCCTCACCTTGCCTCCGTTGTTGAAGATGCATGTGTGATATGTTTGCATAAGACACACACACTTTTTCTCTACTTTTATCATGTGTTGTCCATGTCTCTTTCACACACGCACACACACTTTTTCACTCACTCTCTCTCTCTCTCTCTCTCTCTCTTGTTAGGGACTCTGTCACGTCCATAAGCATATGGATGTTTTGAAAAGTCAAACCTCAGAAACGTTTGACCAGGTATATGTGGAGAAAAACATTTACATCTGGAACGATCATTAGATTCATCACAACATGTACTTACTTCATAATATCATTTATCTTTGATATTGTAGATATAAGTAATTTCTTTATAAACTTGGTCAAAGTTTCAAAAGTTTGACTTAAAAAAATGTTGGAACTACATTATCGAACGGAGGGAGTAGCTCTTTCTCTCTTTCTCTGCTATCTCTCACGGGCCTCCCCTCTCACTCGAACTCTCTATACCGACGGATTATACGCTCACTGTGTCAGCGTATAGCTATGTATATTGTTTAGTTGACCAGTCAACCAATCCACATGCTGCCTTGTCAGCTCGTGTTCTGTATCTTCGTGTGCTGGCCCATGTGGTAGTGGGTGAAAATAAGTAAACTAGAGGCCCATCTGACATGCGGTGAAGTAAACAAAGTTGAAACCACTCGGGGTTGCACCCCGCACGCTAGTAAATTGAGGGCACATTGAGGACAAACTCGTGTGGGTGGCGTGTGCCGTACTGCTAGACATGAATGCTAGTTATGGCCCATGCCACCCCACTATATCGAGCCTATATCGAGGTACGTAGAACAAATTTCCTGCAGTTCGTGATCAGCCCTCCTCTATCTCTCTTCTCAGCCAGCCAGCGGACGCGCGGAGCCCATCGTCTGTTTGCTCACATGCGGCCCCACATGTCAGTGAAAACGCAAGAGGACTCACTAAACCTGCACATCTTTCACCTCGATGTGCTGGTGATGAAAAACAAATCCAATAAAGATCTTCGGTGGCCGCTTTTGGAGTTACTCAAGAGTAGTAAGATTCTATTTATAGTTTAACCCAAGATGCACATCTCGTGGCTTCAACTACCACTCTATTTTCTTTCATGACACGACCTGGATGCTGGATGTCCCACGTGTCGGCAAAAGGAGGAAGAACCCGACCAAATCTTCGGTTCTGCTCTCGGATTAGACTAGTTGTGCTAACTTAAAAAATTTATTGTGTACTCCCTCCTTCCAAAATACTTGACTTCCATTTTTCCAAAAATGGATGTACCTATATACTAAGACATGTCTAGTTACATATATATTTTAACAAATAGAAGGCATGTATTGTGCAATGGAGGGAGTAGAATGGATGCAAGTTTTTGTATTGGGAACAAGAGTACATCCATATATTGATAGAGCGCAATTTAGTAGATGTTCTATCACTTTTAGCTAGCACAGACGCAAGATCGAGCCTCCGCAGATCAACAATGAATGCATCGAGAAGGCACTAATCCAACTTACAGGAGTAGTAAAATGTATTCTTGTGGTTCTTGTTTTCTTTGGTCTTGCTTTTCTAGTCAAAATTATCGTTGGAGTCCGTGCAAAACGGAGGTGTCTATGGGGTCGTGCATTGGAGTTGGCCTTACAAGTGGGACCGCAGTTAAGGAAACCGACTATCGGCAAACCCCCACCTCGCCCGCCGCGCGATGGCTGAAGTTAGAGAAACGATGAGGTTGAAGAGATTGCTCTAGCACAGACTCCAAGAAATAATATGGTGTAAGATGGATGTCGTGGTGCTGGCGTGTGTCGTACTCCTGGACGTGAATGCTTGTTTTGGCCCATGCCACCCTACTACTCCCTACTACTTACTCCTACTATATAGTACTAGTATCGAGGATTCGAGGTGCTGGTAACGTACAGCGAACACATTAACATATGGCTACAGTAAAAACACCCGCCCGACGCGCGAAGCATCTGAAGCTAGTACAAATAGTGTACTGCTATTTTTGATTGGCCTCATCCGATAACCTGTTGCAATGCACGTACAATTATGTATTCGGAAAATATTTTTTTGCCTCGTCACACCACTCACTCAGAGAAGCGACTCAAAAGCCATTCATAAATTTAGTAAGTTTATCACACGCATATCATTTTATTACATACTGCAGGTCATCAACCCACATCGACAACGAGGATACACTATAAATACTAAAGTTTTCACCACACAACAAATAACAAGCAATGAAATGAACTTCAACTCAACCATTCCGCGGCGTTGGAAACGCTTGCTTTGAACCACAAGTGATTCTCTAGGACGGGCCATCGATTGTCGATCTGGAAACCAACGCAGGACTGATCATCCAGGCTGAAGCAGCCTACTATATCCCTACCAGGGTAGGGAACCCCACAAATGTCTGAGATATAGACACAGTTGCTTCTCATAAATGTGTCAACATCAGTTGGATCGCCTTTCACCATCATCGGATAGTTTTGTCCAAGGAAGAGCGAGTTTTCTCCAAGACTATCAATTTTGTACCAGGGAGAAGGAGTTGGCGCTAGCACACTAGTATCCATACCGAATACCATGCAACGGGTGTTGGAATAGGTCCGGAGAGTGCGACCATGGGAGACACCTGCTTCCTTACCAGTAACATCATCAGTGGGCTGTATACACACAAGAAGAGGTGATCCATTGGAATTAGTTGCGAGGCGCCACCGAGTATATGGGCGCTGCTCGTCCTCATGCTCGTGATCATCACCATCGTCATCTCCCCCTTGGTTATAATTTTTTTCAAGTATAGGTGGTGGGATGTTCACAGGACCATGGAAACATAAGAAGAAGGTTAATTAGTAAAGGGAAACTTGCTAACCCACATGCATGTGGATGAAACAATTATAATTATAGTGGAAGACAAACGTACCGAAACTATGAGGATGCCATGCAAAAACAGTGCCACGAATGGTGGCAGCAAACACAAGGCGCTCGTATTAAATTGCATCACAGTACTCATCCGTGTACAGAAACTGATTTTTGAGCAATATCCATCGAGTGAAACCATCAAGGAAGGCAACAAGCTTGTTGAAGATAGCAACAACATCATAGTCGCTGTAATTCCAAGAGCGGTTGGGAACTCGACAAATTGCTATCTTCCATAGAATATAGTCACCATGATCGTATTTGAACATGCGTACGTTACCGGTGTGCTCAACCTCTGGGCAGTGTGCTGAGATTTTTGGAAGTGGAACCCGGTGACGAGTGTACACATTCACAAGTTCCCACTCGCAGTTGGACCCAATGTAAACAACCCAATCTCCATTTGCGCCCGCCCAAGCCTTGCCCTCGAGCGATGGCATCTTAACATCATACGTATCATTATCAAGCGGCATCAACTTGCATAGGGCGAGGCCTCCGTCATGCCCGCGCCAGTCATCATCAGGGTCACGGCGAAGAAGATAGGGGAGATCAAACCGCTCCTTGACTCTTGGGTTCTTTCTAATGATATTAGTTGAGTCGAGAATGGGCTTGAACGAACCTGCCATGCTAGCCAAGGTGATGACGTCGCACCGATCAATGAGTTCCTCCACCACGTCGTCTTTTAGATCGGGGCAAGAATAACGGGGTCGTTTCCGACCTGTTCCCTCCATGGAGAAGACGATCGAACAATGGCAGAAGAAAGGGTGAAGGGTTGAAGGAAAATGGAGGAGGGAGAGGAAGAGCGTGCGATAGCAGTTCCAAATCGAGAGGGAAAGGCGAAGAGTCGGTGGACGGTTGTGAGTTTGCCACGGTTCACGAAGAGGCGCCCTGGCCTACACGTTCATTTGGAAATACTCCTACTATTCGTCGTCGTCTCACTGATATGTTGGAAGGGACCACATGTCAACGAAACATGGTGTGTAATTTCTCGTGCAAAATGCGATCTGGCCGCATTGGCCCGAGGTGCCGCATTAGTTATCGACCTTTATTTTTTTAATGGCGTGCCGATCAGTTTTGAAGCACGACTAACTGGTACTGTACACAGAGAAAATATAAACTACTCTACCACTACTCCACCTCCAGTACTAGTAGTATAAAAAAGATATATAGGCTGGAGCTTGAGCGCTTTCTTGCTAAGGGCTGCCCACTTGCTTCTCACACTACCACCCACTCTCCAGATCTAAAAAGACGGCCCCTCTCTCCCTCCTCACCGGTGGTCACAGATCCGCCGGGGAAGAAAAGGACGTGCAGCGTTGACACACTCGTCGTCGGCGAGCGAGGTCACACACTGACGACAAGGCCGTCCTCTCAGGCCTAGCGCCCACGCGGGATGGCCTCCGTCCCCAAGCTCGCTGCCGTAGTGTGTGCGGAGGACGACGACCACGAGCGAAGCCACTTCCCGCCGACCCTCAGGTATGCTACCTCTTTTCGAACCATAACCTTGTTCTATTGCCCCATCTGCCACGTCGTTGCATGTGGATCTTTTTCCACTCCACCATCTTCCCAATTTGCTATCCTCTGCTCTGCTGTCCACACAGACGAAAACCATAATTAGCATTATTAAAGGAAACCCTACTTCATGTAGACTAATCCATGTCTGGGTTGAATAAGGAAAGGAAGGGAGATTGTACTGTCGAAGAGAGTAGGCATCGAACCCGCATCTAGGTTGAAAAGGGGAAAATCAGTAGCTAAGGAACGAGTCTCGTGTCTCTTGGTTGAAGAAGGGTAGAAAGGCATGACAACGCAATAGAGAATGACCAGGTCGATCGGTTTGTTGTCCTCGCATAGGAAAAAGGTGGCTAAAGAGAGCAAAAATGGGACGTAATCCACATATGTTGCGTGGATATTTGTTGCTCTGGGCAACCATACCTCCCTCACCACTCTGCATCCGTGGAGGTACATCGTACTGGTGCCCCCACTGTCTGAATGGGCCTCCAATGCTCTTATTTCCACTTTTTTTGCTGTTAGTATAACACCAGCAGTCAAGTCAAGCAATACTACTGCTAAAGTGATGCCACATTTAACTAATGCCGCTCTCAGTCTAATGCCACTGATAAATTTAAGCGACGCCAGCAGTCTAAGGCATTCTAATGCTGTTGCACAGCCAATATACCAACGATGAAACTTGTTACTACCTTCAGATTTTTGCACTGTTAGTGCTTATAGATTACATACCTCACTTTCATGAGATAAGTTAATTTTTTTTGTACAGTTTCACCAAAATGCCAAGGCGCTGATGTCATTTTATTTTGGTTAAACTGCACAAACAATTATGA
Organism: Triticum dicoccoides; assembly: GCF_002162155.2. Classification (NCBI taxonomy): domain Eukaryota; kingdom Viridiplantae; phylum Streptophyta; class Magnoliopsida; order Poales; family Poaceae; genus Triticum; species Triticum dicoccoides. Next base: position 484,227,275 of record NC_041384.1, on the reverse strand, counting down.
AGACAAGAGGAAAGGTCAAGAGTGGGCACCTCCTCCTCCGGCTGTTTTCTTGATTCGTTCGATTAAGTTTTTATGTTTGATCGATTATCAAGATTGGCATAGCAATTTTTAAGGTCCCCCCGAGTTCGAAATGATATTTACCTTGGAGGTACATGGTTTGCAATTTTTTATACTGTCATTAGTTAATAATGCTAGTTACCTTCAGACTTTTGTATTTGGTTTAATGCTCATGCAGAGCTAGTATACCAATGCTGAAACTTGTTACCTTTACATTTTGTATTGTTAATTCTTATAGAAACCTTCCAGTGCTAGAGTTTATTGAAATCTATTCAGTAAAACCATTGTACTGTACCCTGTAATAAATTAACTACTCTACTGTTGCACTAGCCACTGGATTAGTGTATATTTGTAGTATTCGAATGGTGTTGCATTAGCGTATGGACATAAATAAACTGTGGCAAGCTTTCCCAGATATGTGCTCAAGAAAACTACTACCTGGTTTTCTAAATACTAGACGTTTGGGTACTTTAAATTGAACCGCAAAAACGTCTTATATTAAGGAACAAAGGGTGTAGAGTTCACTCAAATTATCCCGGTAAAGCTAGTCACACATTTGTTAAAATTAATGTTCATTATTTTATCGGAGGAGGTCTGTATGTTTGTCTCTAATGCCTATCAACTACATACCTGACATCATGATGTAATGTTAATTCATTTCCTTTTGTACAGTGCCACTGAATTGTCAAGGCGGTGATGGCATTTTATTTTAGTAGAACTGCACAAAATTTGCTTAAAATAAGAGGAAAGGTCAGGAATGGCTCAGTTTTTCAGAAAAAACTATGTATGCCTTCCTAACATCAGCCATTGTTGCTTTATTTATTCCTTCAAACAGGTGGTTAGAAACAGTCTATGGTTCAACTAGTGCCACTTTTAGAGTAATCACAGTTTCAATATCTATGCAAACAAGGATGCTCGATTTTAGTGGAACTGCACAAAAAGTCCAACTGGTCCAACATTAGGAGCATGTTTTTTTCCAAACCTTTATATCCAATTGGTGGCACTATGAGCTGTTCATTACGAAGGTACATGGTTTGCTACTATCTTGCTACTCCTTTTGAACTGTCATTAGATAGTAATACTAGTGGTTTGCATGTGAATTTATTGGCAGGGTGGACTTACATTGGAGGTGCAGGACATGATTCAATGATTGGATGCTCAATTTTGGTTGTATTGATTTCACCTCTTCCATCACTGCGAACATGGATATCCTTGGTCTGATGAAGAATAGGCACTATATTTCTGCTCTGAACCAACAAATCAATTCAGTATGAAATTGTCTAGGGCAAAACATAACTGTATCAGATTGTCCAGTGCAGAACATGACAGATGCTAAGCGGAAGAGACATGTTTAAACCGAAAATACAAGGTGTGGTATATGTTTACTAGATGCTTGATATTTGTGCAGACAGAGATGTCTGCCCATTGCTATTTGGCAAACAAACAAAGTGTCCGCAATTTTGGTTGAACTGCACAAGAGAATAGTATAGTCACTGCATGCAGTGCCATTTGAAAATAGACACAGAAAGATTGGATAGTCACTTCATGGACTATAGAAAAGTAGTACTGTACTATTTATTGGCCAACACTAGGTGCTTCATTGCTTTGGTCTAAATATACAATGGGCATCATTTTGCCTAAGTTAAAGTTTGTATTCCGAAAATAGTCTCGTGGTGTGATCGTGAGAAGACCAAATCATATTGTAGTGAATGTTCCTCCATCATGTGTGGTTCATTCTCATGGTCCCAGCTGTTGGTGAAACCACTTACATTTGCAAGAGGAATTGTAGACTTCACAAACAAATTTGTCTTTCAGTCTGTACTGAATGTTGGCCAAGAGAAGCATCCATGTTAGTAGGAAGAACAGATGTTTTTTCTAGATCTCTGCTTTTGGAGCTACATATTTGTATATGATTTGTTATTGTATATCTTAATATTTCTGTTGTTGATTTGTTATTGTATATCTTAATATTTTTGTATATAAACTTGGTCAAAGTTTGTAATGCTTGACTTTGACCAAAGCTAATATGTGAACTAAATAAAAACGGAGGGAGTACCTCCTTTCCGGTTTGCAGGGCTTAATTCAAACCTCTCACCAACCAAGGTACTCCCTCCGTCCGGGATTTACTAGTCCCGTGAGCAAAGCAGCAAGACCAAGGCATGACAATAATTCACGGCATGCAGAAGTTTAAGCCTAATTAATTCCAGCAATTTAAGTGGCTGCATGCGTGCCCTCGGCTGCGACTCGTTGCATGCTGCTTCGCGTACTGCCTGCGAGCGATTCTGAGTGCCTGCATGCAGCCGGCCGTAATTAAGGCAGCTAATTGATGCGAAAAAAGATACACTTTAAATCTGTTGAATCATTATTGACAAGGAGGGAGATGATTCGAGTGCACTCGTTTGACCGCCATACCGGCGTGCGACCCAGACGGGATGGGATGACACAGTCATAATTTCAGTTTCTCTAGTTTTCCACGACAAGCTGGCGCGCTAAGCCATTATGCATTGAATTCCGATGACCGTCGCGCTACCTTCTGCCTATAAGTACTATTTCCCGGCCTTCTCAGGTGCCACCTTGAGCCAACTCGCCATATCCTCATAAGCCCCCACCGGCCTGACGTCGCTCGCCACGTCCGGCATGCCCCCGCCCGTCCGCGGTAGGCGACGCCAGAGGCGGTCACCGCCGGAACTAGTGTTCATGTTTTCTCCGGAAGGCAGACGGAGGGAGGAGGCATTCTATCTATCTTTAGATGGCAATGCGGAGATCGAGGAGTTGTTGGAGCGCGACCGCCTGGCAGAGGAGCAGCGTATCACCGATTTGTGCCGCCAGCGGGACATGGAGCAGCAGCACACCGACGCTCTGAGTCACGAGCAGAGCGCCCGCAACTGGGCCGACTACGTGGAGGTCGCCGCCTGGCAAATAGCCTTGGAGGCTGTCGGACACGCACGCGTTCGCGACGCCGATTTTTACTACTAGCTCGTCAAGTGGGTTTCCCGCTTGGAAGCCGAAGCTTCGGTGGACCACGCCGGCATGGAAAGGGCCAATGCGCGTGAGCAACGCGCCCTATCGCACCTCTGGCAAGTCTGAGGCGAGGCGGAGGACGCCGGTGCCGGCGTTTAGCATGGACAGCAGATGGCGGCCGGCATCGTCTAGCTAGCTAAGAGTAAGTTAGTACTTGTACGCTACTAGAGTGTTAGTGGGAGTAGATAGTTAACTTGGCTATGATGGTTGTCAACGTGGAAGTTCAGTACTCTATATGTGGATCAGACCTGTTACTTTGATCTGAATGTTGAACTTTCCGTTTGAACGTATGGAATGGGCTATTATATTTTTAAATGGGTTGTATTTGTCCTCCACGGTTTAGAGGCTGACTTGTGGGCCTAGCAAGTTGACGCGTACACAATCAGGAGATGATTGTACGTGGCGAGGATGACAGCAGGGACCCGCCAAGGTCATGGCAGTACGCAAGCAAGTGCCTCCTTATTTCAAGCCAATAAAAAATGACTCCTCCTAGTGGATTTCTGACATCTGGGTCCCATGCCATTGTCAACGTAGTCAATAAACGAGAGAATTGCACAACGAGCGGCTGACACCAGGGACCCAGCAGCTCGCCCAGTTATTTTTGTTTTGGGTTAATTTGATAAATGCCACTCCAAATCTGGTGTATCCGAGAAATGCCACTGCAATTTCCAAACTTTGAAAAATGCCATTTCTAGTGGCATTTTTCGAAGTTTGGAGTGGCGTTTTTCAAAGTTTGCAAACTGCAGTGGCGTTTTTCAAAGTTTGCAACAATTGCAGTGGCATTTTTCAAAGTTTGGAAATTGCAGTGGCATTTTTATGAATCGCCATAATTGGAGTGGCATTTATCTAATTTGTTTTTGAGACGGAAGCAGGGTGTCAACTGGGCTGTGCGGGACACTCTGGCCTGTCTAGACAGCCTTTTCTTTTATGTTTACCACAGAACAGCCAGTAGTTTTTTCTTTCTGAAAATGGCTAGCCTAGTTCTTTTGTGATTTGTCAGGTAAGTCACTTTATCAGGCCTGCTGGGCTACAAATCTTTCAAGGTGAGGAGAGCTTCATTCGGCTGGCCGAGAAAATGGCCTATCAGTAATGAGAAATGGGATGTACATTTTTAAAACACATCAAACCGGCAATTATTTTCAAATATCTTTTTTTTCATTTCGAGATTTTAAATTGCATTGATTTTTATGCATGGACAATTTATTGGATTTTATATTGATATACATTTATTTTTAAAATCAGTCTGAATGTGACTCGAAATTTCGGGATTAAAAACAGTTCAGACCGCATCGACATATGCAAAATTTTGTATAATTTTTTAACAGTGGCCACATTATGGGCTGTAATGCTAACATAAAGAATATGGGCTCCAAAAAAACCCGTAAGAATTAGCAAATGGGCTGTAAATTATTTGAAATAATGGCAGATGGGCTGTATGTTGTTTTCCACAGATTTGAGGCTTTCCACAGACGGCTTGTATACTGTTGGATGTCCATCGAACGACCGTCGTGCTTCTTCAATCTCTGCTCTTCCTGCTCCAGCCACTCAAACAAGCGCTGGCGGGACTGCCTGCTCCCTCCTCCCCATGGCCGGCTGTGCTGCCGCGCATGCCTCACCGCCCCATCGTACTCCCATCTCTAGCCTAGCCATCCCTCTACTCACCCACACCTGCTGTTATTCTCCGACAACGGCAGATGAAGCAGTAAACCCTCATACAGTCGTACTCCCCTCCGCGTGGGAAACAAAAACAACGGCCGAGTCTTCCCTGCCTCCGTGTCGTTCCCTTCCTAGGCCTCGCCGTCGTCCACCACCCTGGTGCTCTCGGCGTGGTGTGGTCAGCGTGGTCAACGACAGACATGCATCTCAAGTGGACTGTATGTGGAGAGGCTGACAGCTGGGTCCACGGCCGCACGCAAGGAAATGCCTCCTTATTACACGCAAAATAATGATTTCCTCCACCTGACATCTGGGACCCACCGCAACAGCCTCTGTATTTCGCGAAAAAATGTTACCGCCGCTGACAGCTCGGACCCACCAGCTATATCTTCGCACGCAAGGAAGTGCCTCCTTATTACGCACAAAAAAATGAATACTCCCCCTGCTAGCCGGGACCCAGTATAGTGGGCCTACCAAGTTGATGGGGACGAAGGGCTTTGTCAACTTAGTCAATATGCACGATTCTAGCTCGACTGACCGTACGATGTCCATCCAATGGCCGTAGTGCTTCTTCAACCTCTGGTCTTCTTGCTCCAGCCGCCCAAAGCAGCGCCGGTCGTGCCGCCTGCTCCTGCCTCATGTGGCCGGCTGTGCTGCCACGGAGGCCTCACCGCCCCCATACTACTCCCACCACTGGCCAGGCCATCCCTCCACTCCACTCACCCACACCCATGTTATTCTGCGGCGACGGTAGTGCAACCGAACCAATGAACCCTCGTACTCCTCTCCGCGTGGGCATCCACTGCCACGTCTTCCCCGGCTCCGCGTCGTCCCCTTCCTAGGCCTCGCCATCGTCCACCGCCGTGGTGCTGTCGGCGCGACGTGGTCAATGTGGTCAACGACCGAATTCCATTGGAAGAATACTGTACGTGGAGAGGCTGACAGCTGGGTCCACGGCAGCCGCAAGGAAGTGCCTCCTTATTACGCGGAATATAATTATTCCTCCACCTGACAGCAAGGACCCACCGGACGCCCACCAGTATATCGTGAAAAAAACGTTTGCCCCTGACTGCTGGGACCCACCCGACGGGCCAACGTATTTCGTGAAAAAAACATCCCCCCTGCTGTCAGCTCGGACCCATCGGAAGTGCCTCCTTATTACGCATGAAAAAATGAATACCCCTTGCTAGCTGGGACCCACCTTGGTGAGAGGCTGACTTGTGGGCCTACTAAGTTGACGGGGACGGAGGGCTTTGTCAACTTAGTCAATATGCACGATTCTAGCTCCAGTGACCGTACGATGTCCATCCAACGGCCGTAGTGCTTTTTCAACCTCTGGTCTTCTTGCTCCAGCCGCCCAAACCAGCGCCGGTCGTGCCTCGTGCTCCTGCCTCTCGTGGCCGGCTGTGATGCAGCGGAGGCCTCACCGCCCCCTACTACTCCCACTGCTAGCCAGGCCATCCCTATAATCACCCACACCCCCTCTTATTCTGCGGCAACGGCAGCCTCACACCGCAGCGAACCATTGAACCCTCATACTCCTCTACGCGTGGGCATCCACTGCCGCCTCTTCCCCGGCTCCGCGTCGTCCCCTTCCTAGGCCTCGCTGTCGTCCACCGCCCTGGTGCTCTCGGCGCAGCATGGTCAACATGGTCAAGGAACGGCTTCCATCGGACGTGGACTGTGCATGGAGAAGTCAAGCTGGGTCCACGACCGCAGCAAGGAAGTGCCTCCTTATTACGTGCAAAATAATTATTCCTCCACCTGACAGTGGGGACCCATCGGACGGGCCACCGTATTTCTCCCCCCTGACTGCTGGGACCCACCAGCTACATCTTCGCACGCAAGGAATTGCCTGATAGTCGGGACCCACCTGGTCGAAGCGTACGTAGCGTTGTCATTCTGGTCGCGAATGTGTAC
>NC_041384.1:484217991-484220340 GCF_002162155.2 Triticum dicoccoides | reverse complement strand
CGTGTCATAGTAGAGGCGGCCAGGGTGCAAGAAAGAAAATACGGCCACGTAGGTGTACATACGGGCGGGGTCTCGAACGCCTACTCGTGCATACGTACGGCGAGGGCTTGTTGACATGGCTGGGTCGGAACGGAGAAACAACGTCGTCGTCGTGTTCATGGGGAGGCAACGGAATGCATCGTGTTCATGGGGAGGCAACAGAACGCGTGGGAGCCAACCGGCTGGGTCGGAACGGAATGCGTGGTCGTGTTCATCGGGAGGGCTTGGACGGAACAGGCAATGGAAACGAGGCCTGGCGCACCGCACAACGAAGGAAATAGACTTCCTACGTTCGGAACGGGGTCCTGTTGATCGGGAGGGGTCCGGCGTACCGCAAAACAGAGGAAACGGACCTCCTACGGTCGAAACAGGGGTCCTGTTGATCGGGAGGGGTGTGGCGTACCGCAAAACGGATGAAACGGACTTGTGTTGGAGCGCTACGGTCGAAACGGGGGTCCTGTATATCTGGAGGGGTGTGGCATACCGCAAAACGTGACTCCACGGGATACTGTTCATCTCCACCGTCGACTCCCTCCAGCCTCCACGAGCTACTGTTCATCCACCCGTCGACCTCCTCCAGCCTCCACCTACGACTGTTCATCCACGGGCTCCTGTTCATCCAGCCTCCACCATGCGCTACTCCACCGGCTACTGTTCAACCACCCCTCCACCGTCTACTGTTCATCCAGCCCTCCACACCACAGAGTCCTGTTCAACCACCCCTCCACGGGCACCCCTCCACCGTCTACTGTTCATCCAGCCCTCCACACCACGGGGTCCTGTTCAACCACCCCTCCACCATCTACTGTTCATCCAGCCCTCCACACCACGGGGTCATGTTCATCCACCCCTCCACCATCTACTGTCCATCCAGCCCTCCACCACACCATGGGGTCCTGTTCATCCAGAGATAATGCCACCGCTCACTGTTCATCCAAACCCCTCGCAATGCTCACTGTTCATCCCATCGATCGGCTTCAGTTAGTAGCAGTAGCGAAGGAAACGCTCGATCGAGTTCAGTTAACAGACATCGATCAATCGCTCGGCTTCAGTAACGCGTAGCCTGCAGTGCAATCACTCGGGTTTAGTTAAAGCCCAACTCCTCGCTCGGGTTCATTTAGAGCCAACGCCTCGCACACACGCGCGTACGTGTACGAGAGAAACGCGCATCGCTCAGCCCCCGACCTCCCACCGTGACCGGGAACTCCCCGAAATTTTCCTCCCCCTCGCTTCTATCACAGGTTTTTCCATCATGGACGGCCCAAAGAATGTCATGCAGCTGCGTCTCCGGCCCGCCCAGGACGAAAAGCCCATTTTCTGTCATATTTTTTGTCATAGAAGTAGGAGCCCACCACATCTATGATGATACCGGGTTTTGTCACAATTATTGTCATAGAAGTGTCATATGTATGACAGAAAAAAATTTTGTTTGGCCAAAAATGTCATGGATGTGTCTTTTTTTTGTAGTGTACGTGTGCTCAGTGGACAATATATATAACATATAGAGAAAAAAAGAGATGCAACAAGTGTACGACCTCTTTGGCGAAGCCATGTCGATCTCGACGTGATTGCGTTGGTCGGTGAGGATGCTCCAGCTGACATGGTTGTCAGAGGAGGGGAAGAAGATCTTAGGCGTCTGGAGATGGAGCCTGGGGTACTGCTCCGGTGTGATGGAGGGTTTCATCATTGGAGCAGCTCCGGTGAATTGTACGACGCCGAGGCTGAAGCAGGACAAGAGAGACAACGTTAACCTGAGTGGAATTCTAATAGCATCTCCAATAGATGACGTAAAATACATAACCACAAAGTGCTAGATGTAAAATACATCAGTCGCTCATCTTTGAACTTAACTGTCGAAACTGAATTTAACTGTCGAAACTGAACTTAACTATCAAAACTGGATTTTGCTGTCGAAACTGAATTTTACTGGTGGAACTAAACGCACTAGTAGCAGAAAAGTAGTAGCAGCAGCGCGTGTGAGAGCCAAGGCAGTTGGTCATGTAGCAGCATCAGGTGAGGCTACCCTGAGCCGCCAGCCACCACCGGCCAAATAGTGGCTTCCCGCCGCCCGCGGCCGGCGGTGCGCCACACCGCCCGCTAGGAAACCACTCCCCATAGCCAATCCGCCGCCGCCCCGGCCATCCCTCTAGCCCCCCTGTGCTGCGATTTTTCTCCGCCGGTCGCCCTCTGATGAGCCCCCTCCCCCACCCTGAACCCTAAACCAGAGCCCCCCTCCTGAACCCAAAAATGCTGGCGACCACCGCCCCCACCCTGAACCCTAAGATAGATAGTGGGGTACCCCTCTGATGA